>NC_135502.1:168486524-168799024 GCF_052857255.1 Amblyomma americanum
AGTATTCCCAAATCAGGACTCACAATACCTCCGCTAAACAGGCGTTGAATAGTGCCGCGAATATTTGCAGTGTTTATTCGTTCTTCAAATGTGCCGCCACACCAATTTATCGCTTTGTTTGCGGCGCAAGACGCGACTAGATTTATCTCGATTGATCGCAGCCAGGCAGAGCTGATTTTACGTTGTTCCGGATTGTTCTAGTAACTTTGCACTCTTTATCTTGAAAGTTCGCTATCAGCTTTAAATCGAGCACGGCTGAAAGCGGCGGGCATTCTGTTCGCCGCCGCCGAGTGATTCAGTTCATTGTGGGCGCAACTCAGCCCGATAAACAGTTTTCTTTAAGAAGACCTTTTGCCCGTCTTCATCGGTCCTTCGACTGCCGTCACCACTACGTGACATCTGGTGGAGGTGCAGGGTTGCCTTCCATGTTTCGGACGCCCCCTTCAAGTTGTGACGCCAGCCCTCAGCGCTTCGCACCCGAGGACGAGGCAGCAGCTCAGTGAGCCAGCCGACGTCTCCAGGGAGAGGAGCCTGAGTTGGGGACCCTGCCGGACCGCACCAGACAGCGAAACGACGCTGCTACGAGCACCGCAACCTCGCCGAAGATGTCGACACCGATCATACTGCAGCAGCCGTGGCTGCCGCCAACATTCAATGGATCCCTAGGCGAAGACCCAGAAGAATGGTTGGACCAATTTGAGCGCGTGGCGTCATTCAACAAGTGGGGTGATGCGACAAAAATTGGACACGTGTTTTTCTCATTGGATGGCTCCACACGCACGTGGTACGAAAACTGCGAGTCGTTCCTTACGACATGGGAGCTATTTAAGTAAGAACTATTGAATGTAATCGCCAGTGTCGCGAGGAGAGAAAGATCCAAATGACTCCTCGAGTCCAGGATCCAGCTTCCGAATGAGCCTGTCCTCGGTTACGTCGAGGAGATAAAGCGCCTATTTCGCCGCGCCGACCCCGAGATGACCGAAGAAAAGAAAGTTCGCCTTTTATTGCGCGGCGTGAAAGAACAACTCTTTGCAAGCCTCGTCCGCCAGCCGCCAAAAACAGTCGAGGAGTTTATGCAAGAAGCCTGCACGATTGAGAAGACCCTCGACGTTCGAGCTCGGCAGTACAATCGCCCTTCCTCTGCCTGTGCAATCCGTTCGGACACGCCGACCACCACCAGCGACAGCTTGCGGGAAGTTATCCGCGAAATCGTCCGAGAGGAGCTACGTCGATTACTGCCATCTTCCCCACAGCCACAAGCAGCGACTCTGATGGATGTGGTACGGGAAGAAGTGCAACAGGCACTTGGCACCCCGACGGCCACAGAACGCCAGACCATGACCTACGCCGCTGCATTAAGGACTGCTCAGCCCCAACGACAACCCCCCCGTCCTCCCCGAGATGAGCCACTTGTTCCACAACGCCGCCTCCCAGCCCCGCCCGCCCAGCCATTGACCGACGTTCACGCCCCAGGAAATGCGACGCCTGGAGACTTCCGACAACCTGCCGTTGTGCTTCCATTGCGGTGAGGCCTGCCATATTCTGCGTCACTGCCCGTACCGACATATCGGTTTTCGAGGATTTGCCGTTAACGCCCCACGACCACGCTTCGGCCAACGTTCTCAGGAAACCGACGAGTATCTGCGTCAAGAGGAGTACACGCCGAACAGCTTTTCGCGCTCACCATCGCCGTCAACCTCGCGCTTTGTGACGCCACGCCGCTGCTACACCGCCGCGGTACGAGGAAGGTCTCCCAGCACCCATAGGGGAAACTTAAGACAACAACCTCTGGAGGTGAGTTTGCACACGAGCGAAACACCGAAGATCCTCCATCGACCACGCTCCATGATGACGCTGCACCCGCGACGCCGCATGAAGAACCTGCACTCGCTACCCCGACGCCGCACAAAATGACCACCCCGACCACGACGCAAACTGCCTTCATAACGACGCCGCCACACAGAAAAGCTTCGACCACACGCCCCACCAGCGACTCGCATACGCGACGAAGCCGTGACCCGACGCCGAGAGCGACATGTATTGCAAGAGCCAGGACCTCCGACTTAGAGGTCACTATCGACGGCCGCAAAGTTACCGCTCTAGTCGACACAGGAGCCGATTACTCGGTGTTGAATGGAACATTCACTGCGCAGCTGAGAAAAGTCACAACGGCTTGGGACGGACCACAAATTCGCACCGCACGGGGCCACCTCATTACGCCATCAAGACGATGCACAGCGCGAGTGGCTGTCAAAGGACATACCTATCCTGCTACCTTTGTTGTCCTACCGGAATGCTCCCCTTGGGTATGGGTTTCCTTAATGATAATGAGGCGATCTTCGACCTGCAATCCAAGCTGATCACGCTTTCGACGGACGAAGCCGTCGCTTCGATGGGAAAATCACGGAAAAAGCACTCGGGAAAATGACGTTGTCATGAGTTTCCTGGAGGAACACGTGAGCGTCCCACCCCGTTCAAGAGTTATCGTGACCGTAGGCGCCACGAAAGCCATTAATGCTGAAGCCATCATCGAGGGGAACATGCAGCTGCTTCTAGACCGAGGAATCAGCATCGCAAGAGGCATCGCACAATTCCGCAATGGCCAGGCCGAAGTACTGCTGACTAACTTCAGCGAAGAATACCGGCACATTAACACAGGAACGACGACTGCTTTGTTCGACGAAATATCCGACGTACGAGACTGCTTCGCCCTCTCCGACCCCTCCGCAGAAGATTCGCTTGACCAAAAGAACTCGCCCACTTTTCACATCAACCCAGCCTTGCCCCGGAAGAGACAAGATCAGATCGGCAATCTGCTTCGAAGCTACAGTGAGTGTTTTTCCACATCGCCGAAGGTTCGACAAACGCCAATTGCGAAGCATCGCATTATAACGGGCCAACGGACCAACACGTCCGACCTCTCCGTCAAAGCCCCTACCGTGTGTCACCGCGAGAACGACAAGCCATCCGGGAACAAGTCGAAGAAAATGCTTCGCGACGACGGCATCCAGCCCTCAAACAGCCCATGAGCGGCATCTGTTCTAGCGAGAAAAAAAGACGGCGCACTTCGATTCTGCGTTGATTACCGCCGCTTGAACTACATAACAAAGAAGGACGTCTACCCCCTCCCCCGAATCGACGACACACTGGACCGTCTCTGCAACGCCAAATATTTCTCATCGATGGACCTCAAAAGCAGCTACTGGCAAATTGAGGTCGACGAAAGATCGCGAGAAGACAGCATTCATCAATCCGGATAGGCTGTTTGAGTTCAAGGTGATGCTATTTGGTCTCTGTTCCGCACCAGCGACGTTTCAGCGAGTAATGGATACAGTGATGGCAGGCCTGAAGTGGAAAATTTTTCTGTAATATTCAGATGACGTCGTTGTCTTCGCCTCGAACTTTGAAAAGCACCTCAAAAGACGTCGAACAGTACTAGACGCCATCAAGTCGTCTGACCTTACCTTGAAAGCAGAGAAGTGCCACTTTGCCTACGAAGAGCTGCTGTTTCTAGGCCAAATCGGTAGCAAGGAGGGAGCACGCCCAGACCCGCAGAAAACAGCTGCTATTGAACAGTTTCCACCGCCGGCCGATAAGAAAGCAGTGCGCAGATTTCTCGGACTGAGCGCATATTACCGACGATTTGTGAAAAACTTTTCGCGCATCGCCGAGCCCCTAGCCCAACTGACGAAAGCAGACGTGCCATTTGAATGGGAAGCGCCGCAAGCAGAAGCCTTCAAGGAACTTCGGAGTCGTTTACAATCCCCACCGATCCTCGCGCATTTTGAGGAAAACTCCGATACTGAAGTTGATGCCGACGCAAGCAGCGTGGGCCTGGGCGCCGTTCTCGTTCAAAAAAGCGACGGGCAGGAGAAATGCATCGCATACGCTACCCGTTCACTTTCCAAGGCCGAGGCTAATTATTCGACAACTCAGGAGTGCCTAGCCATCATCTGGGCTACGTCAAAATTCCGCTCCTACCTTTACGGACGACCGTTCAAGGTGGTCAGCGATCGCTACGTGCTGTGCTGGCTTGCCAATTTGACTCTGGCCGACTCGCTCGATGGAGTCTGCGTCTCCAGGAGCTTGACGTCACCGTCGTTTACAAGTCTGGACGCAAGCACTCTGACGCTGATTGTCTCTCACGAGCCACTGTAGATACACCGCCGCTGGACAAGGATTAAGACGCCTTCCTTTGACTCATAAGCCCGACTACTTTTGCTAAGCAGCAACGCTCGGACCCCGACCTAAAACGCCTCATCGAGTACCTGGAAGGCAAGGTTTCTTCACACCCGCTTCATTCAAGCGAGGACTGCCTTCCTGCTGTGTGCAGAATGAGGTCCTTGTGAAGAAGAACTTTGCAGCGAGCAAAACTGCCTACCTGTCACGGATCTCTCCGGAGAACACTCGGACCGAAAGAATGGACTAGGCGACGGGTGTACCCACACAAACGCACATTTAATACACTCTACGTGGCACACACACTAGAACACAAAACTAACACAACTAACACGAAACACATACTATAACTACACAAGACCCGGGCACACTACTACTAGCGTCTACTACTAGTGTTCTACTATTAGCTGTCGGCGTTCGTGCTCACGGTTGGTTCGGTGTGGCTGCGGCGTTGTATGGACCCGGTAGGCGGCGCCGAGGCGGCTTTCGCCGTGCTTGGGCTGGCGGCGTTCGACGTCCTTGGGCTGGCGTCTCTAGCTGCGCCGTACAAGCTCCAGGTCCAAGCGCCCGTGGAGGTGATGCCGGTGTTGTTGGCGTGGGTGGCAACAGCGCTGGAGACACCCCTGGCCGTAGCAGGTGGAAGCGTCCTCTGCTGACTCCCCGGAATGGGCGCAGGCACGGCAGGAAGTCCACGATGTGGAGTCGTAGAACGCGAGCTCACTGGAGCAGTAGCCGGCGTCGCTCTCTTCCAGCCAAAGTGTCCCTGACCCGCCGGAGCCTCCGCTTCTCTGCTGTTCCCCCCCTCCCCCGGTGCCTCGCTCTCATTCGCCCTTTTATAGCCTGGGTGTTAGTCCACATAATCCTTGTCGTCGTTTTCTTCTCTTCTCCACCAACCATCGCTCTCCACATCAACGAATGCTTCTTCTTCCTCTTCTTTATTCTTCGGTTAATTCACGTCGTCTTCTTCACACCATTTTCCTTTAAAATTTAATTTAGGCTCCTTAATATATGTGACACTACCTCCTTGTTGTACCTGCTTGTCTCCGCGAAGAAGTTCTACACACTTCACACGACGAGGCGACAGCTGGACATTTCTAGTTTACTCGCACCCTCCGACGCATACAAGACAAGTATTATTGGCCCCGACTGTCTGCCGATGTCGCACATTATGTGAAATACTGCCGGGATTGTCTGCGTCGAAAGATCCCTCCCACACGACCAGCAGGATTTCTGAACCCCAATGAACCTCCCTCAAGGACCTTTCACCAGATCGGCATGGGCTTGCATGGCCCTTTTCCAACGTCAACGTGTGGAAATAAGCAGATCATCATAGCGACCGACTACCTGGCCCGCTAAGCCGAGGCGAAAGCTCTACCGAACTGAACAGCAGCAGAAATCGCAAAATTATTCGTGGAGTGCATTCTTCCTCGACATGGCGCCCCCGATGTGCTCATCGCGGACAGAGGAACAGCATTCACGGCGGAACTAACGCAAGCCATCCTGCGTTACAGCCAAACCCGCAACCGGAGAACAAGTGCATACCATCCGCAGACCAACAGAATGACCGAGCTCCTGAACAAAACCATCGCCTATATGCTCGCCATGTATGTCTGTGCTGAACACAAAACCTGGGATGTCATCCTGCCTCACGTCGTCTTCGCCTACAACACTGCAGTGCAGGAGACCAACCAGATGACGCCTTTTAGGCTCGTACATGGCAGGGAGGCCACGACCATGCTAGACGCCATGCTGCCCAGCGTTACAGAAGAATAGAACTTCGATGTTGCCACTTGCCTTCAGCGCGCAGAAGCTCGAAGGCTTGCCCGATTACGGATCAAAGATCAGCAGCGGATCGACGCCAGACGGTACAACCTAAGAAGACGCAACACAGAATACAAGCCAGGAGACCAAGTCTGGGTTTGGACGCCCATTCGCCGCCGTGAATTGAGTGAAAAGCTTTTGCGCCGCTATTTCGGCCCGTACAAGGTTCTTCTTCGGCTAGGTGAGCTGCATTTAAAGTCATCTCTGACGCAATGACTGCATCCCAGCGACGCCGCTTACGACCAGAAGAAGCGGATTAGCTCCCAGCCGCGGCGGTCGAATTTTGATGGAGGCAATATTCGGGAGGCCCGTGTACTGTGCGACGTCAGTGCACGTTAAAGGACCTGAGGTGGTCGAAATTTCCGGATCCCTTCACTACGGCGTCTCTCATAGCCTGAATCGCTTTGGGATGTTAAACCCCATAAATCATAAACCATATTAACTTCGATAGTTCTGCCAGTTCTGTTCTGTCGGAAGGTTTAGACGCCCTAACACTTTAGCGTTTCTTAATCAGCTCTTTTTTCTCTTTAGATAGCTTGCCGGTATCCTGTCAAACCGTTCAACCGACTACTTGTACTGCACACTCTGTAATGATAGCTGTCAGATTATCGTTTATTGTATGAACATCAAAATAGTCATAGCCTTTCTCAGTTAAAGCCGACTATCTGCTCTGCAGTGATATCCTGAATTCCTGTACTTTCCCTGTTACCGCAAACTCATTATTGAACTTTTTTGTTCACAGGTTCTTCCGTTCCCTCTTCAAGTCTAAGCTAATTCGAGACCTTACCATTTTGTGGCCGCTGCAGCGCACCTTTATGAGGTCGGCTACATCCTGAGCGATGCCTGGCTGAGCGCATCGTATGAAGTCGTTTAACTTTTAGTCTCACCATTGGGGCTCTTCCAGGTTCACTTCCTGTTCTCTCGTTTACGGAAGAAGGTTTTTCTTGTTCCGCAAATTATTTCTACCTGCGGATTTGACTAACAACTCTCCCTTGCGATTTCTAAAACCTATACCATAGTCACGTACCACGTGGTCGCCAGCCTGCTTCTTGCCCACCTTCCCATTGAAGTCGCCCATCAATACAGTGCAGTGTGACTTTACGATGTTGACTGCCGATTCCACGTCTTCATAGACGCTTTCAAAGCTCTGGTCATCATTGTTGGATGTAGGCGCGTTGGCCTGCACCACTTTCAGCTTGTACCTCCCATTGAGCCTAATTACAACCGCTGCTACCCTTTCGTTAATACAATAAAGCTTCTCTACGTTGCCAGATATATCCTGATTTATGAGGAATCTAACAACTAATTCCCCTCTATGCGCTAATCCGCGATAGCACAGTATGTGTCCGCTGTGCTTCATTACTGTGTACGCCTCACCGGTCCTCTTAACTTCACAAAGCCCTATGACTTCCCTTTAATTCCCGCTTGTTCCTCGAACAGCACTACTAGACTAGCCTCACTAGATAAAGTTGTAGCATTAAACGTTGCCAGGTTCGGATTCTAATGGCGGCTTGTCCGGAGCCAGAAATTCTTAGCACCCTCCGCTGCGTCACAGGCCTCACCGCCGCCGCGGTGAGTTGCTCCACAGCCGCTGGGGACTGAGGGCCGATGATTAATTGGTTTGTTCATAGAAGGTTGTGGCCAAGTACTACACCAGGGTGGCGAAGTGCTGTTCTGGTGAGACAGTGCTTTGTCGGTTCTAGTCACCGAGGTCAGGCCAGGCCGCACCCTAGGCCTGGATATGCAATTCCATCGATACGCGGATTTTTTTTTTAAACCCGGTGGAGAATTGCGCGGCACCAGAATTTGAACCCCGATCCTCTTGCACGGGTGACGGAAGCTCTACCTCTACGCCATAGCTGCGGGGTGTAAAGGTAGAGGTTCTCACGGGACTCGTGCGCAGCCCACCGCGAACAGTGGCAGAGTTTCTCACCAAGCCAGCCACTATGGAGGAACTGCCAGAACAACGAGCCCATCAATAAAGTTGCAACGTCCACACCTTTGAGCTTGATGCCTACTCTATGCCTCTCGGCAGCGACGCGACCGCTTTAAGCGAGGTCATCTGGTCTGTCATCAGAGGGGAACTTGAGGCCCTCGGCATGCCTTCTGCCGCACCAGGAAGTCGTCCGGAACTATGTGCGCCTGGCAGCGCTACAACACGGTCTCCTAGTTTTCCAGCCGGGCTGATGCAAAGCCCACGTATGCGTCCGTCTTACGTCAGGCCTCCGGGTGCGACGTTACTGCCTCGACTCCAGTAGTGCGGCCCGCCAAGAGCCCTCGTGACCTCGCTCCGGCAGCCTACGAGCGACCGCGAAAGAGTGAAGTGTGGCGTGCCCCGGATCGTTCCGCTGCGGGTCATCTCTACAGAGGCTGCCCATACCACCGCTCGGGCTTGCATGGTTTCGCACCGGACGACCATTGCCCACGAAACGGCGAATTATCACTTGAGAATGCCTCTCACCTGTCGGCGCGCCAGAATCACATAACGTCAAGGCACGGGGCAGATCGATCCCTGTCACCAATGCGCTACTGTTCGTTCTTCAAGCCCCCGTAAAACCTCGGGCTACACCGGTCACCGTTCTCGCTGTCCACGCCGGAAAAATAATTCCAGCGGCCTCTGGAAGCAAGGCCCCCGACGTCAGGACATGGGACGATCCCTCTACGCCGAGCCTCAAAGCCGAGGAATGTGTGCTGATATATTCGGACTGGTTGAGGAGACGCAACCGGTCCCTGATGACGCATTGCAGGAGCATTTCATGGTCGCCACGGAGGTACTCAATGTGAATGGAGGTATTGCTGCCGCCGTCACGGCCTAGTCGCCCAGTGCGACTCCACAGGCTGTTGACGAACGACAAGATCCAAGGCGTCCGAGGGAAAGGAGGAAGGTGATGCAGCGTAGTCCTTGGATGAGACGCAGTGTCCAGCTGCTGGTGAGTAACAAGTCACCGTGTCTGAAAGCCAAGCGTGTGCCGCTGCGTGCACAACCACTGTGGCCATCCCTGAGCAGCAGCTTCCGGACAAAGCCCCGGTTCCACTGGATGATGGCTGGCTGCTGCTGACGAGCTTTTCCAGAAGCGCCGCGCGTCGTGCGCCTCTGCATCGAGCGACGAGAATGGTTTGGTTTAGATGGGTTTAACGTCCCAAAGCGACTCAGGCTATGAGAGACGCCGTAGTGGAGGGCTCCGGAAATTTCGACCACCTGGGGTTCATTAACGTGCACTTACGTCGCACAGTACACGGGCCTCTAGAATTTGGCCTCCATCGAAATTCCACCGCCGCGGCCAGGATCGAACCCGCATCTTTCGGGCCAGCAGCCGAGCGCCATAACCACTCAGCCACCGCGGCGGCAAAGAGCGACGAGAATGATCCAGCAGGCAGAAAGCACCACCGACAATGTCGAGCGTCCAAACAAAATGGGGAGTGCAGGCGTTCACGCTCCGAGAACCCTGGCGGTGGCCCAGATGTGGCTTCGCCGTCTGCTGTCAGGCGGATGGAACTGTGAACAGAATTATTTCCAGTCATCATCGCGGCCTGCGCAGAGTTAGTATTCGCAGCGCTTTATTTACATAGCCTTAGGTATCGCCACAAAGGCAGATACAACTCCTCCGACTTATGAGCAGCAGGTGTCTAGATGATGTGGCTGTCCAGGAAACAGATTGGTAGTGAGGAGGAGACCAAAAAGGCGCTACAGCCCTTTCTGGAAGAATGTCGACAATACCATTTGTTGGGCGAGTTGGTGCTCACGATAATTCATAACAGCGAGAAAGACGGGCCAGACAAGAGAGGACACAGCACAGAGGTTTGTTGTGTCCTCTCTTCTCTTCCCGTGAGTGGCGCTCTTATGGATCATCATGGCAGATTGTATCATCCTTGTGAGCATGCTGTCGGCTTTTTGGTGGGATATTTCTTGTTTCTGCGAAACACCGTTGCTTTTTCTGGCCTGACTTATAACACAGACGCCGAGGGCCGGTTCATATGCTGCAATTTTGTACTTGATTGGAAGCCAAGGCGACTGATAGACGTTTATGCCTTCAATAGTATAGCCCCGCGCATCGATCTGTTTAAAGGTAGGATTAGTTTACATGACTGTGACCGTCATGTCGTGCTAAAAAGTGATTTTAATTGCGTTTGTGGCCTGATTGATTGCATTGGTTCTCAAGCCCTCAGGGAGAAGAGCGGTGATGTTTTTTCTCGGGTTACAGGAGGTGCACGGTTTGTGGATTTAGAAGCATCCTGCCGTGCTTCTCGATCGTTCACGCGCATTCAGGGGCACTCTCACGCTCGCCTATATCAGATATATGTTTCTTGAGCACTAGTTTCCTGCGGGTTTGTACTTGAAACTGTACCAGTTTTGCTTTCTGCTCATTGTAATGTGGTTTCTCGGCTCGGTAGCAAAAACTGTTAAAAATTTAGGCCGCAATGTGGGCGCTTCGGAAGTTAGCTCAACGCTTGTGAATTATCAAGAGTTTATTATTCTTGTGCGCTCGCAGGTGAAATCCTGTTTTTAGGCAGTCTATTTTTGTTTGCTGCATGGAAAATGTTCAAGGAAGAAGTCTGTGTGATACCTATTGAAATTGACGCTGTTGAATCATTTTACTAGAAGTATGAATGGCAATGCAAAGAGCCTGATCTGCATATGGATGAAACTGATAGGATTAAATGTTACAAAGGCATGACGCGGAACGATACAGGGGTGCCCTAGTCAGATCCCGTACCGAGGGTGCTTTGCATTGTAAATTCACGACACGATAAGCTTTCCTTAATGAGCGCCGGCATGCGATTGCAAAGCAGATTACGGAAATTATCTCCAGTGGTATTCTAGTGACTGGTAGTAGCGGAGTAATGTCCGTATTCGTGGATAACTAGGCGGCATTGTTGAGTGGTACTCCTGATGCACGAAATTCGGACCTTATCGCGCGTAATTCGACAATTTCAGCGATATGACTTTCATGGCAAAGCTGTAAGTTTAATACAGTCATATCTGGAGCATCAAAAACAATCAGTTAAATTAGCGGACTTTGTCTCTGAACAATTTGCAGGTATCCAGTGGAGTACCGCAGAGCAGTATTTTAGAACCATTCTTTTTCACAATATATATATATATATATATATATATATATATATATATATATATATATATATATATATATATATATATATATGTATATATAGACGCAGATCAGACGCACAATAAATGTGGACAGGCAAAATTTTTGTTGACACAACGTAGCTCCAAGCCAAGAGTTCGAGAGCGTCAGCTTCGTCTTCTTCGCAAACTGAACTGCGTCAGCTTCGTCTTCTTCAGCTTTCTCTCCTTCGGCGGCACCGGCCGCTGGGGCAGCAAACCCCAATTGTATGCCTTACAATACCCCCGGGGTGAAAAGGCGCCATCCTGGCGGCCCATGGGCACGAGATGATAGTGGGGTCGTAGTAGGGTTCCAGGCGGTCGAAGTGGACGATTTCGCGGCCGTTGCGTCGATGATCAGGCGAAGGTGTGAGGGGCTCGACGAGGTAGTTAACTGGAGATGTCTGCTGAACTACGCGATAGGGGCCGTGGTATTTGCTTAGCAGTTTTGTCGACAGGCCCGGGCTGGAGAAGGGCACCAAAAGCCAAACTAAGGAGTCAGGAAGGTAAGCCGGCGGCAGAAGAAAATACGGGTAAAAACAAGAAGTTGCTTGCATTGCAGAATTGTAAGCATAGGTAACGAATGGTAGAATGCGGTCCCAGTTGGAGTGATCGGATGAAATGTACTTGGCCATCATGTCGCCGAGGGTCCGGTTAAAGCGCTCGTTCATGCAGTTCGTCTGTGGATGGTAAGATGAAGTTGTACGGTGGACGATGTTACACTCCCGAAGAAGGGCCTCCAGGACGCCGGACAAGAAGACGCGACCTCGGTCGCTGAGCAATTCCTGAGGCGCACCGTGATGAAGAATGATGTCTTGAAGTATGAAACCGGCGACGTCGGAGGCCGTTGCAGCTGTTAACGGGGAAGTTTCCGCATAGCGCGTGTGATGATCTATGGCGACAATGATCCAACGGTGCCCAGCAGAAGTGCTAGGAAGAGGGCCATAAAGGTCGATTCCAACATGGTCGAAAGGGCGGGCTGGACACGGTAAAGGTTTCAGAGGAGCCGGTGAGTGCTGTGGTGGATCCTTGCGCCGCTGACATTCGAAGCAAGAGCGGACGTACTGACGAACAGAACGGTACATGCCTCGCCAATAATACCGAAGACGTAGGCGGGTAAAAGTTTTCAGCAGACCGGCATGAGCGCATTGCGGGTCGTCATGATAACTGGCACAAATAGCGGAGCGGAGATGCCGGGGAATCACGAGCAGCCATTTTCGACCATCTGGTAGGTAGTTGCGACGGTACAGCAGCTGGTCACGCACTCAAAAGTGACGGGATTGACGACGGAGTGCTCTAGAATGGGGGCTGGCAGAGCTGTTGGCTAAAATATCGAGAATAGAAGCTATCCAAGGATCCTTGCGCTGCTCAGAATCCATATCAATGGTATTGAAACAAGGCGTGAGGCTGGAAATAGAGGGTTGGTCGAGTTCAGAGGACACAGGGGAGCGTGAGAGGGCGTCAGCATCGGAGTGTTTGTGTCCGGAGCGGTAAATGACCTGAATGTCGTAGTCTTGTAATCGGAGAGCCCAACGAGCGAGGCGACCGGAAAGATACTTGAGTGACGACAGCCAGCAACGGGCATGGTGATCTATGATGACAGCTAACGGGCGCCCATATAAGTAAGGGCGAAATTTTTTGATCGCCCAAATAATTGGCAAACATTCTTTTTCGAAACGGAATAATTAGTCTCCGCTTTTGTTAGTGCACGGCTTGCATAAACAACGACGTACTCATTGAAGACACGTTTCCGCTGAGCAAGAACGGCACCCAGACCATTGCCACTGGCGTCCGTGTGGAGTTCTGTAGGGGCGGAAGGGTCGAAATGGCGCAAGATCGGAGGGGAGGTGAGAAGATGGCGCAGCATGGCAAAAGCTTCGTCGCATGCAGTGGACCAGGCCGGTAAGTCGTGGCCGCCGGCTAGAAGTTGTGTCAGTGGGGCGATAATTGCAGCAAAATTCTTGACGAACCGACGAAAGTACGAGCGAAGTCCAATGAAGCTTCGAAGTTCTTTCAGGGAGGTGGGCTTCGGGAAATCAGCGACTGCTCGTAGCTTCGCAGGGTCCTGGAGGGCACCATCCTTAGACACGACGTGGCCTAAGATAGTCAGCTGTCGGGCGCCAAAGTGACACTTATTCAAATTAAGCTGCAGGCCAGAGTCACTGAGACACTGAAGGACAATCTCAAGACGAAGAAGATGAGACGGAAAACCCTTGGAGAATACGACAACATCGTCCAAGTAGCAGAGGCATGTTTGCCATTTCAGCCCGCCTAGGATGTTGTCCATCATGCGCTCGAAAGTTGCAGGCGCGTTGCCGAGACAGAAGGGCATCACATTAATTTCATACAGCCCATCAGGCGTGATGAAAGTTGTTTTCGGCCGATCAGCTTCGGCCATCGGTACCTGCCAGTATCCAGAGCGCAGATCTAACTAAGAAAAGTACCCTGCCCCCTGCAAGGAGCAAAGCGCGTCATCTATATTAGGGAGAGGGTAGACGTCTTTCCGAGTAATTTTGTTTAGCCGGCGGTAGTCTGCGCAGAATATAATGGAACCGTCCTTTTTCTTGATGATTACAACGGGAGAAGCCACGGGCTGTGAGAGGGCTGGATCATTCCACGGTGTAGCATGTCGCTCAGCTGATCATCAATTATGCGGCGCTCAGCGGAGGAGACGCGGTAAGGGCGGTGGCGCAAAGGTCGATGTGTTCCAGTGTCGATATGGTGGCGAACCGCTGTTGCACGACCCAAGGTGTCTTGATGAGAATCGAAGGACGCGCGGAAGCGCTGAAGCAAGGCGACAAGCTGGGCGCGTTGGAGAGGTGGCAGAGCGGCATCGACGGAATCGGCAAGCCGTTCGGGCGAGGTCTGATCGGTGGCAACGATGGGAGAAGTGAGGGCATTGATGTCATACGCGGGAGGGTCATCCGGAACAGGTGAAGCGTCGTCGAGATCGATGACATCAACCGTGCCAAGCGATTCTCCTCGAAATAAAGTGGTCAGGATAGGCAAGGGGTTCGCAATGTACAGGGCGCTACAACCATCAGAAATTGTGAGCACAGCATGCGGGAGCATGAAAGATTTGCGGTGCGCACAGAGGGGTGAGGGCGAAAAAAGGACAGTAGCGTCAGAGAGTGCAGCACAAGTAAGGGGCACAAGAACAGAAGAGAAAGCCGGCACGTCGGTGTCGTCAGTGGCGAGAATATGCGCGGCAGTAGCAGGGGAGGCGTCCACAAGAGTATCACACAGCGGCGACAAATCAATTTGAGCACGTGCATAGTCGACGATTGCGTGATGCGCGGACAGAAAGTTCCAACCGAGGATGATGTCGTAAGAGGAGCGGGCAAGAACGAAGACCTCAGTGGTGTAGGAGCGGCTTTGGATGATGAGACGAGCGGTGCACTCTGCGAGAGGTCGAATGGGGTCAGCGCTGGCGGTTCGAAAGGAAATTTCAGAAAGCGGCGTCGTCACTTTTAGTTTGCGGCACAAACTGCGGCTAATGATGGACACGGCAGCACCAGAGTCAATGAGCGCATGAAAAGGAACACCTTCAACCAGCGCATCAAGAATGTTCACAGGAGCGGCAATAGGACTTGAGACGGTCGGTGACGGCGCAGTTCTTGCCTCCGGAACTGCGCCGCCTAGTTTTCCGCTTGGAGGGGTGGCGACCGGCGGCGCATAGGAGAGACCGAACGGCGGCGAGGATTAAGAGACAGCGACCAGGGGGTTCGGTGGTAGGAGTCGAAGCCATAGGTAGAGGAATGCTGGGGCATATGAGAAGAGTCAGGTGCGGAGGGCACGGGAACGTCGTACGTCGGCGCTCGCTCGTAGTCGTGAGAACGGGATCCGCGGGAGCGGCACCAACGGGCCACATGACCAGCGAGGCCTCAAGTATAGCAAATCGGGAGGTTATCTTGGGTGCGCCACAGATTGGCGTGCAGCGGTGCGAGGCAAAGGCCGGTGAGGGTGAGGCATGTAGGAGCGAGCGGCGGGTCAGGAAAGACGGTGCAAGGTGGCGCATAGGCAGGAACAACCGGCTGAGGTCGTGGCCGGACGACAGCTTCAGCATAGGTCAGCGGTGCAGAGACTACAGGAGGTGGATTACCGGGCGGCAGGACCTCTGCAACCTGCTCCTGGATGACACGCTGAATGGAAGGCGACAGCGTTGGCGTTGGAGCGGGTGGGCAGGTAAGCAGCGATAGCTGGCGGGCGACCTCCTCCCGCACAAACTGCTGGATCTGCTGAAGAAGGGTCGACTGATCGTGAGCAGGACCGCCGACAGAAAAGCTCGAAAGGGTGTCGTCCGGGCAAATGGTACGGCGGGTGACAAGACGCTGTTTCAGGAGCTCGTCATAGCTCTGACACAAAGAAACGACGTCGGAGAATTTTTGACAATTTTTGGACACTAACATCTGTAATGCGTCGTCCTCAATCCCTTTTAGAATGTGCTTGATTTTGTCCGCGTCGCTCATGGATGGATTCAGACGCTTGCATAAATCAACGACATCCTCGATATAGCTTGTGAAATTCTCGCCGCTCTGCTGGGCCCCACTGCGCTACCGTTGTTCGGCACGAAGTTTTCGGACAGCGGGGCGACCGAAGACATCAGTAAGGCTGGTTTTGAGGGCCGCCCAGGTAGAAAAATCGGCTTCGTAGTTGCGAAACCACAAGTTGGCGACGTCGGTCAGATAAAAGATGACGTTTGTCAGCTTGACGCTGCCGTCCCACTTATTATAGGCGCTTTCGCGTTCATAGCAGGCGAGCCAGTCTTCGACGTCAGTGTCGTCCGTGCCGCTGAAGATCGCAGTTTTGCGCGGGACCGGAACCGACGGCGGCGGCGGGAACAGTGGAGCCAGGCTGGGACTGGGTGTCAGTCATCGTGGTAGAGGCTGGTAAGGGGTGTAGATCTTTAGGTCCGTAGATCCGTAAGGTCTGCAGCTCCAGGGTGGGAACAGGCAACACCTCCACCAAATGTAAAGACGAAAATTAGACGCACAAGAAATGTGGACAGGCAAAATCTTTGTTGACACAGCGTAGCTCCAAGCCAAAAGTTTGAGGGCGTCAGCTTCGTCTTCTTCGCAAACTGAACTGCGTCAGCTTCGTCTTCTTCAGCTTTCTATCCTTCGGCGGCACAGGCAGCTGGGGCCACAAACCTCAATTGTATGTCTTACAATATATATAAATGATATTGCAAGCATTGCCTCTTCTGCTCAATTTATTATACATGCCAACGACACGAGCGCCTTCGTAACAGGAAAATATATTGAAGAATTTGTTTGACTCCGCAGAATCCACATTGTGTGCTCCGGGGGAAGGAACCGAAAAAAGCTGCCTGACAGTCACCGTGTCCAAGAATAAATGCATTTTGCTGAAAACAAAGGCAAGAAATAAAAGCGCTAACAGGAATATTAACTTGCACTCTATCCCGATCGAAATTGTTTCTGCTTAAAAACTTTAGGAGTTATCTTTTTAACTTTATCCTGGAGTCATCATACCAACCATCTCTTAACAAAACTCTCTCAAGTTATAGGCACCACATATCGCAACCACAATATTCTACCACGAAAGGTTACGCTGAAGATTTAGAACGCCCGGTTTGGCTCAAGGTGAAGCTACTCTCAGTTAATCTGGGCGTCTACAACAAAGAAAAGTATACAAAAGCTCCACATACTGCAAAAAAAGGTTTCTGCGTGCAGTAGAAAATGAGCAAATTCGTTTTCACTCCTATGAACTATTTTTAAAATACAACGTGATGCCCATCAGAACGACAAATCTTTATAAAAAAGAAATTGAGAATGACGGTACGTTCTTATTATACTTAGAGAACCTGCAAAACAGCGCCCCCAGCCATGTCACCCGTTACAATGAACCCCGGAGAGTAAAAGCATACCCTATAACATATGGCCTACAAACACTGCAAGATCAGCTGCCGAGATTATTAAATAAGCTGAACAGAGAAAACATACAGCTAGAAATATATGCGTTTAAAGAACTCCGAAAATATTACATGTTCGAATGATTGCCTTTAGCTTTGTGACTGACAAGCGGCAATTAGACTAGCTTTCCTTTTTTGCTTTTACCGCTTGATTTTGTTGTAAACCTTTTTCGCTTTCTATTAAGTCCTTTATATCTGTGCTCATGTTTGCTTTAAAAGTATAAATTTATATCTACTGAAGCTATTACCCCCGGTTGAGTGAATCGTGAATATGATTGTTCTCCCATGCCTCACTCGGTGCAATTTTATATGCATTGTTGTATCTTTTGTTTCAGTCAATGTTTTTCATTTTTTTGCTGCCTTATAATATGGTAATTAAAATCAAATCAAATCAAACATTATTTTTTCTCATGGAGATAGAAGTGGTGATGGGTAAAAGCCGCTTATTTGCGGCTTGACGAAGCCCGGCCCCCTCTGTGTACTGTTCGGGAGCAGTTTGAAAACAAAATTCAGTTGGACGCCTGTCAGGCCATAACGCATCACGTTTGGTACAACACATTGATCTGAACACTTATCAGCTTAAAAAATCAATGCTTGTAAGACAAACTTTCAGTGCCAAACACATACAGAGTACTTCGTGGCAATCAAAGCACAGCATCGAAGAAGTTAAACAACGAGCAACAGACATCAGGAGCTCCAGTAGTACAAACAAAAATATACAAGAACTATGAAGTGTTGGTCATAAGTATATATGCATGAATTGATGGTTTGCACATCTTTTCTGGGCAGATATCGGTTTCAGCAAGGTTATTTAAAGAGCTACAACTGGGGCTAGTTGGAAATGCATCCTTGAAGGTATTGGTGAGCGCTACCAAAATACGGAAAGGGACGAACACACAAGACAAGCGCTTGTCTTGTGTGTTCGTCCCTTTCCGTATTTTGGTAGCGCTCACCAATACCTTCAAGGTTATTTAAAAGAACGGCGGCATGATATGAAATGGACTGGCGGCCGTAATCTGTGCGACAGGAAGGCACAACCCGTTAGTCGTTTTGACGAGTGGTATAAATATGAGTGCATGGTCGCAGATTCACCAAATTCAGGAAGCTATGATTACACGCCAAGACAGACGAGCGAAATGTACACGTGAGACGAAAAGGGTAGACCGATTCCGTGCAAAGAAGCTTATAGTGAACGAAATACTCGGAAGTATGAGCATTTAAATGGAACATTTGCAATGGCACGCAATGCACTCTTCTGACATATTTTAATCTTTGCTGAGTTTTCTTTTGATGTAGTTGCCCGAATTAACTGGCAGTAGCTTGGTGTAGAAAAAAAATTCCCTGCTCTATCTACTCTAGAAGAGTGGAATTTCATTGATCAGGGTGTTGAACTATTGTGCACTGTATTGTGTAGTATTTTTTAAATAATAAGCGGTGCCACTGTACAGCTGTCTATTGCTTGGGGGCCCGCGGCACTGTTAAGCTGTCATGCTGTCATTTTGACAGCTTTTACTGCCGGTCTCCTGTGTCATGTACCGTAACGACACGATTAACGTCATCATCATAATCATTGTCATCGTCATCATCATTATCTTCATGATTTTTATTAATATTATTATTCGGTTTGATGTGATATTACTTACTGTCTGTTTTGTATCTTTAGTGTCTCCTTTTACAAAAAAAAATATAGTCAATTTTTCGGCCGAGTTTAGCTGTCGACTGTCAGGCTTCGCGTGACAAGCCACAATGATGGCTTAGGCGAACCTGGTTTCTGCTATTGTATCGAGTTTTGTTGAATAAAAATTATTATTATTATTATTATTATTATTATTATCACGTGTACTTGTTGTCATTAATATTATTTCTTTAATGCTGTATACTCACGCCTGATTGTCTGTAACGCGTTCACTAATTACGTTTCTTATTGTGTATGATTGTATTTCTAGTTTGTATTTCAGAGGTTTCATATTCGTTCATATTAGTATTGGCTTTATTCTTGTTTGTATTTTGCTATATGCTGTACTTGGCTGTTATCGGTCGTTCATTCTCTTTGTTTATTGTTTCATTAGTTATTTATATGTCTGTTGCCTGTTCTAGCTGTTTTCATTTACCGCTGTTTTCGCTTTTTTGCTTCATGCTTGCTGTCACGCCTAGTTTATGTGTCTTTTTTTCTATCGCCTTGACTGCTGGATTACCTCCCCTTAGTGTCTTCCTTTGTGGTGAAATAAATGTACATTTTGTGCGTGTGAATGGTGTACCAGCACCAAGACCTTTGGGTTGTTCCTGGGCACCGAAAAAATAAAGATTGATTGATTGATTGATTGATTGATTATTATTATTATTATTATTATTATTATTATTATTATTATTATTATTATTATTATTATTATTATTATTATTATTATTATTATTATTATTATTATTATTATTATTATTATTATTATTATTATTATGTTTGCGATAAGCTCAGGAGCGCTGCATGGTTGTTTTTCAACATCAAGTCTCTCGTACCGTTTCCAGTAAAAAAAATGATAGCACATGCTTTGGTCTACAGCACCCTTCGATATGGGATTACCGTCTTTGCTTTTTGCCCTACCCGATGGCAAAACCGCGTGGATTCTTTGTTAACGAACATACTGAGAAATCTAGCCTACAATAATCCGTCACTCAAAAATCATAACATCTTCTCGGCGCTTGGCTTGCCTTGCTTCTGGTCTTTGTTTGTACAAACTGTGGTGCTACGGCATTTTTGGTTCAGTGATTTTAAAACGTGCTATACAGCCCCCGAGGCCTTCGTAATAGTGTTCGCTATGTAGTGCCGCGATCCTCAACAAGATATGGTGAAGCTAGACGCTGTGTTTACGTGCCGAAAATTCTGAACGATTTGCCAAATGAGGCATTCTCGATTCAGTCAAAAAAGGCATTGAAAAGGATTATTTGTTCACTGTAACGCGGTTGTTTCAATACTTCTAAAAAGTATTGGTCATCACCTCTGAAATATGTTCATCTTATCTTATGTGTATTGATTCTTGTCTCGTGATTTGCTCCTTGTTTGCGTTTAGCCTCTTAACAGTTAATACCCCTGCATTCACCCTGTTATGCTTCGAGTGAATATTGCACACTCGTCCGCTGATTTTGCCGGGCCAAGTCCTTCAAGCCATTGGTGGCTTTGACAGGCCCGTTTCTTGTACTTTGAACTCTTTTGTGGAATAAAATTATTATTATTATTATTATTAATATTATTATTATTATTATTATTACAACGGAATTTTTCTGCTTTTACAAACATCCTACTTTTCTTGTTGAGCGGATTTTTGGAAAGCGCGGTTATTCCGGACGGCTTGAAAACCGCTATCGTTGCACCTCTTTTCAAGGGCGGACAAAGAGATTCTTGTGAAAACTACCGACCTATCTCCATACTGACAATTCTGTCACAAATACTGGAAAGATTTGTTTGAATGCATGACGTCTTTCTTGAATAAATTCTCTGTCATTTCGGATCGTCAGTTACAGGGAGGAGCACAACACACTTCTTGAGGAATTCGCTGATAAACTGTACACTGGTTTTGATGAAAACCTGTTCAGCTGTGCCCTCTTTCTCGATGTTCAGAAAGCTTTTGATACCGTGAACCGTAATATTTTGTTGCAGAAATTGCACCTGTTGGGCTTCCGAGGCCCCTTTTATGATATTCTCAAGAGTTTTCTGTATGCGCTCGCACAAGTTGTCAGATTAAACTGCCAAAAAGAACATAGCGGGAGGCTGCCACTGAGGGCAGGTAACCCCAGGGGTCAATTTTATCTCCATTGCTCTTTAATTTATATACAAATGACTTGAGTTGGATAGTATCTAAGTGCTCAATTTTCCAGTACGCGGATGACACAGTTTTGTTAGCAAAGCACATTAATTATGAGACTGCAGTGAATTTGTTGCAGGAAAACATAAATATTGTGATGAAATGGTTTGCTGAGAAAGAAATTTCAGTGAACACGAAGAAAACAAAGATCATGTGTTTCCGAAATCCTTTAAAAATATCACTTATAGATAAACCGGTATTTTTGTATGAGCACGTTTCAGGTCCCTGTCAACCGGTGGAATATGTAAATTCGTACAAATATCTGGGTGTGGTCTTCGACGGCTGCTTATCATGGTATGAACACTTAGCTTACGTATGTTCGAAGCTTCGTAAGGCTTCATGGTTACTTCTTAATGTGAAATCTTTGGCGCCCTTAGCCGTGAAAAAAATTATTACGCATGAGCTCGCGTACAGTGTCCTTAGGTATGGCATCACTGTTTATGCTTCGTGTCCTTCCCGTTGGCATGATCGTTTGAATACGCTCTTGAAAAGCATGTTAAACTCCACTGCATATAATTCCCCTCGGCTATCCGGCGCTAACTTTTTCCAATGCCTCAGTCTCCCAACATTTTGCTCTTTATTTGTTCAAACAGTCGTTCGTCGCCATTTTTGGAATTCCAACTTTTTAGTGCTGAATGTTCCGACTAAAAGTTGCGGAAGTCGACTCGTTATTTTGTACCGCGGAGTTCAACGCAGTATGGTAGATCAAGACGTTGCGTTTATGTTCCTGAAATCTTTAATGAATTGCCTGATGAACTTTTTGAAGTGACCTCATTGCGGAACCTGAAAATGCACTTGAAAGCTTTATGTTGACCGCGGTCGCTCTTTGATTATCACATGATTGCGTGTGATTCCGTTTTCTTCTGTTAACTTTTTGCATACTACTTATGTTGGAGCTCTATTCGAGAATTTTCTAATAATTTAAATTTAGTGTTCTTTGTAGCGATTAGTGTTTTCTATTGATCTGCCATTTTGTCGCTCTGCTTTGACTGCCAGGCCTAGTCCGGCAAGACTCTTGTTGGCTTTGACGGGCTTGAACCTCATTTGTACTGTATACAAAGTGGCAATAAGGACTTATTATTATTATTATTATTATTATTATTATTATTATTATTATTATTATTATTATTATTATTATTATTATTATTATTATTATTAATATTATTATTATTATTATTATCGTTGATCGCAGTCAACCATAACTTGGATATATATATATTACCAAAGTTCCCGAGGTCTTCGGACTAAGGGACCTGTATTTTTTTCCAATGAATTACCCTCTTGTTATTCGGCTGTTGTAATTACTGAGACCTGGCTGTCTAGCGAAGTTAACTCAGGTGACTTCTTTCCTAATAACTATTCTGTTTTTCGAAGTGACCGCCCTGAATCACCTTCTAAACAAAAGGGAGGGGGAGTGCTCATTGCTATTGACAGTTCCGTGCAGTGCGTTCGGCGTTCCGACCTGGAAACCATCGAAGAATCTGTCTGGTTAGAGCTCACTTTAACTCGACATCAAAAACTTTTATTGGCAGCTTTGCACATTTCCCCTAATATGCCTCCTTCTGCCTACGACGATGTACTACATTCTATCGAATGTGTTATCGCTTCTCATATCAAGCACAAACTACTCATTTTAGGGGATTATATTACTCCAGGTATTAACTGCAATACCTTTACATATTCTCGCAACAATCATTATGTAGTTAGTAAGTGCAACCGGATTTTAGATTTCACAGCTTTTAACACCTTGCAGCAACACAATTTACTTGAAAACTGTTGTGATAATGTTCTTGACATTTGTTTATCTAATTTTGAAAATGTTCCAGTCTCGACATCTGACCTCTCTCTTACTCGCTGTGACAAATTTCATCCTCAAATTCTAATAACGGCTTCGGTTTCTGTCCCACCTTCTGCTAATTCAAATCGTGCGGGGAATCCCCCCCGTTTTGCTTACGCACTTGGCGACTATGTTGGTCTCTTCGGTTTTTTCTCTTCTGTCGACTGGTCCGTTTTAAACGAAATCAGCGATGTTGACGAACAAGTCAGTCGCTTCACTGAAATAGTTCTCAATCGTATGCGCCAGTACATACCTCTGCACACTCCTACCCGCAGCAAGTTTCCGTACTGGTTTTCTAGGGAACTTAGAACAGCGCTGAAACTTAAGGAGCGGGCCCACCATAAAGCGAAACGCCCTGGGCTGGATACATGGGCAGATGAATTTCGCCGCTTGCGTTCCCTTTGCAAACGCCTGTACAAGCGGGATCATGAGTTCTATCTTAAATATTTAGAGAATAGTGCCTCTAATCCTCCTTCTGAATTCTGGCGATACGTTCGCAAGCGTTCGAATAAATCTGATAGTCATATTCACTTAGTTGACTCTTATGAGAATGAAATTCGCAATGTCGCTGACGGCTTTGCTCAACACTTTTCCTCCGTGTACAAATCTCCACGTTGCGATTCCGTATGCCTTCCAGCTGGCGCACCTAATTCCGTTCTTCTTGACGAGAAGTTAGTAAGTGAGAGGTTTAAGTGTTTGAAACCATATTTGTCCCCTGGACCTGATGGCATTCCAGCCGCCATAACAAAAAGCCTTCAATAGTACCTTCGTCCCTGTTTTAACTACGATATTTAATAACTGTTTGAAAAATTCTGCCTTTCCCCGCGTGTGGAAAACGGCGCGTGTTTTTCCTGTCTTCAAATCATTAAACAAATCTGATGTTTCGAACTTCCGCCCCATTTCTCTTCTTTGTGCAACCTCTAAGCATTTTGAATTAGCTTTGCACAAAGTACTTTCCTTCCACCTCAAACATGTAATCATACACAATCAGCATGGTTTCATAAAAGGTCGTTCTACTACAACTACCCTGGTGACTTTTATGACGTATACATCAATTGAAGTCCTTCAGAGGTGTCAGGTAGACGCTGTGTACTGTGATTTGAGCAAAGCTTTCGACGTTGTTACTCACTCATTACTTCTTCAAAAGCTTCTGCTGTTTGAGATCGACGTTTCAGTTGTATCCCTCCTACGCAACTATCTACGCAACCAAGGTTGTCTCATTTACGCGTAAAACGCACAGTCTTCTCTACTATTATTCTGTGAATGGTAGGCCGCTGCCCAGGGTTGATGGAATTAATGATCTCGGCGTACTTTTCGACCGTAGCCTCAGCTTCTCTCATACAAAACGCATTGCTCTAGGGGCTATGCGTACACTCGGCTTCGTCTGCAGGGTTCCGAGAGAGTTTCGAGCCCCACTTCCTTTCTTAAACCTCTACCTCTCCATATCCTTGCCGCTTTTGGAATATGCGTCTGTTGTTTAGAACGGCACTTGCCAGTCGAACTGTGAAAAAATCGACAGAGTTCAGCTTAAGTTTTTGCGTATATGTCAACAGCGGTTTTCTTGCAAAACTTCCAGCTCTCGTCCCAGACGGAGTAACTAACTGCAGCTACCTTCGCTTACCTGCCGTCGCGTGAGGGCAGATATAATTTTCTTGTATAAACTTCTTCATGGTCACATTCTATGCCCTCAGCTCCTAGCGCGTATCCTTTTGCGTGTACCGCGATAGAGCATAAGAGAATTCCGACCATTCCAAGTTTCTGCGCTCCTGCACTCCCTCTACCCTCTGGACAGAATGCAAAAGTTGTTTAATTCTCTTTGTCCTCACCTAGATATATTCGAAAATTTTCTCCCGTCCTTTATATTGGATGTCCGTGACGTTCCACTTCGAGCACTCTTTTTTTCATACGTAACTTCCCCTTTTATGCATTTTGTCTTTACTACACTTGTGCATTTGCACCGGTATGATATTGTTTTTTTTTCTCCTTAATTGTTCATCACGTGTACTTGTTTTCATTAATATTATTTTTTTAATACTGGGTATTCACGCCTGATTGTCTGTAACGCGTTCGCTAATTACATTTATTATTATGTATGATTGTATTTCTAGCTTGTATTTCAGAGGTTTCTTATTCATTCATGTTACTATTGGCTTTATTCTTGTTTGTATTTTGCTATATGCTGTACTTGGATGTTATCGGTCGTTCTTGTGTTCATTCTCTTTGTTTATTGTTTCATTGGTTATTTATATGTCTGTTGCCTGTTCAAGATGTTTTCATTTACCGCTGTTCTCGCTGTTTTCTTGTTTTCGCTTTTTTGCTTCATGCTTGCTGTCACGCCTGGTTTATATGTCTTTTTTTTTTCTACCGCCGTGACTGCTGCATTAACTCCCCTGAGTGTCTACCTTTGTGACGAAATAAATTTACATTTTGTGCGTGTCAATGGTGTACCAGCACCAAGACCTTTGGGTTGTTCCTGGGCACCGAAAAATAAAGATTGATTGATTGATTAATATTATTATTATATTGCGCATGCTCTGGTGTGCAGCATTCTCCGATACGGCATTACCGTTTTTGCTTTTTGCTCCGCCAGATGGCAAAACAGAGTTGACACTTTATTAAGAAACATACTAAAAAACATAGCCTATAACGCCCCCTTCTCTATGTCTGATGATATTTTCACAGCCCTTGGTCTTCCATGCTTTCGAACACTCTTTCTACAGACTGTAGTCGTACGACATTTCTGGGACAGCAATTTCAAAAAACGAAATAAAGCTTCCCGACGCCTGCGTAGTTCCATTCGTTTTAAGGTGCCGCGCTCCTCAACAACGTATGGGAAGCCAGGCGTTGTGTTTATGTTCCCAAATTTTTAATGACTTGCCAGAGGAAGTGTTTTTCACAACATCAAAAAAAGTGCTAAAAAATATGGTTCACTCATTGTTACACGGTTTCTATATGTCTGAAAATTGTTCATGATCTGTCATGAATTGTTCAACAACTGTTGTCTTAAATTAGGTTCCTTGCAGTTTATTTTCATTACTTGTTCATGTTACTTTTCCTAAGCTTTTGCACCTTGGTCACTATTCATTTCGCGTTAGTATTGTGTTGATATTATGTTCATATTTTGTTTATATTGCACGTCCGTCTGCCGACTTTGCCGGGCCAAGTCCCTCAACCCACTAGAGGCTTTGACAGGCCCGTTTGATTGCCCTGTACACGTTATGTGCAATAAAAGATTTATTATTATTATTATTATTACTATTATTATTATTATTTATGACTCCAGGTATTAACTGGAATACCTTTACATATTCTCACAACAATCATTATGTAGTTGGTAAGTGCAACCGGCTTTTAGATTTCAAAGCTTTTAACACCTTGCAGCAACACAATTTAATTGATAACTGTTGTGGTAATATTCTTGACATTTGTTTATCTAATTTTGAAAATGTTCCAGTCTCGACATCTGACCTCTTTTACTCGCTGCGACAAATTTCATCCTCAAATTCTAATAACGGCTTCGGTTTCTGTCCCACCTTCTGCTAATTCAAATCGTGCGGGGAATCCCCCCCGTTTTGCTTACGCACTTGGCGACTATGTTGGTCTCTTCGGTTTTTTCTCTTCTGTCGACTGGTCCGTTTTAAACGAAATCAGCGATGTTGACGAACAAGTCAGTCGCTTCACTGAAATAGTTCTCAATCGTATGCGCCAGTACATCCCTCTGCACACTCCTACTCGCAGCAAGTTTCCGTACTGGTTTTCTAGGGAACTTAGAACAGCGCTGAAACTTAAGGAGCGGGCCCACCATAAAGCGAAACGCCCTGGGCTGGATACATGGGCAGATGAATTTCGCCGCTTGCGTTCCCTTTGCAAACGCCTGTACAAGCGGGATCATGAGTTCTATCTTGAATATTTAGAGAATAGTGCCTCTAGTCCTCCTACTGAATTCTGGCGATACGTTCGCAAGCGTTCGAATAAATCTGATAGTCATATTCACTTAGTAGACTCTTATGAGAATGAAATTCGCAATGTCGCTGACGGCTTTGCTCAACACTTTTCCTCAGTGTACAAATCTCCACGTTGCGATTCCGTATGCCTTCCAGCTGGCGCACCTAATTCCGTTCTTCTTGACGAGAAGTTAGTAAGTGAGAGGTTTAAGTGTTTGAAACCATATTTGTCCCCTGGACCTGATGGCATTCCAGCCGCCATAACAAAAAGCCTTCAATAGTACCTTCGTCCCTATTTTAACTACGATATTTAATAACTGTTTGAAAAATTCTGCCTTTCCCCGCGTGTGGAAAACGGCGCGTGTTTTTCCTGTCTTCAAATCATTAAACAAATCTGATGTTTCGAACTACCGCCCCATTTCTCTTCTTTGTGCAACCTCTAAGCATTTTGAATTAGCTTTGCACAAAGTACTTTCCTTCCACCTCAAACATGTAATCATACACAATCAGCATGGTTTCATAAAAGGTCGTTCTACTACAACTACCCTGGTGACTTTCATGACGTGTACGTCAATTGAAGTCCTTCAGAGGAGTCAGGTAGACGCTGTGTACTGTGATTTGAGCAAAGCTTTCGACGTTGTTACTCACTCATTACTTCTTCAAAAGCTTCTGCTGTTTGAGATCGACGTTTCAGTTGTAGCCCTCCTACGCAACTATCTACGCAACCAAGGTTGTCTCATTTACGCGTAAAACGCACAGTCTTCTCTACTATTATTCTGTGAATGGTAGGCCGCTGCCCAGGGTTGATGGAATTAATGACCTCTACGTACTTTTCGACCGTAGCCTCAGCTTCTCCTCTCATACAAAACGCATTGCTCTAGGGGCTATGCGTACACTCGGCTTCGTCTGCAGGGTTTCGAGAGAGTTTCGAGCCCCACTACCTTTCTTAAACCTCTACCGCTCCATATCCTTGCCGCTTTTGGAATATGCGTCTGTTGTTTAGAACGGCACTTGCCAGTCGAACTGTGAAAAAATCGACAGAGTTCAGCTTAAGTTTTTACGTATATGTCAACAGCGGTTTTCTTGCAAAACTTCCAGCTCTCGTCCCAGACGGAGTAACTCACTGCAGCTACCTTCGCTTACCTGCCGTCGCGTGAGGGCAGATATAATTTTCTTGTATAAACATCTTCATGGTCACATTCTATGCCCTCAGCTCCTAGCGTGTATCCTTTTGCGTGTACCGCGAAAGAGCATAAGGGAATTCAGACCATTCCAAGTTTCTGCGCTCCTGCTCTCCCTCTCCCCTCTGGAGAGAATGCAAAAGTTGTTTAATTCTCTTTGTCCTCACCTTGATGTATTCGAAAATTCTCTCCCGTCCTTTGTATTGGATGTCCGTGACGTTCCACTTTGAGCACTCTGTTTCTCATACATAACTTCCCCTTTCATGCATTTTGTCCTTACTACACTTGTGCATTTGCACCGGTATTATATTGTTTTTTTTTCTCCTTAATTGTTCATCACGTCTACTTGTTTTCATTAATATTATTTCTTTAATACTGTGTACTCACGCCTGATTGTAACGCGTTCACTAATTACATTTCTTATTGTGTATGATTGTATTTCTAGCTTGTATTTCAGAGGTTTCTCATTCGTTCATATTAGTATTGGCTTTATTCTTGTTTGTATTTTGTTATATGCTATACTTGGCTGTTATCGGTCGTTCCTGTGTTCATTCTCCTTGTTTATTGTTTCATTAGTTATTTATGTGTCTGTTGCCTGTTCTAGCTGTTTTCATTTACCGCTGCTTTCGCTGTCTTTTTGTTTTCTCTTTTTTGCTTCATGCTTGCTGTCACGCCTATATTATGTCTCTTTATCTATCGCCTTGACTGCTGCATTACCTCCCTTGAGTGTCTTCCTTTGTGGTGAAATAAATTTACATTTTGTGCGTGGGGATGGTGTACCAGCACCAAGACCTTTGGGTTGTTCCTGGGCACCGAAAAATAAAGATTGATTGATTGATTGATTGATTGATTGATTATTATTTCACATATGTGGTGTCACCTTTAGCAGAAGAGGACTGTTCCGTTATCAGCGGCTCTTTCACACATCAGGAGGTAGAACTAGCAATCGATCACTTACCTCTCTCAAAAACGCCTGATCCTGGCGGGATTTCGAGTGAATATTATATAGCCCTTAAATTCATTCTAACTCCTATCCTGCGGCAGGTATTCACGATCGGCTTTGATGTCGAGGCTCTTCCGCAGTCTTTTACGAGGAGTCACAGTCTTCATTTCAAAAAGTACTGATGGAAAACAAGTGGACTCAGTGGCAAAAGTGTAATCCACAATTGCCATCACGTAGACAAATATAGATTACAAAATATTTGCGAAAATTTTGCCACATCGCTTAAATCTCGCAGTGTCGGTTCTCATTGGCCCTCATCAAACACGCGGTTTGAGAGGCCACTCAATTCAAAGTAATGTACACACTGCGCGTACCGTTCTCGAAAATTCCTCCTGCTCTCATGATAGCTTGGTTTGCTTGAGATCAGTCATGCTAAGGCGTTTGACAGTGTTCGCCATTCATTCCTCTTTTCACTTCTAGTGCGAGCAAATGTTTTGTTGACTTTACTTAAAGGGGTGAAACTTTCCTATAGCAGTTGTTAGTAGCTTAATTGTTAATAGTCATTTCTGAAAACCTGTGCCAATCCGCATTTCTACGAGACAACGCTGCCCTATTTCCCCGTTGGTTTTTGCCCTTTATCTGGAGTTGCTTTGTTTGAGTGTTCTATGCAACAGTAATATTCATGGCTTCTCTGTTTTGGGTAATAAAGTCAAATTGCGTGCATATGCTGAAGATCTTGTTTTTTTCTACATTGACAAGAACAGCACTGATAAAGTTGTATCAACAATAGATCAATTGGGCATCGTGTCTGGCGCTCAGATGAATGACTCTAAATGTTGTGGCCTGCGGTCCGGTTCATGGGGCTCAACGCCACCCCGTTATGCCGGAATAGAATGGTCATGTGTGACGGATAAACATATTGGCGTTCCAGTTCATGCATTTAAGTGCACATTGCTGGAAGGAGCGGGTTCTGGTCGTCGAGCGTTATGCTCAGATTTTTGCCCCACATCGTTTTTCAATTCTCGGTCGTGCTCATGCCTGCAGCACCTTTCTGCCAACAAAAATTTATTACGTACTCCAGGTCTTGCGCTGCGCTAGACATTACATCCAGCGTTTTCATCGAATATATTAGACTTTTATTTTAGCATCTAATTTTGAGCCGATGCCGCGCGATAATCTTTTCAGGCCTGTTTTTGCAAGAGGCAGCTGTATGTGGGACAGTTAGTTGCGCGTTTATTCTTTTTTCGTAATTTTTGCCATCCGATTATTAGAGCATTCTTGGAGATAAATTTCAAGACCCTGCTTCCAAACTTAGTGGTTTCTTCAAATTTTGCTGAGCGCCCGCTTTACTGGGCTTTATGCAGGAAATTTGTGCTTCTGGGGGGTTTTGGACAGTTGGATTTTCTAACGACTAACTTTTATCTAAACAGAGATTTGATGATGATGCTCTTCTGTGTACTTTGGTCTCAAGCGTCATGATGTGTTAACGCGAGTGGGCAAGATTCCCATCCCTCCTTGCACCAAAATGGTTTTCTACAAATTACATAACGAAGCACTGTTAACACATGGCTCCATACGAAAACATTTTTGTGCCTTCTGTTAACTGCCGCCTATTCGGTGCACCTGAAACCACTGAACACTGTTTATTTACCGCAAGGATGCGGTTTAATTTTGGGCTATGTTGGAGATGATGCTAAAGAAAAACTTTGTTTTAAATTTGTACAGTGTTCGTTACCTTGCGGCTACCCAACCTGACAACAAACATTATGACGTGTTTTTCCTCATTGGCCTTCATATCCTGTGGAAAACGCGCATCAGATACCGCGACGGTGAACCTCATGTTTCAGGCAGAAGCAATTTCAGTCGAATGATGCTCCAACTCACAGACTTATAGGAAAAAGGATACTTTCTGCCAGACTGGTTACAGCAGTTGATCTATCTTTGCCGCCCTTTTAGCTGTGTCTTTTTCTGTTAATCTAGTGATGTTAAGTCACCAACTGAACTGCACTTTTAAAAATTTTAAAAATCCCACCTGCCAGCGAGCTCCGTGCGCCAAACTGCACCGTGATGAGAGCGCCAGGAGTGCTCACGCACCCACACGCACGCATACACACAGACAACTCACGTGCGCACACGTACGCACGCACACGTACGGAAGCAAGCGCCCTCACTACATGTATACATACTTTCATACACGTGATCAATATTAGGACTTACAAATTTCTTAAAATTGGGCGCTGAGTGGTATGTACAATCCACCTCAGCACACAAGTCATGCGACTAGAGGGACCCGAAGTGAGATGATAACTCTCACCACCAGCGCTTAACTAACTAAAAGATATCAATCAACATTTCAGACACAGCGTGTAGTGCAAATGGTCGCACTGGAAACATTGAGGCGGTCTCATTCTAGCTATTTTGTAGAATTAAAGAGCGCGCGGGATCCCAGCTATTCGCCCCCCAAGTTTCCTTATTCGAGTAATTACACATTCAAGGCGTTTGGAGTCGACGCGAACGCCCTCATATTGTGACCCAGCTGTTGTGTCGTGTATTTCTTCCGTTTTGCATACCTGAAAGCGACACGGAAACAGTCATCTGCTTCACCAGTCGTCCTTTCGCCGTTGCCAGACGTAATCATTCTGAATTTTTGTTCTGTGCGTTTGAGTTTAATTTTGCGCTCAATGTGTACCATTGTCTTACAGATAACGACCGTCGATACCCACTGCGCTGGTAAAGCTTCCTTTTGTATTCTGCGACACATTTTCTACACATTCGATGATTCCTCGTTCCTGCATGGCTCCCAACCATTACACTGTGGTAAGGATGAATAAAAAGTAACTTGCGCATGAAATGAAGCTGAATAAACATTTATTTGAATTCGCTTAAGCTGGCGCATGCCAACAGACTGGTCATTCTGGGTAATGAAAGCAGCGGGGCTGGAACCATTACCGTAAGGAACAAATGTCGTTCCCTATAACTAGGCATTCACCGAAAAGGTTGTTCATAAGGGACTTCTCTAGACCTTGTGGGCATAAGTGTAGCCTTACAATTTCACAAGTGTTTTTGCATACTTCCCTAATTTTCCTCGTTTTCACCGTGCTTTAGAGAGCTTTCGTGCAGTGCGGTGACATTCTGAATTGGTAATTGAGTGCTGTTCTTATCACGCTTGCAGGCGGTATGCGGTTCAGGCGAGTGAAATGCCACATCTCGGCCCCTCTGCTTGCACTGGTCGTCTTAACCCTGGAGCAGGTATGCATGGTTGCTGCCAGTAACACGGTAACAAAACAAACCACACCTGCACCTATTCTGATGCCTGACTTTGTAGAGTAGAAAACGAACCTGTCGTCTATGCTCAGAGTTCCAGCTTGTTATTTATGGCTCTCCTCTACTTTACCATATGTGCAACGGAGAGAACAAGCAGTATTCGGCGACCCGTGGCAAGATGTAGCTGAATTACAGCAAAGTAAATTAACAAGAAAAGGAAGAAGTTCAAGGAGAGACTTTGCTGAGTACGTTACGCATGGCGAGTTTCACGTTGCAAAAATGACCGCGTGTCTTCGTAGCTGTTAGGCGATGGTTCACATAAAAGTTTCGCTATTTTTACGCTGGCGGGGGTCTCAGGTTCGAACCACTGATGAAGATTAATTTTTATGCACCTACGAAGTTTCTGTGGAAGCAGCATAGCTTTTCTTTGTAGCCGTAAGGCTCTGCTTGGTTGCTTGCTTATGAATAATTGCTCCCTTAATACGAAATTAATGTGCGTTGGCGGACTCCTTTAAAACATTGCACCAGGGTGAAAGAAAACACTAATAAACAAAAAGCATGCATTCTTGCGGCTTGTGCAGTTGGCCCAGAGTGTGGCGTAAACATTAATCGGGGAGTAAACTTTAATTGAACCCGCTCTCCGAATGAAACTGCAGATGTTGCCCGCTAACCTGGACCCCTGATACCGCACACCAGCATGAAATACCTCTCGCGCCCATGCTCAGCAAATTAAGGCGCACGTCGTTCGAACCTGACAGCGATCATGATAGAGAACACAGCGGTGAGCAGTCTCTAGAGCCAACTTATCCGAAATATTCGAAAACTGTCCATCCAAATTGTATTGAGCAGAAAACAAAATTAGAGGGGGCACTTAAGCTCTACCTTAAGGGCTTGAAGCGATATCGTCAATGGGTTAAGGTTCATATGTGAGTTAATGGTCATTCTCGAAGTTTACATTCATAGATCCCTGGGGGTCCTCATACCACTCCTGGTGCAGTGGTGCAGCAGTTAAGCTACGCGCCACTGCCCTGCAATGGCAAGGGCTGCTGCCGGTAGTGCTTGTGCGACCCAATCTGCTCTTCCAGAGCAACCTCTCGGCACCTTTCAATAATCGAACTGCCACCTGTCACGGAGGTCAGTTTGCTCACAATTCGGTGGATGGGTTGTGATGACGCCACAATGTCTCCTGACCTAGGAGGCGCACTTAGGTTGATTCTCTGGGAACTTTGCGCTTACAACGCCGATGACCACGACAACGGCGGATTTACTGCTTAACAGGAGCCTTGACACTATCGCGTTAATATTACATCGGCTATTTTGTTTCCTGACACCAAAAGGTAAGCGGAAATCTCTGCGGACTGGGGAGCTGCCGCTGCTGTTCGATGCCCTAGAGCAGCCGCGGATGCCAGAAGCCGACCGGCAGCTGTTACCTTTGCACGGAAGGATTCCGAAGAGGAGTAGCGAATGACAGTAAACTCTACTGAATGCAGTGTGTTAGGTTTAACTTACGATGGAGTCTCTCAATATACCTCAAGAGAAAACTATACAACACCAGTATCTTACCGGTACTCAGCTATAGGGCACAAACGTTGATGTTAACGAAAAGGGTTCAGCCTAAGTTAAGGACAACACAGCGAGCTATGCAAAGAAAAATAATTGATGAAGCGTTAAGAGACCGGAGGCGGGCAGCATGGGGGAGCGAACAAACGCGGGTTAATGACATCCAAGTCCAAAGCAATAGAAAGAAATTGGCTGGGGAGGAAATGTAATGCGAAGGCAAGATAACCGCTTGTCCTTAAGAGTAACGGAATGGATTCCAAGAGAAGATAAGAGTAGCAGGGGGCGACAGCAAGTTTGGTGGCCGGATGAGAGAAAGAAGTTTGCGGGAATATGGTGGCCGCAGCTGGCAAAGGACAGAGTTAATTGAAGAGATATGGGAGAGGCATTTGCTCTGCAGTGGGCGTAGTCAGGCTGGTGATGATGGTGAATGGTCTCTATTTCACAGACGGACACAGCTGCAAGTCTACAGCACTATTACTATATCAAGCACAACGTTGACGTAACAGCGCTATTTTGGTGCCCAATCACAGCCAGCTTTTCTTGAGTCTAACTCCACATCCTCCTGGACTGCAGGTTGTTGGATGCAGGTAGAGTGGTAGAGTGGCACCGGAAAATTAAGAGTTGCCCACTGGGGTAGGTGCAGGCTCTAAACAAAGACAAGAAGACACGCCTCCTTAACCAATGTCGCAACTAATCATAATATTGGAAGACAGTTTTTGCCGGTTACTGCGACGTCTGTCGACTCGCCTTCACTCTTGTATGTTTCGTGGGCGTGACGCGCGGGACGGTGAAGCCAGCAGCGCTTGTGACGGGATTGAACTTCCAGCATGAGTGAGCTCTCTGAAACGGCTTTTAGCAATACAAATCGTCACCCGCGAGTGGGATTTGAAGAGCCTATGGCGGAACCAGATTGGATGATTTCTCTGCTGCCTTAGACTTCCCGGACATTAACATAGGCTCTCGCCGGGTGTGCTGAACTGGAAGGCTTTCGCCCTGTGCATTGGATACCATCATCTGAATCATATTTTCTCCGTTTTATTTTGCGCTGCCAATGCTTACGAAAGCAAAAAGGTGGGGGCGCTTAATTATCATTTTGCGATGACAATTCTTTGCAATCATGCCTTCTCCTTGCCTGAAGAGCTACGGTTGCCGGCCTAGCAGACTATTCAGTGACAGCTAATTGTCATTGGTTGGTTTGCGTAGCCAAGAACCGGGTGTTCCCGTAGACTATAACTGTATTACAATGGCTTAAAAAACTCCGACGTTGAAGAAAGAATAACATTGAGAATTTAAGTGATTACAGTAGGCATTTGCACTGTTTGTGTGACGTTAAAGCATGCAGAGGACCAAAGCAAAGACGCGTTTGAACTTGGAAAAAGCTGCCGACAAGCTTTTTCAGTACATATAAGAGCGGTGAAACCACCGGAAAGTGTATGATTTGTTTGAGGAAAGCTGGAGTGAAACGGAGTGAAGTTCGCAAACAGCAAAAATAGCACTACTAGGTGGACTGTAACAAGCAATGAATGTATTCGTGGTAGCGAGGGAGGATACCCTAACGCAAAGTTCTGCATGCTGACAAGTAACCTCAGTGGATGCTGACGCAAACTGTTTTACCAAAAATCAAACACACTTTAGGAATGTTACTCTTTACGCACAACGGTCTCGACGATTCTCTTACGGTGGTGCCATCTCCTTGTAGGCTCCTGACCTAGAAAAAGCCTGCAGCTAACACCAGCTACCTAACAGAAACAAACCTCAATTCTAAATAGACCTCAGCTCCTTTTCTTAGTTCCCACCTGAGTTGGCGCACGTCGGCAGCCTTACTTGCAACACTTAAAGCATGGTGCCGCAGTGACCGAGGACCCCGCAAATATGGCCAGTGCATTATGCAAATACGTCCACATTTTGAGCCAGGCTATAACAACCACCTGGCATGGATTAACTGAATAGAAGTCTACAAAAGTAACCTGCAAAGCCTAAAAAGAAATAGAATGCAATACGCCACCTAGGCACTCCCTTCTCCGGATCCGCGGCAGCCGACGGGCCTCCTCGAGTGGCTTCATACAAATACGTAATACAGGGGCCCGCCGTCTTCATCGCTAGTCAGTAAAAAAGAAAACTTGTGTTTCGAAGCATTCGCAACAAGACTCCGGAGGCAAGTAGAAAGGCCGCCACGGTGGTACAGTGGTTATGGTTCTTGGCTGCTGATCCGAAAAACGCAAGTTCGATCCTCGCCAAAGCGGTCGCATCTACTTGGGGGGAAAATGCTAGAAACCCCTGTACTGTGCGTGTCAGGGCTCATTGAAGAAACCCAGGTGGTTGAAATCATCCCAAGCCCTCCACATAGCTTTCCTCATAGCTCGAGGCGCTTGGGGACTTTAAACCTATTAAACAAACGAAACATTCGCTGCTTCTTTTTCAGATGGTATCTGCCTCTATCAGCTTGCGAGTAAAACTTATCCTGCAAAATGCTAGTTTTAGCTAGAAGCCTGCGGCATCCATTTTTTACCGTCTCTTGAGACGAATGTTAACAAAACTGATCCAGATGAAGTTTACTCAAGCACAAAATCACACAGCATACAAGCAGAAAGGTTGGACATATGGGAAATAGCAGGAAAACCCGTCTGGAATCGCATCATTGTCGGAACAAAAGACGTAACACTAAGGGAGGGGTTTCTTTGTACTGGAGACCTAGCATTGGAAAGGTAATTAGAACGTGCAAAACAGCCGAAATTTCTAAGAACTTCTTTTAAACAGCGCGAAAGACGCGGACGCAGGAGGAACACATAGCACACACACGGCGCTACGTGTCCCTTCTGCGTCCGCGTCTTTTGCGCTGTTTAAACCAAGTATGAACCACCAACTTGCCCGCACATCTACCCTTGTAAATTTCTAAGAAGCCCGTAAAGTACAAGCAAGAGCCGCAGGTTGAAGTGTAAGCGATGCAAAAACAGGAAAGATGAACCCCCCCCCCCCCCCCCCCCCCCAGCTAGAGAGAGAATGAAGGAAACGCAGGGAGGTTAATCAGATGTGAGTCTCCGGTTTGCTACTCTACACTGGGGATGGGGGATAAGGGTTAGAAAGATGACAGAGAGGAAAATGCAAAAAAAAAAGGAACGTGCACACATGGATACACACACACACAAGGCGTTGCAGTCAAAGACTTTCACACAGGCCGGTAGATTGTAAGAAGCGCAAAAGCGCTTGCACGGCCTTCTTCTGCGACGGTAGGTCCTTTCGATGTTGTAGAATTCTTTTTTCGGATAGCGGTTGGTCGTCCAGTTGGTCAAGTTCGTGGCTAAGGCATGCCCTCTGTGGACTGTACTGCGGGCAGGAGCACAATATATGGCCAATTGATTCTTCATGTCCGCAGTGGTCACAGGCTGGGGTGTCGATCATCCCTATGCGGAAGGCATAGGCTTTAGTAAAGGCAACATCCAACCAAAGTCGATATAAAAGCGTGGCGTCTCTACGGCGAAGCTGTGATGGCGCTCGAAGACTTAATGTTGGATCAAGTGAGTACAGTCGCGCATTTCTTAAATGTGGCTCATTCCATTGCGACTCGGTGCACTGCCGAGCAAGTAGGCGGAGCTTCCGTGCCGCGTCAGTTCTAGAAAGAGGAATTGGGACGTGGCGCTACTCAGTACAGGCTGAGCGGGCAGCGTGATCCACCCGTTCATTGCCGATAATCCCGCAGTGACTTGGAAGCCACTGTAACGTTATTTCATGGCCGGCATCACTTAAATGGTGTAACGTCTCTGTAATATGGAAGACTAGTTGTTCGTGCGGTCCGCGTCGTAGAGGTGACAGTAGATACTGCAGTGCCGGCTTCGAATCGCAGAATATTGTCCATTTGTGTGGCGGTTCATCGCCAATGTGATGAAGGGCAGTTAAGAGCGCTGCGAGCTCTGCTGCTGTCGATGTTGTCGCGTGGGTCGTCTTAAATTTGATTGTTGTAGCTTTCGCTGGAATGACGATTGCCGCCGCGGAGCTGCTTGGAAGGGCAGATCCATCAGTGTAAATATGCGTTGAGTCACGGTAGTTCTCGTACAAATCTAGTAGCGTGAGCTGTCTAAGGGCTGGTGAAGACAGATCAGCTTTTTTCGACATACCAGGTATTGCGAGGTTGATTTTTGGCTGAGCGAGGCACCATGGAGGGATCGAAGGTCTCGCAGCCGGAGTGAAACAAGCTGGCAATGATTCTTCATATGCAGTTATCGTTTGGCTGAAAGACGTGTGCGGCCTGTCCGCTGGTAGAGAGACTAAATGGTGACGAAGATTCCTGGCTAGATGCCTTATATGGGCCCTGAGCACTTCAATTTCAATGTGGGTCTTGACAAGGTGGTCTCTAGCGATTGCTATCGTAGCCACTGTTGAAGCACTCTGAGGCAGGCCTAGACAGATCCGGAGCACTTGACCCTGGAGACTTTGTATTGTGCGTAGATTCGTTTTGCCTGTGTTGTTTATTGCTGGCAAGCTGTATCGCAGAAATCCTAGAAAAAGCACCCTGTACAGTTGTAACATGGCACTAGGCGACATTCCCCAGGTCTTGCCAGCGAAAAACTTGAACAGGTGGCAGATGCCTGTCAACCGTTTATTCACGTATGATATGTGTGGGCTCCATGACAAGTCCCTGTTGAATATGACACCTAGAAACTTGTACGATCGGACCCATCGTATTATTTGGCCATTTATCATTACACTGTAGTTTGACATGGGTTTGCGCGTAAATGGCACTAGTGCGCACTTCTCGGAGGAAATTTCCAGGCCTCGATTACGGAGGTAGATAACAGTTTGTGTGGCGGCTCTCTGAATTCTCGCTCGCAACTGTAGGCGTGTTACTGCAGATGTCCATATGCAGATGTCATCCGCGTACATTGATAGCCTGACTGTGGGTGGCACGTGCTCAAGGAGAGCAATTAGTGTGAGATTAAATAACACGGGGCTAAGTACACCGCCATGGGGGACACCGCGGAAGCTATAGTGAAGTATGGCCTTCCTCAGTGCTTACAAAGAAGGATCATATGGATAGATAGCTCCGTATCCATTGAAACATCCGACCACCCACTCCTACCTCTGCGAGAGCAGAGAGGATTGCGTCATGCGTAACGTTGTCATACGCCCCTTTAACGTCGAGGAATAAGGATGCGCAGAGACGCTTACGGCTTTTCTCATGTTGAATGTAGGTCACCAGGTCGACGACGTTATCGATCGATGATCGACTGCGTCGGAAGCCCGCCATGGCATCTGGGTAGGTGTTGTGGTACTCCAAGTACCACTCCAGGTGTCCTAGGACCATCCTCTCTATTACTTTTCCCACACAGCTTGCCAAAGCGATCGGACGATAAGATGAGAGCTCCAACGGGGACTTGCCAGGCTTCAGCCGAGGAACAAGGCGACTTGTCTTCCAGGTTGTTGGTAGCGTGCCATTTCTCCAAGATTCATTGTACTCCTCAAGAAGAACTCTCGCTCGCTCCCCCAGGTGACATAGAGCTCGATAGGAAATTCCGTCAGGTCCTGGCGCTGATGTGCGGCTACACAAAGCTAATGCTGTCTTAAGTTCGTGGATCGAGAATGGTAGATCCAACCGGAAATCACGTGGTGGCGGGTAGCTGCTCGAAGGCGATGGAATGTTGGTAGCTGTGAGTTGGCCGGATAATCTGGCGCAGAAATCCTCTGCCACGTCAATCTCCGATCTCTTTTGAGAGAGGGCAAGCGCCTTGAACGGGAATCGCTGTGCGGGAAGTGTCCACAGCCCGCGCACCGTTCTCCATAGTTGCGATAAAGGCTTGTGTGGATCTAGCGACTCACAGAAGGCAGCCCAACGTTGCAATTCGAGCTTGTCTAACCGGCGCTGTATCTTCTTTTGCGTGCGCCTGGCGGTCCGTAGATCGTCCATTGTTTTCGTACGTCGGTACCTTCGTTCAGCACGTCGTCGGATTGCTCGTAGTCGTTCTAGTTCCACATCAAAATCATTAGGTTTCAAGGAGCATGTTAGAGTACACATAGTGTCTTACACCACGCTCTTGATTGCCTCTTCCAAGTCGAAAGATGAATTGGCGTCGCAGTGTGCTTCCATAATAGACTGAAATTTAGGTCAGTCCACTCTTTGGATCGTACCCTGTGTTTTGGAAGCGGTAAATCCTCTGATCTTGATGTACGTGGAGATATGGTCGCTTCCGTGCGTCTTCATGTCCGCAAACCACCCTGCACGTCTGACTAGGCTTCGTGAGACGAAAGCCAAGTCAAGACAGCTGCTGTACGTGGAGCCACGTAAGAACGTAGGACTTCCATCATTCAGCATCCAAAGTTCATTACTGGAGGCGAAAGATACCAGAGCTCTGCCTCTTGCGTTGATGATCCGACTTCCCCAGAGTGTATGATGGGCGTTGAAATCTCCAATGATGACCCAGAGATTGGAAGTTGAGGAAAGGATGTCTTGTAGTCTTTTCTAATCAAATCGACTTGACGGAGATAGGTAGGCGCCTACAAAAGTAAAGGCCAGATTTTTTTTCCTTAAGTTTAGGCATATATATTGATTACTGTCATTAGGTGGTACCGGCTGATGAGTGTAGGTGAGGTCACGGCGAATAAACACCAAAACCTTACTGTTTTCATAAACAGCTGACGACATAAATGACTCATATCCAGACAGGCTGATTTTGTTCGATAAGTTCGCCTCGCAAATGACGATAATGGGAAACATATTGGCGTACACGAAGCGACGGAAATCCGAAAGGCGCGCTTTGAGTCCGCGGGCATTCCACTGAAAAATAGCTGCTTGTCGGACCTCTTTCCTAAAAGACCAAGGCTGTGGAGCCATGATCTACTCAAGGGTTGCAAGTACCGGACTCAGAGCGTCCAGTACTTGAAGCGCACTTCTGGCAGACGGTGTGTGCATGTTGCTTAGCAGCACGCGAATGGCATTCATTAAAGGCCTAATAAGTGCTATCACTTGCTCATCTATATTCCGCGACTCCTCGGATACAGCACCTTGCTGTACTGGGGGCGGCTTCTTCTGCGGCTCTTCTGGCGGTCGTGTACGCAGAAGTGGCGGCCATTCCTTTGTGGAAAGAGATCTGGCAGTTTTCACCCTTCCAACATCGGTGTTCGGAGTGCTGGAAACGTCCGCTGATGATGATGCTTGACGAGGTGACTTTTCCTGAAAGCTTGATGTTTTCCGCCGTGAAGACCTTCGTCGGTGACGTCGTCTTCGCCGTACTTTCACAGCGTCCTCTTTGTAGGTAGGGTTGTCTCTCACCATTTCTTTAAGAATGGTGATCTCTTTCTTGATGTGGGGACAGTCTTTGGTAGAGGGCAGTGATCACCTTGACAGTTAGGACACTTCAACGTGGTTGTGCTGCAGTTGTCTTCTGAGTGGGGTTCGGCACATCGAGGGCACACGGCCGAATTTCTGCAAACACCCTTCACATGTCCAATCTTCTAACAATTCAAGCATTGCATAGGTCTTGGGATAAATGGTCGAACCTGGTGGCGAAAGTGGCCGACCTTCACGTAGGGTGGAAGGCAGTGCGCCTTTGAAGGTTATCCTCACACAACGTGAGTTGCCGAGGCGACCAACATGCACAATCAAGTTGTGTTCGCTTGCTGGTTTTATGAAAATTGGTAGGTCTGCATTAGATATTTCATTGTCAATGTCATATATGACTCCTGTTATTGTGGCACCATACGTTGGCACGATGGATCGGACCTTGATGCTTCCCAGCTGCGTTAAATGTTGTAGTATGGTCAGTGCGCTCGGGTTCATCACATCGATTGCCAGGATGTTTCGCCTAGTGTTTATCCTAACATCCTTGATCTTGGCCCGGTGTTTTCTAGATACACGGAGAGTGCTTGCCTTTTGAGGACGCGCCGGTTGTCGGTAGCGTTCTGTGGCACAAACAGGATGGAGTGAGGCCATCGCTGTGGAGCTGTTTTCACAGTGTCCGAGCTGGACGCCGAAGATGAGTTGATAATTCTTCGTTTGGCCTTGCGGTACTGGACAAGTCGAAAGCTGTCTTCCGAGGACTCGTCACCTGATGCGCAGTACAGCTCTGTGTCCTCGCTACCACTCGACGTATTTCCTCGCTTCCGCGAACCGATGTCCGCGGGTGAACGGGAACCGGGAGGATCCTCGGTGTGTTGTACATCCATCACTGCGATGGAGGGGGCGGTAGACCCCACAGATGCAGTAAGGTGTCCAGAAAAACACAGAGACGGGCGAGATGTGTTCCGCAAGAGAAGCACTCCTAAAGATGAAACTCCGAAAACCAGCAGTTTAGTCGATCTCGCATTCCATCCCGCAGCCGATACAGGGTCGTCTACTTTAGTAAGTCCAGCTGCCTCAGTAGGTGTAGGGACAACAGGTGTGAGAAGCATCCCATCCTTATCGGTATTTACCGTAACGAAACGCTCAATACCTGCACTGTAACTCTAAAAAAGTAATTGACTTCTTTGCTAAACAAGCCGATATTCCAGCATCTAACTTCCCTCCCCGGTAGATGCTGAGGAGCTGTTCAATTCAAAATGCAAAATTTAACTTTGGATGACGTTAAATAGAGGATAGAGAGCTGGGGTGGATAAAGGTTTCAAAATTCTAGCTTGGTTTCAGTAGATGATATTGTGTTTTTATTTGAGGCTTATCATTCGTCTAAAATAATCGATCCATACCCAGCATTTCTGGACATTTTCAACCAGAAAAAACTTATGAATGCAATTTTTTCATATATTTTGAGATTTGAGTATGACAGTAAATTAATGCGGAGATCTCCCTTCGGCAGTATTGCATTTTTTCTTATTATCCTTTTTTGCTCTAGTTAAACACGTTCCTTATTGGTTTTCTATCGGTCTTAAACTCTTAACTACTGATAAAAGCGACGGAAAATCTTTAAAAGAAAGAAATTGCTACGCATCGGAAGAATGAACCAATATCTTCAATATTTTCATTTCAGTATCTTACAATAGTCCAATGTCCAAAATTTCTGTCCAAGAATGCTGGACATATTCGTGACAGTTGATATGTGCAAAAAGAAGTGACCTGCGCATAGGTTTCTGTGCTGCTCCTCTCCACAGTGAAATACTTTTAGCTGTTTTACAAACATGTTGCAGCTTGCTTTACCAAAGAGGAAAAAACGTAAAGTGTTTAATAACTGTCGATTACTTTGTTTTTGTTATTGTCGACATTAATTGTGCTCAACCACAGGTAGTAAAGAGGGGTTTGAAAATTTTAGGTTCTGAAAATTACTCCGTTGGGCCAAGCTTTAATCTTGAAGTAGCGCCAAAAGGTTGTCTCCAGTTTCTAACGGTACCACAGCACCTTGGCGGTAGGCACATTTGTTGGGCGTACGAGCCAAGCTGGAAAGAAGGACATCTGGTCATTTCCAACTAATCAGGCCATCTATTTCTAAACACTGCCTCCTTCGTGCTCTTGAGAGGTAAATCAATTTTCAATTCAATTTTTGTTTCGGTGGATGGGGTCAGTAATAACGTGGGTGTGAAACATCTGGGCCTTTAGCCTTCTCGCCTAGACTTGAAACCATGCAGTAAGTACAGGAAAGAAGTAGCGCGGCAGACCCAGAATACATTACTTCTAACATAAATTATAGAATAGTTACATAGAAACAATAAAGAATGGGAAAAGCCGCCGCGGTGGCTGAGTGGTCACGGCGCACGGCTGCCGGCCCGAAATACGCGGGTTCGATCCCGGCCGCGGCGGTCGAATTTCGATGGAGGCGAAATTCTAGGGGCCCGTGTACTGTGCGATGTCAGTGCACGTTAAAGAACCCCAGGTGGTCGAAATTTCCGGAGCCCTTCACTACGGCGTCTCTCATAGCCTGAGTCGCTTTGGGGCGTTAAACCCCCCTAAACCAAACCAAAGAATGGGAAAAATAAAATGCACTTAGAATATCGTTGATTTTTTATTGAAGTCACATCAGAACAGACGTTCTAAATAGAAATTGTACATTAGCTACATATACATTAAGAAAAGGATAAATGGAAAGGCACTTACAATAATATTTATTCATATGTTTCACAAAGTTGGACAGAGCATGAAGACGCTAATCGAGAAGCTTGTGAAACCTCGTTTTCCTCGCCAGACAGCCCAGAGATGGTCGTTGCGGAAAGCCTGCTAAAAAAGAGCAGTGTTGGTGAACGCTATCTTTTCGCAGCTGAAAGGATCGGCCTAAGTGGGATGCGAGTAGCGATCCCTTACGTGCGTTAGCAATCGAATCGGCTCAAAAAAGTTAGGAGCACGTGTGGTGTGGACTTTTTGTCTTGGATTCCCCGATGACGTCATTAGGAATTTTTGAGACAACTACTACTGGCCAACGCCGACGTTCGGGCTCGTTGCCGATCAGACATATAATGATTTTGCATTAAAAATCCATTGTGTGTTTTAAACTACGAGGTATTTGCCCCGCAAAAAGTCATAATTTGCGGAATTTCACATTACTGCCGGAAGTGCTATCAGGGCGGTCAGGACGCTGCCTTAATAGCCGGCTCCGAGAGCATTGCGCAGGCGTCGAGTCGTTAACGCGGGCTGGATATTTGGCAAAACAGTGAGACAACTTATGACGCAGCATGTACAATTTCCAGGGGGATAGATGGATGCTAAGGGAAATCCGCGAGACGTCCCATATTAGCATGGAATGTATGATATCGGTATCAGTAAACCTTCGACTTCTTTGTCAAGTTAAGAGTGATTTTTTTTCGGGGCTGATGTTTGGCGTGTGCGTAAGAATCCATAGATTTATTTTTAACGTCCTGCTATCTGCTCATGTTCCTCTGAAATGTGCCGGGTAGTGGTGATGGCAGTGCAGGCAGTGAGGAAGACAGCGAATTATTATTTTAAAAGAAAACTGTATATTAGACTGACCAGTGTCCACAATGAACTGAATAACATGGCGGAGGCGAAAGCAACAAGCGTGCTCGGCGGTCGTTGAACAGAATGCCTGCAGTTCCTGGCCACCCTCAATTTGAAACTGGCAAGGAACTTTCTAGATAAGGAACAAAAGGCAACTACAATAATCAGGAAAACTGCGGAAGCAGTTGCACGTGCCCACGATTAATCTAGAAAAATGTAGTTGCATCTCACATCACAAACTACGATAAAGCCACAGAAACTTCAAAGATGCGCTCATTCCTCCCTTATGAAATAATCATTGGCTCGATGCTTTACAACAAAAATAAAGGAATGTAAAATAACAGCAGGTAGACACAGAAGATAAAAGCACTACGATTGCAAATACGTCACGTCCGTTAGCGTCCATAATGAGACTTTAGGCGCACGACATGCACAACTTTAAGTCATGAACGGCGCCGCTATGCTGCCGTCGCTCTGGCGCGGGACGCTTCGTAGTCAAGCTCTCCAAGCCGACAAATGATCTGCAGCGCATCTCTGTAGATATTTCGTTCAAGCTGAAAACTGCTGGCGGGCGGCTTTCTGTTTGTGACGCGATATGCGACCAGACCCGCCTCGATTGGTTCTGGCCATGCGCTACTCATTCCACAGTTTTCCCGGTTCTTATCTTTGTTTTACGTTCCCTACCTCGAAGGTTCCTTGCCGGCTTTAAATTGAGCGCGGCCAAGAACTGCAGGCATTCTGTTCGACGAGCACCGAGTACGCTTGTTGCTTTCGCCGCCACCGAGTCATTCAGTACATTGTGGGTGCAGGTCAGCCAAATAAAGTCTTAGAGTGGAAGCTCTACCCCTCCCATGGAACACCTCAAGGTCATGTCGCTCCGAAGAATGACCTTTAAGCGGCGGAACGGGGGTATGGCTGTGACGTCATATCATGGGACCCACCGGGTTTGGACGCACCTATGGCTCGCGGAGCCAGCGCGCTCACTAACCTTCGCAGCTGGGTAGAACAAAAGAATTAAACGCACATATGGCAGTTTAAGGGTAACGGAGTGGGTTCCAAGAGAAAGTAAGCGTAGCAGGGGGCGGCAGAAGGTTAGGTGGGCGGATGAGATTAAGAAGTTTGCAGGCAAAGGGTGGATGCAGCTGGCAAAGGATAGGGTTAATTGGAGAGACATGGGAGAGGCCTTTGCCCTGCAGTGGGTGTAGTAAGGCTGATGATGATGATGATGATGATGGCAGTTGCGCTGAACCACATGACTCGGCATTCATCTGATAAGACAATAAAAAGTGCGAAGCGTTGGAGAATGCAAGATGAAGGCATCTCCTGCGGGACAATGCAATCAATTCATTCGTATGAAATGGAGTTAAACCGCAGCAAACCGTGTCTTACCCTGCTTAATCGAGCTCCCGCTCTTTAAAACTGGTTCAGCAGGGTAGAACCCGAGCCAGTTTTCCTCAGTAGAGTTTTCGCCTTCTTCCTCACTGCCTGGACTGCCGTTACCACTCCGTGACATCTGGCGGGGGTGGCTGTCCTTGTCGCCCTCACCCCTTGGTTCCGCCAAAGCAGTCCGAGCAGTCCTGAGGATATTGATCCCGAAAAAGCCACTGAAGCCGTACCAATCGAAAACAAGGGCGAAGCAGCCATCGTCTCCAGTGGCGTTCTCGTGAATACGGACTTCTACCGGACCGCACGGGAGCAAACAAGGAGTCCTCAGCACTGACGTCAACCACAGCAACGACACCACCGCTCATTATTTTGCACGAGCTCTGACTCCCGCTCACGTTCAATAGTTCACCGGGTGAGGATCCTGAAGAAAGGCTGGACCCCTTTAAGAGTGAACGAACATGCTACCTGTCTGCGGTGCAATAAATTTAGTTAATGTACAGCGCACCTCTAGTCTCGTTGTTTCTTTGTCCTCGTGTGTAGCTCTATTCTTTCTTAGGATGCAAGTAAAAAGCCAACGAGCGAAAAATTCTGCACTGCCGGCAAAAGTGCCAGCCATCACGCCTTTTTCATTGCCACCATATAAAGAAGAACTACAGAAAATATTCGAGTGGTCACTTTGGCGAAATTCGTTCCAAAATTTATATGTCACTGATCCTCTTCATGAATTTTAAAGACGGATGTCCGTTCGCACAGGATGCAACAACACACCCAAGCCATCAAGCTCATCGTGTCAAAATTGATGATAAACACACGTGTTTCGATACTTTGATCCATTGCAGAAAGCCATGATTTTAACGGATGCCAGTTTCTGCCAAATAGGATCAGTCTTGCTGCAGCAAGGCAGACCCCTGGTCAACGCTTTAGCTGCTCTAACAGCCCCCCAGCCGCAGTATGCACAAATCGAGAACTAATTGGTTGCCGTCGCACTTGCATGTTAAAGATTTCACCGGTACAACCTTTGCACGAGAAGACACAGTCGTGTATGACCACAAACCGATGACTTTCCTGCAGAATAAGGACATGAGATAAATTGGCAACCCCTACTCCAGAGGCTACTTCTGAACTTTCAGTGTTGCACTGTGACTGTGACTTAAGTTTCAGCAAAACAACTATATATTGCAGATGTCCTCTCAAGAGCTCCCGACGAATTAAAAGAAATAAAGAGGTTATCATGACCCAGGACTTCACATTTCAAGTTCGGTCTAAGCTACTCCGGAGAGATGCGTCGGTATAACAGAGGAGGCATCAAGATATGCAACTCTTCAAACTGCAACAGAATACATCAATTAAGGGTGGCCGCAGAAGCTTTGACGGGCAGACAAAAAAGTCATGCTATTCTACTATGTCAGACGCAAGCTCTACGCAAGCGAAGTCTTCGTGTGGTGCCTCCAACGATTGGTCATACCGGCCACATGGCTGGCAAATGTGATTCAAAACGCTCCACGAAGCACACCGTGACAGCGGTGAGTGCAACAGTCTGACCAGGCAAAACTTGCACTGGCCAGCTTTTAGCAGTGCACACGACAATGAAACTTTGGTTAAAAGCTCTAAGATCTGTGAATCACAAGAAATTGCCCATCCGCAGCAACCTCTCCTGATCCGAACCCTTCCCGATCGACCTGGGAAAAAAGTCATGGACTTCTTTCTGTACGAAGAAACATTTCAACGCTTGCTCCTGTTCAACCTGTATGGTCCCGCAATAAACGGAGCTGGTAAAAATCATTAGAGCGAACGCTGGCTCACAGCTTCAAAGGTCATGATCATCAACCTAACTACTTCTACGTTAGGCAAAGCTGCTCTAATTAACCCTGTCCTGCGCCAGCTGCGCCAACCTTATCCGGCAGACTTCATTGTTATGTCCGCTAATCTGAATTTCTGCCACCCGCTGCTGCTCTTGCCTTCTCGGGGAATTGAGTATGTCACTGTTATCATTCATTGTTTATTTTTTCTTCGCGTTACATGCAATGCCCATGCCAATTTATTCTTGATTTCGAGTGGTTCCCTGAACCACGCTGCTCTCTTCCGGTTTCTAAACGTTCCACATGTTATTTTACTTCCCGTAGCTCGCTGCTTTCTCTTCAATTAAAGTTAAACCCTTTCCTTAGCATTCGACTTACCGTCCCGTAGGTCAGTACCGATAATATACAGCTCTCATTCACTTTCCATAGCAGGGATATTGGTAAAAACCTCTTCATCCCACGAGAGTGCCTGCCGACAGCACTGCATCACATCTTATACTCCTAACTAATTCACTCTGTTCACCCTCATGATACGGACCCGCGGCCGCTACCTGGCCATGAGTGGAAGTGTTACTCGTGTACGACAGAAAGTTGGGCGAATTGGTTCGATTGCATAATTCGGTTGCATAATCTTCTTCTCCGTCTTTCGCGCTGTAGAATTATGCAATAGAGCTTTTGCCATAGCACTTTCTACGCTTCGCTGGCCATCGTCAAATGCGGTCCCTTCCGAGACTGTTGAAAGTTACCGTTGATTTCTGTTTAATAATCTTACACCCATTGCACTGCTTTCCCTGCGTAGTAAATCAAACTTTCTTTGCAAATAGTTCCCAGAGTTACTTATCGAAATGTTGTATTCACCGAGTCGAAGATTCCTAAGGTATTCTCCAATAATATTTATACACAATGATGCCGAATGCAGTTCTCATAATAAATCTTGTAAACATACGGCGAATAGTGCCGGAGAGATCGTGTTTTCTTGAAAGTCAGTAGTCAAAACAGACATCGCAAGCCGGAAAACTGGAAAGCTGGAATGCCGTTTGTGGTTGGCCCCAAATTCTCTTTTATATTTGTGTCTCTTGTGCAATTCAATTCAGATAATATACAACTCATGTTATGTTCGAACTCACACCAGAGCAGGCACGGCAGTCATTTCGTAGCGCCCTACCACTGCTGGGTCGTTTCTGTAGCAGAAACAAAATCAGATTAATTCAACTGAATTGAACAGAGATCTCATTAAGCCGTCTCTAAGTATTTGGTGCAAGTTGCTGCAGTACCTTGCAGTTCGGTGAACTTGCGCAGTAAAGGGTGGTGCTTCCTGTATGGATAACCGTTTAAGCTAATCGCACACACTCTTCATTACTCTCCTACGCAGGTCAGAGCGCTTGACTCGGCTAACGAAGTCCACCCGCGAGCAAGGAACCATACGCAGAGCGGTAAGGATCATTTTTGTTTGCACTATCTACTGTAGAGCTGGATAAATATATTTTAGAGCGAATTCTGTATTTCACGACCAAAGCTGGAAATTCCCCTTCATCGCTAAAGCCTGAGTTTGAAAAAATAAATACGTGAAATAAATATTGCTGCGACTGGGTTTCGAACCCGGGACGGCGAGAATAGATAAACTTCACTAGCATGTTCACGAGAGCGCTAGGCCGCCACAACAATTTTTTTAGTCATGATATTTTATTACTCTGAATTTGTGTTATACTTATATGAATCATTTAGATAACCTTTCGGGGAACGCCACGAAATACATCTCAAAAGATAGAGCTATAGAGCACTAGACAGGAGGTAAGGATGAGCATATCAATCACCAAGAGGGTGTTCCACTCCGCTTTAAACTCGGTTTTTTCGTACATTTCTCTCAGATGAACAATAATTTGGCAGAAATGAGATTTTATGGCAACAACTGATCCACAGAGCAAGCCCATCATTCTAGTTTACCAGAAAAACATGTCAAGAGTTTGACGAACGAATATATTGCCCCCGTTGATACCTCACCATAGGCTATCGCGGCAGCCGACCACGCCTCGTATTAAAAAGCAGTACACTCTCCCTCTGTACATTGCACGTCGGCGTCTTCAGCAACTAATATCGTCGCCAGACGGCCGAGGACCGAGAAAAGCAAGACATTCAGCCAACCACGCTAAACAAATGCTTTCGCACGTCTACTAGAGCTCGGTTTATCTACTTTAAAACTCTACCACGTTTTGACATCGAGGTTAAGTCGTTCCCCTTTCAGGCTGAATTCTTTAGTTCTTGCAGCATATAGCATCATATATGATACGGTACATCTTCCTTGTCCTAAGTAGTGATATAAAATTAGAATGTAAGTTCGGCTTAAAAGCAAAACTGCAATTTCTTTAGACAGTCTATCGACTGCTTATAGACTGTAGTCTATCAAGTCTATATACTTTCTATAGACAAAACTGGTTGATTAGTCTATAGGCAATCTATAGATTCGTGGTAAAACACTTTTAGTAGACTTGTCTATAGAGAGTCTATAGACAAATGTCTGTTGAAAGTATAATAGACAAAGCTATATAGACTGTCTATAGACCGCCTATATATTCAGGGCCATACGCATTCTGTACATTACTTTCTGTAGATAGTCTGTAGACAAAAGTATAGTGGTCTACTGGGTAAAATTCTTCTGTCTATAGACAGTCTATAGACCTCTGCCTACCAAACCTACAGTAGACCATTGTCTATAGACAGCCAGTCTGCAACCGTTGGTAAAGGTCACCACACGGACTTCAAAAATGGCAATGACGATCAGTGTACCTAAAAATTTAATTTATTTCCGAGCTATCCAGGCTCGGAATATGCAATACATGCTCCTTAATAATGCGTCCCATTCTACAAATAAATATTGAAAGTAATGATCCGGCTAGTTTCCTCAGAAGCATTTTTATGGTCCGTTGTCTGCGGTCAGACATCCAGGCATGTTGACCTGTGCAGCCAAAACTAAAAAAAAATCAAATTAGTGTAACTGAACATTCAGCTCCATCTCTACCCAGGTGCTTTACAAAGCAAGTCTTATCTTAGCTACCCCATTTTAGAGAGGTAATCTTGATCGCTCTGGCTTCGTTGTTTGGGATTTTAAGAAGCAGCAGCGACCGCATACAGGGCACGAAAGATCACCGCGGATTACTTTTCGCAGGTAGTTTGATAAGCGCGACCAGATATGCCGTAGCAGCGCCGCCGATCGCCGCGCGTCCCCGGGAGCCACCACTTTGCGAAGCAGCGGAGACACCAGCGCCCGGAACGAACGCCTGCAACGACATCTAGCAGAACCATTTGCCTCCTATTTAAGCCGGCGCAATCGTCGATCCTGGTACTGACAGCAGCGGCAAGGCGGATTTATAGTGGTGGCGAAGGCTGGGCCGAAAAGTGGTTTAGCGCGATTTCAGCACAACCAGAGGATGGGGGGGGGGGGGCAAAACACTCATATAAATAAATAATAAAACTACAAAATTGGAATGTAATCTGCCAATAGAAAATAAAAAATATATTAGCACCTTGTTTTATGAAAGAGGTAAGTCATTTTATTAAAACCTGGCAAATTTTGTATTTTTGCAACACTCTTGACCTGCCCCCTATTCATGAGTGTGCGGTGCATTACAGCGCGTCTTTGCAGGCCTTGTTTCGATACCCGGCTAACCCGGCCACAGTGGCGGGAGCTCACGAAGCGATTTCTTATCGCCAGCTGTCTGCGATGGCGCGCCTGGTAAAGCGTATAAATTTAGCTCGCCGGTCTCAAAATGCTCCTTTTGCGAAGTTTTCGTCGTCCTTGCACGTCGCTTCTTTGTCACCGTTCGGTAAGATTTGCACCCCGCTGCACCGCTGCGGCAGTTTTCTCGGTTTTGTCGTTTCCTTCGGCGTGCGGCCAGTTCGAAGCCTTTTTCCGTCTTTGCACGCTTCGCGCTCTTCTTTTGAAGCGCTTAGCGCTTCATTTCAAGATGAGCTTGCGGCATGTGAAGAAACGATGCTCCGTGGTACACTGCGACAGCGTGGATAGTACCATTGGTGTCACGCTACACCGATTCCCGCTGGACTTTCACAGGTGTGTCGTCTGCTCTAGGTATGCGCGATAGCTTCGATATGGTTTCGCCGGGCTGTTCGCTCGTGTTTCATAGCTGTAACCCGTTCGTGCGTACTTGGCTTCATGTTTTCGGGGATATTTATGTACTACACTGCAGGGCACACACTTCCAGTGCTGAGGTGTGCGAATGTCCTTGCCCCGCGAATGTCCTTGCACTTCACTGTACGCTGTACTACATGTGTACTTTTGTTGACGTAAAATTACTTCAAATTGATCCGGCTAACGAGTAGAAGTACTCTGGAGATGGTACGCCGGCTCAATGTATGGTATTTGCTCATACGTTGAGCACGTTTGAGGGTGCTAAAGCTGGCTTTAACATTGCCTTGCAGATGTAAACGCACCTGCTATATTCTTTCAGCTGAAGAAATTAAATGTGAAGAATAATCCCAGTGTGCTCTATGGTCTGTGTTGATGCGCCTACTTATGTCATGTTATGTTTGCTTCAATTGAAGCTGTCGTAGCATTGTTTTCTATACTTTTCAATTTCCTGACAACGTTCGTGGCACTTCAGGGCTTTTTCCTATCTGCACTGTGACTATTGAGATGATTAGCCAACTTAAACAATACTGCTTGTGCTGCCTGTGACATGTATTTTTTGTTTGTGTGCCAAGGGTGTGCTTTGTGACCGTATTTGTTTGGTTGCTGCAATAAACAATGAATATGAAACTATGAAAACCATACTTGCCGTACACTCTATTGCGAACTGTGCACTTGAGCCAGTGTTTTGTGCATCATACCTTGCTGTACTCAAAAGCTCTCAAAAGTACTAGCACCAGTATTTGCACTACGAATCATGCATGCTTCGCCAGTGTCTGGAAGTGTTGCTGCCTTTCTATGCTGCCCCTCCTTTACCAGTCAGTTTCATTGCGTTCCCAATTGCACATTAACAAGGCCATAACTAGCAGGAACTCGAGCACATTTGACTGGCAAAGGTTGGGGCGCGCTGAAAGGCAGCAACCTTCGAGAGATACGGGCTCGAAAACGCGGTTTCTACAGAAAGACCACTTTATAATTCGCGCCAAAAGCATACGTATGCGTGACGTCATTTTACGTCACGTTTGCGTAGTTTGCCCCCAAAATCCAGGGGCGCTGGAGTGCCCATGAGCCGCCATTTTTTGGACCAATGGGCGTCTATGGAGCCTTCGCTACCAGTATACATCTACCTTGGCAGCGGCTGCATACAAAGCACGAAAGACCACCGCGGATTACTTTTCGCAGGTCGTTTGATAAGCGCGACCTGATATGCCGTAGCAGCGCCGCCGATCGCCGTGCGTCCCCGGGAGCCACCACTTTGCGAAGCAGCGGAGATACCCGCAACCGGAACGAACGCCTGCAACGACATCTAGCAGAACAATTTGCCCCCTATTTAAGCCGGCGCAATCGTCGATCCTGGTACTGACAGCAGCGGCTGCATACAAAGCACGAAAGACCACCGCGGATTACTTTTCGCAGGTCGTTTGATAAGCGCGACCTGATATGCCGTAGCAGCGCCGCCGATCGCCGCTCGTCCCCGGCAGCCACCACTTTGCGAAGCAGCGGAGACAACAGCGCCCGGAACGAACGCCTGCAACGACATCTATCAGAATCATTTCCCCCCTATTTAAGCCGGCGCAATCGTCGATCCTGGTACTGACAGCAGCGGCTGCATACAAAGCACGAAAGACCACCGCGGATTACTTTTCGCAGGTCGTTTGATAAGCGTGACCTGATATGCCGTAGCACACGCCGCCGATCGCCGCTCGTCCCCGGGAGCCACCACTTTACGAAGCAGCGGAACACCAGCGCCCGGTACGAACGCCTGCAACGACATCTAGCAGAACCATTTGCCCCCTATTTAAGCCGGCGCAATCGTCGATCTTGGTGCTGACAGCAGCGGCTGCATACAAAGTACGGAAGACCACCGCGGATTTCTTTTCGCAGGTCGTTTGATAAGCGTGACCTGATCTGCCGTAGCAGCGCCGCCGATCGCCGCTCGTCCCCGGGAGCCACCACTTTGCGTAGCAGCGGAGACACCCGCGCGCGGAACGAACGCCTGCAACAACATCTTGCAGAACCATTTGCCCCATATTTAAGCCGCCGCAATCGTCGATCCTGGTACTGACAGCAGCGGCTGCATACAAAACACGAAAGACCACCGCGGATTACTTTTCTCGGGTCGTTTGATAAGCGTGACCTGATCTGCCGTAGCAGCGCCGCCGATCGCAGCTCGTCCCCGGGAGCCACCACTTTGCGAAGCAGCGGAGACACCAGCGCCCGGAACGAACGCCTGCAACAACATCTAGCAGAACCATTTGCCCCCTATTTAAGCCGGCGCAATCGTCGGTCCTGGTACTGACAGCAGCGGCTGCATACAAAGCACCAAAGACAACCGCGGATTAGTTTTCGCGGGTCGTTTGATAAGCGCGACCTGATATGCGTAGCAGCGCCGCAGGTCGCCGCTCGTCCCCGGGAGCCACCACTTTGCGAAGCAGCGGAGACGCCAGCGCCCGGAACGAACGCCTGAAACGGCATCTAGCAGAACCATTTGCCCCCTATTTAAGCCGGCGCAATCGTCGATCCTGGTACTGACAGCAGCGGCTGCATACAAATCACGAAAGACCACCACGGATTACTTTTCCCAGGTCGTTTGATAAGCGCGACCTGATCTGCCGTAGCAGCGCCGCCGATCGCCGCTCTTCCCCGGGAGCCACCACTTTGCGTAGCAGCGGAGACACCCGCGCGCGGAACGAAGGCCTGCAACAACATCTTGCAGAACCATTTGCCCCATATTTAAGCCGCCGCAATCGTCCATCCTGGTACTGACAGCAGCGGCTGCATACAAAGCACGAAAGACCACCGCGGATTACTTTTCTCAGGTCGTTTGATAAGCGTGACCTGATCTGCCGTAGCAGCGCCGCCGATCGCAGCTCGTCCCCGGGAGCCACCACTTTGCGAAGCAGCGGTGAAACCAGCGCCCGGAACGAACGCCTGCAACGACATCTAGCAGAACCATTTGCCCCTATTTAAGTCGGCGCAATCGTCGATCCTGGTACTGACAGCAGCGGCTGCATACAAAGCACCAAAGACAACCGCGGATTAGTTTTCGCAGGTCGTTTGATAAGCGCCAGGAACGAACGCCTGCAACGACATCTAGCAGAACCATTTGCCCCATATTTAAGCCGGCGCAATCGTCGATCCTGGTACTGACAGCAGCGGCTGCATACAAAGCACGAAAGACCACCGCGGATTACTTTTCGCCGGTCGTTTGATAAGCGCGACCAGATCTGCCGTAGCAGCGCCGCCGATCGCCGCTCGTCCGGGAGCCACCACTTTGCGAAGCCGCGGAGACACCAGCGCCCGAAACGAACGCCTGCAACGACATCTAGCAGAACAATTTGCCCCCTATTTAAGTCGGCGCAATCGGCGATCCTGGTACTGACAGCAGCGGCTGCATACAAAGCACCAAAGACCACCGCGGATTACTTTTCGCAGGTCGTTTGATAAGCGCAACCTGATATGCCGTAGCAGCGCCGCCGATCGCCGCTCGTCCCCGGGAGCCACCACTTTGCGAAGCAGCGGAGACACCAGCGCCCGGAACGAACGCCTGCTACGTCATCTAGCTGAACCATTTGCCCCCTATTTAAGCCGGTGCAATCGTCGTTCCTGGTACTGACAGCAGCGGCTGCATAAAAAGCACGAAAGACCACCGCGGATTACTTTTCGCAGGTCGTTTGATAAGCGCAACCTGATATGCCGTAGCAGCGCCGCCGATCGCCGCTCGTCCCCGGGAGCCACCACTTTGCGAAGCAGCGGAGACACCAGCGCCCGGAACGAACGCCTGCTACGTCATCTAGCTGAACCATTTGCCCCCTATTTAAGCCGGTGCAATCGTCGTTCCTGGTACTGACAGCAGCGGCTGCATAAAAAGCACGAAAGGCCACCGCGGATTATTTTCGCAGGTCGTTTGATAAGCGCAACCTGATATGCCGTAGCAGCGCAGCCGATCGCCGCTCGTCCCCGGGAGCCACCACTTTGCGAAGCAGCGGAGACACCAGCGCCCGGAACTTACGCCTGCAACGACATCTAGCAGAACTATTTGCCCCCTATTTAAGCCGGCGCAATCGTCGTTCTTTGTACTGACAGCAGCGGCAGCATACAAAGCACGAAAGACCACCGCGGATTATTTTCGCAGGTCGTTTGATAAGCGCAACCTGATATGCCGTAGCAGCGCAGCCGATCGCCGCTCGTCCCCGGGAGCCACCACTTTGCGAAGCAGCGGAGACACCAGCGCCCGGAACTTACGCCTGCAACGACATCTAGCAGAACTATTTGCCCCCTATTTAAGCCGGCGCAATCGTCGTTCTTTGTACTGACAGCAGCGGCAGCATACAAAGCACGAAAGACCACCGCGGATTATTTTCGCAGGTCGTTTGATAAGCGCAACCTGATATGCCGTAGCAGCGCCGCCGATCGCCGCTCGTCCCCGGGAGCCACCACTTTGCGAAGCAGCGGAGACACCAGCGCCCGGAACGAACGCCTGCTACGTCATCTAGCTGAACCATTTGCCCCCTATTTAAGCCGGTGCAATCGTCGTTCCTGGTACTGACAGCAGCGGCTGCATAAAAAGCACGAAAGACCACCGCGGATTACTTTTCGCAGGTCGTTTGATAAGCGCAACCTGATATGCCGTAGCAGCGCCGCCGATCGCCGCTCGTCCCCGGGAGCCACCACTTTGCGAAGCAGCGGAGACACCAGCGCCCGGAACTTACGCCTGCTACGTCATCTAGCTGAACCATTTGCCCCCTATTTAAGCCGGTGCAATCGTCGTTCCTGGTACTGACAGCAGCGGCTGCATAAAAAGCACGAAAGACCACCGCGGATTACTTTTCGCAGGTCGTTTGATAAGCGCAACCTGATATGCCGTAGCAGCGCCGCCGATCGCCGCTCGTCCCCGGGAGCCACCACTTTGCGAAGCAGCGGAGACACCAGCGCCCGGAACGAACGCCTGCTACGTCATCTAGCTGAACCATTTGCCCCCTATTTAAGCCGGTGCAATCGTCGTTCCTGGTACTGACAGCAGCGACTGCATAAAAAGCACGAAAGACCACCGCGGATTACTTTTCGCAGGTCGTTTGATAAGCGCAACCTGATATGCCGTAGCAGCGCCGCCGATCGCCGCTCGTCCCCGGGAGCCACCACTTTGCGAAGCAGCGGAGACACCAGCGCCCGGAACTTACGCCTGCAACGACATCTAGCAGAACTATTTGCCCCCTATTTAAGCCGGCGCAATCGTCGTTCTTTGTACTGACAGCAGCGGCTGCATACAAAGCACGAAAGACCACCGCGGATTAGTTTTCGCCGGTCGTTTGATAAGCGCGACCAGATCTGCCGTAGCAGCGCCGCCGATCGCCGCTCGTCCGGGAGCCACCACTTTGCGAAGCAGCGGAGACACCAGCGCCCGGAACGAACGCCTGCAACGACATCTAGCAGAACCATTTTCCCCCTATTTAAGCCGGCGCAATCGTCGATCCTGGTACTGACAGCAGCGGCTGCATACAAAGCTCGAAAGACCACCGCGGATTGCTTTTCGCAGGTCGTTTGATAAGCGCAACCTGATATGCTGTAGCAGCGCCGCCGATCGCCGCTCGTCCCCGGCAGCCACCACTTTGCGAAGCAGCGGAGACACCAGCGCCCGGAACTTACGCCTGCAACGACATCTAGCAGAACTATTTGCCCCCTATTTAAGCCGGCGCAATCGTCGTTCTTTGTACTGACAGCAGCGGCAGCATACAAAGCACGAAAGACCACCGCGGATTATTTTCGCAGGTCGTTTGATAAGCGCAACCTGATATGCCGTAGCAGCGCAGCCGATCGCCGCTCGTCCCCGGGAGCCACCACTTTGCGAAGCAGCGGAGACACCAGCGCCCGGAACGAACGGCTGCAACGACATCTAGCAGAACCATTTTCCCCCTATTTAAGCCGGCGCAATCGTCGATCCTGGTACTGACAGCAGCGGCTGCATACAAAGCACGAAAGACCACCGCGGATTAGTTTTCGCAGGTCGCTTGATAAGCGCCAGGAACGAACGCCTGCAACGACATCTACCAGAACCATTTTCCCCATATTTAAGCCGGCGCAATCGTCGATCCTGGTACTGACAGCAGCGGCTGCATACAAAGCACGAAAGACCACCGCGGATTACTTTTCGCCGGTCGTTTGATAAGCGCGACCAGATCTGCCGTAGCAGCGCCGCCGATCGCCGCTCGTCCGGGAGCCACCACTTTTCGAAGCCGCGGAGACACCAGCGCCCGAAACGAACGCCTGCAACGACATCTAGCAGAACAATTTGCCCCCTATTTAAGTCGGCGCAATCGGCGATCCTGGTACTGACAGCAGCGGCTGCATACAAAGCACCAAAGACCACCGCGGATTACTTTTCGCAGGTCGTTTGATAAGCGCAACCTGATATGCCGTAGCAGCGCCGCCGATCGCCGCTCGTCCCCGGGAGCCACCACTTTGCGAAGCAGCGGAGACACCAACGCCCGGAACGAACGCCTGCAACGACATATAGCAGAACCTTTTGCCCCCTATTTAAGCCGGCGCAATCGTCGATCCTGGTACTGACAGCAGCGGCTGCATACAAAGCACGAAAGACCACCTCGGATTACTTTTCGCAGGTCGTTTGATAAGCGCTACATGATATGCCGTAGCAGCGCCGCCGATCGCCGCACGTCCCCGGGAGCTACCACTTTGCGAAGCAGCGGAGACACCAGCGCCCGGAACGAACGCCTGCAACGTCATCTAGCTGAACCATTTGCCCCCTATTTAGGCCGGTGCAATCGTCGTTCCTGGTACTGACAGCAGCGGCTGCATAAAAAGCACGAAAGACCACCGCGGATTACTTTTCGCAGGTCGTTTGATAAGCGCAACCTGATATGCCGTAGCAGCGCCGCCGATCGCCGCTCGTCCCCGGTAGCCACCACTTTGCGAAGCAGCGGAGACACCAGCGCCCGGAACTTACGCCTGCAACGACATCTAGCAGAACTATTTGCCCCCTATTTAAGCCGGCGCAATCGCCGTTCTTTGTACTGACAGCAGCGGCTGCATACAAAGCACGAAAGACCACCGCGGATTAGTTTTCGCCGGTCGTTTGATAAGCGCGACCAGATCTGCCGTAGCAGCGCCGCCGATCGCCGCTCGTCCGGGAGCCACCACTTTGCGAAGCAGCGGAGACACCAGCGCCCGGAACGAACGCCTGCAACGACATCTAGCAGAACCATTTTCCCCCTATTTAAGCCGGCGCAATCGTCGATCCTGGTACTGACAGCAGCGGCTGCATACAAAGCTCGAAAGACCACCGCGGATTGCTTTTCGCAGGTCGTTTGATAAGCGCAACCTGATATGCTGTAGCAGCGCCGCCGATCGCCGCTCGTCCCCGGGAGCCACCACTTTGCGAAGCAGCGGAGACACCAGCGCCCGGAACTTACGCCTGCAACGACATCTAGCAGAACTATTTGCCCCCTATTTAAGCCGGCGCAATCGTCGTTCTTTGTACTGACAGCAGCGGCAGCATACAAAGCACGAAAGACCACCGCGGATTATTTTCGCAGGTCGTTTGATAAGCGCAACCTGATATGCCGTAGCAGCGTAGCCGATCGCCGCTCGTCCCCGGGAGCCACCACTTTGCGAAGCAGCGGAGACACCAGCGCCCGGAACGAACGCCTGCAACGACATCTAGCAGAACCATTTTCCCCCTATTTAAGCCGGCGCAATCGTCGAACCTGGTACTGACAGCAGCGGCTGCATACAAAGCACGAAAGACCACCGCGGATTACTTTTCGCAGGTCGTTTGATAAGCGCTACCTGATATGCCGTAGCAGCGCCGCCGATCGCCGCTCGTCCCCGGGAGCTACCACTTTGCGAAGCAGCGGAGACACCAGCGCCCGGAACGAACGCCTGCAATGACATCTAGCAGAACCATTTGCCCCCTGTTAAAGCCGGCGCAATCGTCGATCGTGGTACTGACAGCAGCGGCTGCATACAAAGCACGAAAGACCACCGCGGATTACTTTTCGCAGGTCGTTTGATAAGCGCGACATGATATGCCGTAGCAGCGCCGGCGATCGCCGCTCGTCCCCGTGACCCACAACTTTGCGAAGCAGCGGAGACACCAGCACCCGGAACGAACGCCTGCAACGTCATCTAGCTGAACCATTTGCCCCCTATTTAAGCCGGTGCAATCGTCGTTCCTGGTACTGACAGCAGCGGCTGCATACAAAGCACGAAAGACCACCGCGGATTACTTTTCGCAGGTCGTTTGATAAGCGCAACCTGATATGCCGTAGCAGCGCCGCCGATCGCCGCCCGTCCCCGGGAGCCACCACTTTGCGAAGCAGCGGAGACACCAGCGCCCGGAACTTACGCCTGCAACGACATCTAGCAGAACTATTTGCCCCCTATTTAAGCCGGCGCAATCGTCGTTCTTTGTACTGACAGCAGCGGCAGCATACAAAGCACGAAAGACCACCGCGGATTATTTTCGCAGGTCGTTTGATAAGCGCAACCTGATATGCCGTAGCAGCGCAGCCGATCGCCGCTCGTCCCCGGGAGCCACCACTTTGCGAAGCAGCGGAGACACCAGCGCCCGGAACGAACACCTGCAACGACATCTAGCAGAACCATTTGCCCCTATTTAAGTCGGCGCAATCGTCGATCCTGGTACTGACAGCAGCGGCTGCATACAAAGAAACAAAGACCACCGCGGATTAGTTTTCGCAGGTCGCTTGATAAGCGCCAGGAACGAACGCCTGCAACGACATCTACCAGAACCATTTTCCCCATATTTAAGCCGGCGCAATCGTCGATCCTGGTACTGACAGCAGCGGCTGCATACAAAGCACGAAAGACCACCGCGGATTACTTTTCGCCGGTCGTTTGATAAGCGCGACCAGATCTGCCGTAGCAGCGCCGCCGATCGCCGCTCGTCCGGGAGCCACCACTTTGCGAAGCCGCGGAGACACCAGCGCCCGAAACGAACGCCTGCAACGACATCTAGCAGAACAATTTGCCCCCTATTTAAGTCGGCGCAATCGGCGATCCTGGTACTGACAGCAGCGGCTGCATACAAAGCACCAAAGACCACCGCGGATTACTTTTCGCAGGTCGTTTGATAAGCGCAACCTGATATGCCGTAGCAGCGCCGCCGATCGCCGCTCGTCCCCGGGAGCCACCACTTTGCGAAGCAGCGGAGACACCATCGCCCGGAACTTACGCCTGCTACGTCATCTAGCTGAACCATTTGCCCCCTATTTAAGCCGGTGCAATCGTCCTTCCTGGTACTGACAGCAGCGGCTGCATAAAAAGCACGAAAGACCACCGCGGATTACTTTTCGCAGGTCGTTTGATAAGCGCAACCTGATATGCCGTAGCAGCGCCGCCGATCGCCGCTCGTCCCCGGGAGCCACCACTTTGCGAAGCAGCGGAGACACCAGCGCCCGGAACGAACGCCTGCTACGTCATCTAGCTGAACCATTTGCCCCCTATTTAAGCCGGTGCAATCGTCGTTCCTGGTACTGACAGCAGCGGCTGCATAAAAAGCACGAAAGACCACCGCGGATTACTTTTCGCAGGTCGTTTGATAAGCGCAACCTGATATGCCGTAGCAGCGCCGCCGATCGCCGCTCGTCCCCGGGAGCCACCACTTTGCGAAGCAGCGGAGACACCAGCGCCCGGAACTTACGCCTGCAACATCTAGCAGAACTATTTGCCCCCTATTTAAGCCGGCGCAATCGTCGTTCTTTGTACTGACAGCAGCGGCTGCATACAAAGCACGAAAGACCACCGCGGATTAGTTTTCGCCGGTCGTTTGATAAGCGCGACCAGATCTGCCGTAGCAGCGCCACCGATCGCCGCTCGTCCGGGAGCCACCACTTTGCGAAGCAGCGGAGACACCAGCGCCCGGAACGAACGCCTGCAACGACATCTAGCAGAACCATTTTCCCCCTATTTAAGCCGGCGCAATCGTCGATCCTGGTACTGACAGCAGCGGCTGCATACAAAGCTCGAAAGACCACCGCGGATTGCTTTTCGCAGGTCGTTTGATAAGCGCAACCTGATATGCTGTAGCAGCGCCGCCGATCGCCGCTCGTCCCCGGGAGCCACCACTTTGCGAAGCAGCGGAGACACCAGCGCCCGGAACTTACGCCTGCAACGACATCTAGCAGAACTATTTGCCCCCTATTTAAGCCGGCGCAATCGTCGTTCTTTGTACTGACAGCAGCGGCAGCATACAAAGCACGAAAGACCACCGCGGATTATTTTCCCAGGTCGTTTGATAAGCGCAACCTGATATGCCGTAGCAGCGCAGCCGATCGCCGCTCGTCCCCGGGAGCCACCACTTTGCGAAGCAGCGGAGACACCAGCGCCCGGAACGAACGCCTGCAACGACATCTAGCAGAACCATTTTCCCCCTATTTAAGCCGGCGCAATCGTCGATCCTGGTACTGACAGCAGCGGCTGCATACAAAGCACGAAAGACCACCGCGGATTACTTTTCGCAGGTCGTTTGATAAGCGCTACCTGATATGCCGTAGCAGCGCCGCCGATCGCCGCTCGTCCCCGGGAGCTACCACTTTGCGAAGCAGCGGAGACACCAGCGCCCGGAACGAACGCCTGCAATGACATCTAGCAGAACCATTTGCCCCCTGTTAAAGCCGGCGCAATCGTCGATCGTGGTACTGACAGCAGCGGCTGCATACAAAGCACGAAAGACCACCGCGGATTACTTTTCGCAGGTCGTTTGATAAGCGCGACATGATATGCCGTAGCAGCGCCGGCGATCGCCGCTCGTCCCCGGGACCCACAACTTTGCGAAGCAGCGGAGACACCAGCACCCGGAACGAACGCCTGCAACGTCATCTAGCTGAACCATTTGCCCCCTATTTAAGCCGGTGCAATCGTCGTTCCTGGTACTGACAGCAGCGGCTGCATACAAAGCACGAAAGACCACCGCGGATTACTTTTCGCAGGTCGTTTGATAAGCGCAACCTGATATGCCGTAGCAGCGCCGCCGATCGCCGCCCGTCCCCGGGAGCCACCACTTTGCGAAGCAGCGGAGACACCAGCGCCCGGAACTTACGCCTGCAACGACATCTAGCAGAACTATTTGCCCCCTATTTAAGCCGGCGCAATCGTCGTTCTTTGTACTGACAGCAGCGGCAGCATACAAAGCACGAAAGACCACCGCGGATTATTTTCGCAGGTCGTTTAATAAGCGCAACCTGATATGCCGTAGCAGCGCAGCCGATCGCCGCTCGTCCCCGGGAGCCACCACTTTGCGAAGCAGCGGAGACACCAGCGCCCGGAACGAACACCTGCAACGACATCTAGCAGAACCATTTGCCCCTATTTAAGTCGGCGCAATCGTCGATCCTGGTACTGACAGCAGCGGCTGCATACAAAGCAACAAAGACCACCGCGGATTAGTTTTCGCAGGTCGCTTGATAAGCGCCAGGAACGAACGCCTGCAACGACATCTACCAGAACCATTTTCCCCATATTTAAGCCGGCGCAATCGTCGATCCTGGTACTGACAGCAGCGGCTGCATACAAAGCACGAAAGACCACCGCGGATTACTTTTCGCCGGTCGTTTGATAAGCGCGACCAGATCTGCCGTAGCAGCGCCGCCGATCGCCGCTCGTCCTGGAGCCACCACTTTGCGAAGCCGCGGAGACACCAGCGCCCGAAACGAACGCCTGCAACGACATCTAGCAGAACAATTTGCCCCCTATTTAAGTCGGCGCAATCGGCGATCCTGGTACTGACAGCAGCGGCTGCATACAAAGCACCAAAGACCACCGCGGATTACTTTTCGCAGGTCGTTTGATAAGCGCAACCTGATATGCCGTAGCAGCGCCGCCGATCGCCGCTCGTCCCCGGGAGCCACCACTTTGCGAAGCAGCGGAGACACCAACGCCCGGAACGAACGCCTGCAACGACATATAGCAGAACCTTTTGCCCCCTATTTAAGCCGGCGCAATCGTCGATCCTGGTACTGACAGCAGCGGCTGCATACAAAGCACGAAAGACCACCTCGGATTACTTTTCGCAGGTCGTTTGATAAGCGCTACATGATATGCCGTAGCAGCGCCGCCGATCGCCGCACGTCCCCGGGAGCTACCACTTTGCGAAGCAGCGGAGACACCAGCGCCCGGAACGAACGCCTGCTACGTCATCTAGCTGAACCATTTGCCCCCTATTTAAGCCGGTGCAATCGTCGTTCCTGGTACTGACAGCAGCGGCTGCATAAAAAGCACGAAAGACCACCGCGGATTACTTTTCGCAGGTCGTTTGATAAGCGCAACCTGATATGCCGTAGCAGCGCCGCCGATCGCCGCTCGTCCCCGGGAGCCACCACTTTGCGAAGCAGCGGAGACACCAGCGCCCGGAACTTACGCCTGCTACGTCATCTAGCTGAACCATTTGCCCCCTATTTAAGCCGGTGCAATCGTCGTTCCTGGTACTGACAGCAGCGGCTGCATAAAAAGCACGAAAGACCACCGCGGATTACTTTTCGCAGGTCGTTTGATAAGCGCAACCTGATATGCCGTAGCAGCGCCGCCGATCGCCGCTCGTCCCCGGGAGCCACCACTTTGCGAAGCAGCGGAGACACCAGCGCCCGGAACGAACGCCTGCTACGTCATCTAGCTGAACCATTTGCCCCCTATTTAAGCCGGTGCAATCGTCGTTCCTGGTACTGACAGCAGCGGCTGCATAAAAAGCACGAAAGACCACCGCGGATTACTTTTCGCAGGTCGTTTGATAAGCGCAACCTGATATGCCGTAGCAGCGCCGCCGATCGCCGCTCGTACCCGGGAGCCACCACTTTGCGAAGCAGCGGAGACACCAGCGCCCGGAACTTACGCCTGCAACGACATCTAGCAGAACTATTTGCCCCCTATTTAAGCCGGCGCAATCGCCGTTCTTTGTACTGACAGCAGCGGCTGCATACAAAGCACGAAAGACCACCGCGGATTAGTTTTCGCCGGTCGCTTGATAAGCGCGACCAGATCTGCCGTAGCAGCGCCGCCGATCGCCGCTCGTCCGGGAGCCACCACTTTGCGAAGCAGCGGAGACACCAGCGCCCGGAACGAACGCCTGCAACGACATCTAGCAGAACCATTTTCCCCCTATTTAAGCCGGCGCAATCGTCGATCCTGGTACTGACAGCAGCGGCTGCATACAAAGCTCGAAAGACCACCGCGGATTGCTTTTCGCAGGTCGTTTGATAAGCGCAACCTGATATGCTGTAGCAGCGCCGCCGATCGCCGCTCGTCCCCGGGAGCCACCACTTTGCGAAGCAGCGGAGACACCAGCGCCCGGAACTTACGCCTGCAACGACATCTAGCAGAACTATTTGCCCCCTATTTAAGCCGGCGCAATCGTCGTTCTTTGTACTGACAGCAGCGGCAGCATACAAAGCACGAAAGACCACCGCGGATTATTTTCGCAGGTCGTTTGATAAGCGCAACCTGATATGCCGTAGCAGCGCAGCCGATCGCCGCTCGTCCCCGGGAGCCACCACTTTGCGAAGCAGCGGAGACACCAGCGCCCGGAACGAACGCCTGCAACGACATCTAGCAGAACCATTTTCCCCCTATTTAAGCCGGCGCAATCGTCGAACCTGGTACTGACAGCAGCGGCTGCATACAAAGCACGAAAGACCACCGCGGATTACTTTTCGCAGGTCGTTTGATAAGCGCTACCTGATATGCCGTAGCAGCGCCGCCGATCGCCGCTCGTCCCCGGGAGCTACCACTTTGCGAAGCAGCGGAGACACCAGCGCCCGGAACGAACGCCTGCAATGACATCTAGCAGAACCATTTGCCCCCTGTTAAAGCCGGCGCAATCGTCGATCGTGGTACTGACAGCAGCGGCTGCATACAAAGCACGAAAGACCACCGCGGATTACTTTTCGCAGGTCGTTTGATAAGCGCGACATGATATGCCGTAGCAGCGCCGGCGATCGCCGCTTGTCCCCGTGACCCACAACTTTGCGAAGCAGCGGAGACACCAGCACCCGGAACGAACGCCTGCAACGTCATCTAGCTGAACCATTTGCCCCCTATTTAAGCCGGTGCAATCGTCGTTCCTGGTACTGACAGCAGCGGCTGCATACAAAGCACGAAAGACCACCGCGGATTACTTTTCGCAGGTCGTTTGATAAGCGCAACCTGATATGCCGTAGCAGCGCCGCCGATCGCCGCTCGTCCCCGGGAGCCAGCACTTTGCGAAGCAGCGGAGACACCAGCGCCCGGAACTTACGCCTGCAACGACATCTAGCAGAACTACTTGCCCCCTATTTAAGCCGGCGCAATCGTCGTTCTTTGTACTGACAGCAGCGGCAGCATACAAAGCACGAAAGACCACCGCGGATTATTTTCGCAGGTCGTTTGACAAGCGCAACCTGATATGCCGTAGCAGCGCAGCCGATCGCCGCTCGTCCCCGGGAGCCACCACTTTGCGAAGCAGCGGAGACACCAGCGCCCGGAACGAACACCTGCAACGACATTTAGCAGAACCATTTTCCCCCTATTTAAGCCGGCGCAATCGTCGATCCTGGTACTGACAGCAGCGGCTGCATACAAAGCACGAAAGAAAACCGCGGATTAGTTTTCGCCGGTCGTTTGATAAGCGCGACCAGATCTGCCGTAGCAGCGCCGCCGTTCGCCGCTCGTCCGGGAGCCACCACTTTGCGAAGCAGCGGAGACACCAGCGCCCGGAACGAACGCCTGCAACGACATCTAGCAGAACCATTTTCCCCCTATTTAAGCCGGCGCAATCGTCAATCCTGGTACTGACAGCAGCGGCTGCATACAAAGCACGAAAGACCACCGCGGATTACTTTTCGCAGGTCGTTTGATAAGCGCAACCTGATATGTCGTAGCAGCGCCGCCGATCGCCGCTCGTCCCCGGGAGCCACCACTTTGCGAAATAGCGGAGACACCAGCGCCCGGAACTTACGCCTGCAACGACATCTAGCAGAACTATTTGCCCCCTATTTAAGACGGCGCAATCGTCGTTCTTTGTACTGACAGCAGCGGCAGCATACAAAGCACGAAAGACCACCGCGGATTATTTTCGCAGGTCGTTTGATAAGCGCAACCTGATATGCCGTAGCAGCGCAGCCGATCGCCGCTCGTCCCCGGGAGCCACCACTTTGCGAAGCAGCGGAGACACCAGCGCCCGGAACGAACGCCTGCAACGACATCTAGCAGAACCATTTGCCCCCTATTTAAGCCGGCGCAATCGTCGTTCTTTGTACTGACAGCAGCGGCAGCATACAAAGCACGAAAGACCACCGCGGATTATTTTCGCAGGTCATTTGATAAGCGCAACCTGATATGCCGTAGCACCGCAGCCGATCGCCGCTCGTCCCCGGGAGCCACCACTTTGCGAAGCAGCGGAGACACCAGCGCCCGGAACGAACGCCTGCAACGACATCTAGCAGAACCATTTTCCCCCTATTTAAGCCGGCGCAATCGTCGATCCTGGTACTGACAGCAGCGGCTGCATACAAAGCACGAAAGACCACAGCGGATTACTTTCGCAGGTCGTTTGATAAGCGCAACCTGATATGCCGTAGCAGCGCAGCCGATCACCGCTCGTCCCCGGGAGCCACCATTTTGCGAAGCAGCGGAGACACCAGCGCCCGGAACGAACGCCTGCTACGTCATCTAGCTGAACCATTTGCCCCCTATTTAAGCCGGTGCAATCGTCGTTCCTGGTACTGACAGCAGCGGCTGCATAAAAAGCACGAAAGACCACCGCGGATTACTTTTCGCAGGTCGTTTGATAAGCGCGACCTGATATGCCGTAGCAGCGCCGCCGATCGCCGCTCTTCCCCGGGAGCCACCACTTTGCGAAGCAGCGGAGACACCCGCGCCCGGAACGAACGCCTGCAACGACATCTAGGAGAACCATTTGCCCCGTATTTAAGCTGGCGCAATCGTCGACCCTGGTACTGAGAGCAGCGGCTGCATACAAAGCACGGAAGACCACTGAGGATTACTTTCGCAGGTCGTTTGATAAGCGCGACCTGATCTGCCGTAGCAGCCCCGCCGATCGCCGCTCGTCCCCGGGAGCCACCACTTTGCGAAGCAGCGGAGACACCAGCGCCCGGAACGAACGCCTGCAACGACATCTAGCAGAACCATTTGCCCCCTATTTAAGCCGGCGCAATCGTCGATCCTGGTACTGACAGCAGCGGCTGCATACAAAGCACTAAAGACCACCGCGTATTACTTTTCGCAAGTCGTTTGATAAGCGCGACCTGATATGCCATAGCAGCGCCACCGATGGCCGCTCGTCCCCGGGAGCCACCATTTTGCGATGCAGCGGAGACACCAACGCCCGGAACGAACGCCTGCAACGACATCTAGCAGAATCATTTGTCCCCTATTTAAGCCGGCGCAATCGTCGATCCTGGTACTGAGAGCAGCGGCTGCATACAAAGCACGAAAGACCACCGCGGATTACTTTTCGCAGGTCGTTTGATAAGCGCGACCTGATATGCCGTAGCAGCGCCGCCGATCGCCGCTCGTCCCCGGGAGCCACCACTTTGCGAAGCAGCGGAGACACCCGCGCCCGGAACGAAAGCCTTCAACGACATCTAGCAGAACCATTTGCCCCGTATTTAAGCTGGCGCAATCGTCGACCCTGGTACTGAGAGCAGCGGCTGCATACAAAGCACGAAAGACCACCGCGGTTTACTTTCGCAGGTCGTTTGATAAGCGCGACCTGATCTGCCGTAGCAGCCCCGCCGATCGCCGCTCGTCCCCGGGAGCCACAACTTTGCGAAGCAGCGGAGACACCAGCGCCCGGAACTTACGCCTGCAACGACATCTAGCAGAACAATTTGCCCCCTATTTAAGCCGGCGCAATCGTCGTTCTTTGTACTGACAGCAGCGGCAGCATACAAAGCACGAAAGACCACCGCGGATTATTTTAGCAGGTCGTTTGATAAGCGCAACCTGATATGCCGTAGCAGCGCAGCCGATCGCCGCTCGTCCCCGGGAGCCACCACTTTGCGAAGCAGCGGAGACACCAGCGCCCGGAACGAACACCTGCAACGAAATCTAGCAGAACCATTTTCCCCCTATTTAAGCCGGCGCAATCGTCGATCCTGGTACTGACAGCAGCGGCTGCATACAAAGCACGAAAGACCACCGCGGATTAGTTTTCGCCGGTCGTTTGATAAGCGCGACCAGATCTGCCGTAGCAGCGCCGCCGATGGCCGCTCGTCCCCGGGAGCCACCATTTTGCGATGCAGCGGAGACACCAGCGCCCGGAACGAACGCCTGCAACGACATCTAGCTGAATCATTTGTCCCCTATTTAAGCCGGCGCAATCGTCGATCCTGGTACTGAGAGCAGCGGCTGCATACAGAGCACGAAAGACCACCGCGGATTACTTTTCGCAGGTCGTTTGATAAGCGCGACCTGATATGCCGTAGCAGCGCCGCCGATCGCCGCTCTTCCCCGGGAGCCACCACTTTGCGAAGCAGCGGAGACACCCGCGCCCGGAACGAACGCCTGCAACGACATCTAGGAGAACCATTTGCCCCGTATTTAAGCTGGCGCAATCGTCGACCCTGGTACTGAGAGCAGCGGCTGCATACAAAGCACGGAAGACCACTGCGGATTACTTTCGCAGGTCGTTTGATAAGCGCGACCTGATCTGCCGTAGCAGCCCCGCCGATCGCCGCTCGTCCCCGGGAGCCACCACTTTGCGAAGCAGCGGAGACACCAGCGCCCGGAACGAACGCCTGCAACGACATCTAGCAGAACCATTTGCCCCCTATTTAAGCCGGCGCAATCGTCGATCCTGGTACTGACAGCAGCGGCTGCATACAAAGCACTAAAGACCACCGCGTATTACTTTTCGCAAGTCGTTTGATAAGCGCGACCTGATATGCCATAGCAGCGCCACCGATGGCCGCTCGTCCCCGGGAGCCACCATTTTGCGATGCAGCGGAGACACCAGCGCCCGGAACGAACGCCAGCAACGACATCTAGCAGAATCATTTGTCCCCTATTTAAGCCGGCGCAATCGTCGATCCTGGTACTGAGAGCAGCGGCTGCATACAAAGCACGAAAGACCACCGCGGATTACTTTTCGCAGGTCGTTTGATAAGCGCGACCTGATATGCCGTAGCAGCGCCGCCGATCGCCGCTCGTCCCCGGGAGCCACCACTTTGCGAAGCAGCGGAGACACCCGCGCCCGGAACGAAAGCCTGCAACGACATCTAGCAGAACCATTTGCCCCGTATTTAAGCTGGCGCAATCGTCGACCCTGGTACTGAGAGCAGCGGCTGCATACAAAGCACGAAAGACCACCGCGGTTTACTTTCGCAGGTCGTTTGATAAGCGCGACCTGATCTGCCGTAGCAGCCCCGCCGATCGCCGCTCGTCCCCGGGAGCCACAACTTTGCGAAGCAGCGGAGACACCAGCGCCCGGAACTTACGCCTGCAACGACATCTAGCAGAACAATTTGCCCCCTATTTAAGCCGGCGCAATCGTCGTTCTTTGTACTGACAGCAGCGGCAGCATACAAAGCACGAAAGACCACCGCGGATTATTTTAGCAGGTCGTTTGATAATCGCAACCTGATATGCCGTAGCAGCGCAGCCGATCGCCGCTCGTCCCCGGGAGCCACCACTTTGCGAAGCAGCGGAGACACCAGCGCCCGGAACGAACACCTGCAACGAAATCTTGCAGAACCATTTTCCCCCTATTTAAGCCGGCGCAATCGTCGATCCTGGTACTGACAGCAGCGGCTGCATACAAAGCACGAAAGACCACCGCGGATTAGTTTTCGCCGGTCGTTTGATAAGCGCGACCAGATCTGCCGTAGCAGCGCCGCCGATGGCCGCTCGTCCCCGGGAGCCACCATTTTGCGATGCAGCGGAGACACCAGCGCCCGGAACGAACGCCTGCAACGACATCTAGCAGAATCATTTGTCCCCTATTTAAGCCGGCGCAATCGTCGATCCTGGTACTGAGAGCAGCGGCTGCATACAAAGCACGAAAGACCACCGCGGTTTACTTTCGCAGGTCGTTTGATAAGCGCGACCTGATCTGCCGTAGCAGCCCCGCCGATCGCCGCTCGTCCCCGGGAGCTACCACTTTGCGAAGCAGCGGAGACACCAGCGCCCGGAACGAACGCCTGCAACGACATCTAGCAGAACCATTTGCCCCCTGTTAAAGCCGGCGCAATCGTCGATCGTGGTCCTGACAGCAGCGGCTGCATACAAAGCACGAAAGACCACCGCGGATTACTTTTCGCAGGTCGTTTGATAAGCGCGACCTGATATGCCGTAGCAGCGCCGGCGATCGCCGCTCGTCCCCGGGACCCACCACTTTGCGAAGCAGCGGAGACACCAGCGCCCGGAACTTACGCCTGCAACGACATCTAGCAGAACTATTTGCCCCCTATTTAAGCCGGCGCAATCGTCGTTCTTTGTACTGACAGCAGCGGCAGCATACAAAGCACGAAAGACCACCGCGGATTATTTTCGCAGGTCGTTTGATAAGCGCAACCTGATATGCCGTAGCAGCGCAGCCGATCGCCGCTCGTACCCGGGAGCCACCACTTTGCGAAGCAGCGGAGACACCAGCGCCCGGAACGAACACCTGCAACGACATCTAGCAGAACCATTTTCCCCCTATTTAAGCCGGCGCAATCGTCGATCCTGGTACTGACAGCAGCGGCTGCATACAAATCACGAAAGACCACCGCGGATTAGTTTTCGCCGGTCGTTTGATAAGCGCGACCAGATCTGCCGTAGCAGCGCCGCCGATGGCCGCTCGTCCCCGGGAGCCACCATTTTGCGATGCAGCGGAGACACCAGCGCCCGGAACGAACGCCTGCAACGACATCTAGCAGAATCATTTGTCCCCTATTTAAGCCGGCGCAATCGTCGATCCTGGTACTGAGAGCAGCGGCTGCATACAAAGCACGAAAGACCACCGCGGATTACTTTTCGCAGGTCGTTTGATAAGCGCGACCTGATATGCCGTAGCAGCGCCGCCGATCGCCGCTCGTCCCCGGGAGCCACCACTTTGCGAAGCAGCGGAGACACCCGCGCCCGGAACGAACGCCTGCAACGACATCTAGCAGAACCATTTGCCCCGTATTTAAGCTGGCGCAATCATCGACCCTGGTACTGAGAGCAGCGGCTGCATACAAAGCACGAAAGACCACCGCGGTTTACTTTCGCAGGTCGTTTGATAAGCGCGACCTGATCTGCCGTAGCAGCCCCGCCGATCGCCGCTCGTCCCCGGGAGCTACCACTTTGCGAAGCAGCGGAGACACCAGCGCCCGGAACGAACGCCTGCAACGACATCTAGCAGAACCATTTGCCCCCTGTTAAAGCCGGCGCAATCGTCGATCGTGGTCCTGACAGCAGCGGCTGCATACAAAGCACGAAAGACCACCGCGGATTATTTTCGCAGGTCGTTTGATAAGCGCAACCTGATATGCCGTAGCAGCGCAGCCGATCGCCGCTCGTACCCGGGAGCCACCACTTTGCGAAGCAGCGGAGACACCAGCGCCCGGAACGAACACCTGCAACGACATCTAGCAGAACCATTTTCCCCCTATTTAAGCCGGCGCAATCGTCGATCCTGGTACTGACAGCAGCGGCTGCATACAAATCACGAAAGACCACCGCGGATTAGTTTTCGCCGGTCGTTTGATAAGCGCGACCAGATCTGCCGTAGCAGCGCCGCCGATGGCCGCTCGTCCCCGGGAGCCACCATTTTGCGATGCAGCGGAGACACCAGCGCCCGGAACGAACGCCTGCAACGACATCTAGCAGAATCATTTGTCCCCTATTTAAGCCGGCGCAATCGTCGATCCTGGTACTGAGAGCAGCGGCTGCATACAAAGCACGAAAGACCACCGCGGATTACTTTTCGCAGGTCGTTTGATAAGCGCGACCTGATATGCCGTAGCAGCGCCGCCGATCGCCGCTCGTCCCCGGGAGCCACCACTTTGCGAAGCAGCGGAGACACCCGCGCCCGGAACGAACGCCTGCAACGACATCTAGCAGAACCATTTGCCCCGTATTTAAGCTGGCGCAATCGTCGACCCTGGTACTGAGAGCAGCGGCTGCATACAAAGCACGAAAGACCACCGCGGTTTACTTTCGCAGGTCGTTTGATAAGCGCGACCTGATCTGCCGTAGCAGCCCCGCCGATCGCCGCTCGTCCCCGGGAGCTACCACTTTGCGAAGCAGCGGAGACACCAGCGCCCGGAACGAACGCCTGCAACGACATCTAGCAGAACCATTTGCCCCCTGTTAAAGCCGGCGCAATCGTCGATCGTGGTCCTGACAGCAGCGGCTGCATACAAAGCACGAAAGACCACCGCGGATTACTTTTCTCAGGTCTTTTGATAAGCGCGACCTGATATGCCGTAGCAGCGCCGGCGATCGCCGCTCGTCCCCGCGACCCACCACTTTGCGAAGCAGCGGAGACACCAGCGCCCGGAACGAACGCCTGCAACGTCATCTAGCTGAACCATTTGCCCCCTATTTAAGCCGGTGCAATCGTCGTTCCTGGTACTGACAGCAGCGGCTGCATACAATGCACGAAAGACCACCGCGGATTACTTTTCGCAGGTCGTTTGATAAGCGCAACCTGATATGCCGTAGGAGCGCCGCCGATCGCCGCTCGTCCCCGGGAGCCACCACTTTGCGAAGCAGCGGAGACACCAGCGCCCGGAACTTACGCCTGCAACGACATCTAGCAGAACTATTTGCCCCCTATTTAAGCCGGCGCAATCGTCGTTCTTTGTACTGACAGCAGCGGCAGCATACAAAGCACGAAAGACCACCGCGGATTATTTTCGCAGGTCGTTTGATAAGCGCAACCTGATATGCCGTAGCAGCGCAGCCGATCGCCGCTCGTCCCCGGGAGCCGCCACTTTGCGAAGCAGCGGAGAAACCAGCGCCCGGAACGAACACCTGCAACGACATTTAGCAGAACCATTTTCCCCCTATTTAAGCCGGCGCAATCGTCGATCCTGGTACTGACAGCAGCGGCTGCATACAAAGCACGAAAGACCACCGCGGATTAGTTTTCGCCGGTCGTTTGATAAGCGCGACCAGATCTGCCGTAGCAGCGCCGCCGATCGCCGCTCGTCCGGGAGCCACCACTTTGCGAAGCAGCGGAGACACCAGCGCCCGGAACGAACGCCTGCAACGACATCTAGCAGAATCATTTGTCCCCTATTTAAGCCGGCGCAATCGTCGATCCTGGTACTGACAGCAGCGGCTGCATACAAAGCACGAAAGACCACCGCGGATTACTTTTCGCAGGTCGTTTGATAAGCGCGACCTGATATGCCGTAGCAGCGCCGCCGTTCGCCGCTCGTCCGGGAGCCACCACTTTGCGAAGCAGCGGAGACACCCGCGCCCGGAACGAAAGCCTGCAACGACATCTAGCAGAACCATTTGCCCCGTATTTAAGCTGGCGCAATCGTCGACCCTGGTACTGAGAGCAGCGGCTGCATACAAAGCACGAAAGACCACCGCGGTTTACTTTCGCAGGTCGTTTGATAAGCGCGACCTGATCTGCCGTAGCAGCCCCGCCGATCGCCGCTCGTCCCCGGGAGCCACAACTTTGCGAAGCAGCGGAGACACCAGCGCCCGGAACTTACGCCTGCAACGACATCTAGCAGAACAATTTGCCCCCTATTTAAGCCGGCGCAATCGTCGTTCTTTGTACTGACAGCAGCGGCAGCATACAAAGCACGAAAGACCACCGCGGATTATTTTCGCAGGTCGTTTGATAAGCGCAACCTGATATGCCGTAGCAGCGCAGCCGATCGCCGCTCGTCCCCGGGAGCCGCCACTTTGCGAAGCAGCGGAGAAACCAGCGCCCGGAACGAACACCTGCAACGACATTTAGCAGAACCATTTTCCCCCTATTTAAGCCGGCGCAATCGTCGATCCTGGTACTGACAGCAGCGGCTGCATACAAAGCACGAAAGACCACCGCGGATTAGTTTTCGCCGGTCGTTTGATAAGCGCGACCAGATCTGCCGTAGCAGCGCCGCCGATCGCCGCTCGTCCGGGAGCCACCACTTTGCGAAGCAGCGGAGACACCAGCGCCCGGAACGAACGCCTGCAACGACATCTAGCAGAATCATTTGTCCCCTATTTAAGCCGGCGCAATCGTCGATCCTGGTACTGACAGCAGCGGCTGCATACAAAGCACGAAAGACCACCGCGGATTACTTTTCGCAGGTCGTTTGATAAGCGCGACCTGATATGCCGTAGCAGCGCCGCCGTTCGCCGCTCGTCCGGGAGCCACCACTTTGCGAAGCAGCGGAGACACCCGCGCCCGGAACGAAAGCCTGCAACGACATCTAGCAGAACCATTTGCCCCGTATTTAAGCTGGCGCAATCGTCGACCCTGGTACTGAGAGCAGCGGCTGCATACAAAGCACGAAAGACCACCGCGGTTTACTTTCGCAGGTCGTTTGATAAGCGCGACCTGATCTGCCGTAGCAGCCCCGCCGATCGCCGCTCGTCCCCGGGAGCCACAACTTTGCGAAGCAGCGGAGACACCAGCGCCCGGAACTTACGCCTGCAACGACATCTAGCAGAACAATTTGCCCCCTATTTAAGCCGGCGCAATCGTCGTTCTTTGTACTGACAGCAGCGGCAGCATACAAAGCACGAAAGACCACCGCGGATTATTTTCGCAGGTCGTTTGATAAGCGCAACCTGATATGCCGTAACAGCGCAGCCGATCGCCGCTCGTCCCCGGGAGCCACCACTTTGCGAAGCAGCGGAGACACCAGCGCCCGGAACGAACACGTGCAACGACATCTAGCAGAACCATTTTCCCCCTATTTAAGCCGGCGCAATCGTCGATCCTGGTACTGACAGCAGCGGCTGCATACAAAGCACGAAAGACCACCGCGGATTAGTTTTCGCCGGTCGTTTGATAAGCGCGACCAGATCTGCCGTAGCAGCGCCGCCGATGGCCGCTCGTCCCCGGGAGCCACCATTTTGCGATGCAGCGGAGACACCAGCGCCCGGAACGAACGCCTGCAACGACATCTAGCAGAATCATTTGTCCCCTATTTAAGCCGGCGCAATCGTCGATCCTGGTACTGAGAGCAGCGGCTGCATACAAAGCACGAAAGACCACCGCGGATTACTTTTCGCAGGTCGTTTGATAAGCACGACCTGATAGGCCGTAGCAGCGCCGCCGATCGCCGCTCGTCCCCGGGAGCCACCACTTTGCGAAGCAGCGGAGACACCCGCGCCCGGAACGAACGCCTGCAACGACATCTAGCAGAACCATTTGCCCCGTATTTAAGCTGGCGCAATCGTCGACCCTGGTACTGAGAGCAGCGGCTGCATACAAAGCACGAAAGACCACCGCGGTTTACTTTCGCAGGTCGTTTGATAAGCGCGACCTGATCTGCCGTAGCAGCCCCGCCGATCGCCGCTCGTCCCCGGGAGCTACCACTTTGCGAAGCAGCGGAGACACCAGCGCCCGCAACGAACGCCTGCAACGACATCTAGCAGAACCATTTGCCCCCTGTTAAAGCCGGCGCAATCGTCGATCGTGGTCCTGACAGCAGCGGCTGCATACAAAGCACGAAAGACCACCGCGGATTACTTTTCGCAGGTCGTTTGATAAGCGCGACCTGATATGCCGTAGCAGCGCCGGCGATCGCCGCTCGTCCCCGGGACCCACCACTTTGCGAAGCAGCGGAGACACCAGCGCCCGGAACTTACGCCTGCAACGACATCTAGCAGAACTATTTGCCCCCTATTTAAGCCGGCGCAATCGTCGTTCTTTGTACTGACAGCAGCGGCAGCATACAAAGCACGAAAGACCACCGCGGATTATTTTCGCAGGTCGTTTGATAAGCGCAACCTGATATGCCGTAGCAGCGCAGCCGATCGCCGCTCGTCCCCGGGAGCCACCACTTTGCGAAGCAGCGGAGACACCAGCGCCCAGAACGAACACCTGCAACGACATCTAGCAGAACCATTTTCCCCCTATTTAAGCCGGCGCAATCGTCGATCCTGGTACTGACAGCAGCGGCTGCATACAAAGCACGAAAGACCACCGCGGATTAGTTTTCGCCGGTCGTTTGATAAGCGCGACCAGATCTGCCGTAGCAGCGCCGCCGATGGCCGCTCGTCCCCGGGAGCCACCATTTTGCGATGCAGCGGAGACACCAGCGCCCGGAACGAACGCCTGCAACGACATCTAGCAGAATCATTTGTCCCCTATTTAAGCCGGCGCAATCGTCGATCCTGGTACTGAGAGCAGCGGCTGCATACAAAGCACGAAAGACCACCGCGGATTACTTTTCGCAGGTCGTTTGATAAGCGCGACCTGATATGCCGTAGCAGCGCCGCCGATCGCCGCTCGTCCCCGGGAGCCACCACTTTGCGAAGCAGCGGAGACACCCGCGCCCGGAACGAACGCCTGCAACGACATCTAGCAGAACCATTTGCCCCGTATTTAAGCTGGCGCAATCGTCGACCCTGGTACTGAGAGCAGCGGCTGCATACAAAGCACGAAAGACCACCGCGGTTTACTTTCGCAGGTCGTTTGATAAGCGCGACCTGATCTGCCGTAGCAGCCCCGCCGATCGCCGCTCGTCCCCGGGAGCTACCACTTTGCGAAGCAGCGGAGACACCAGCGCCCGGAACGAACGCCTGCAACGACATCTAGCAGAACCATTTGCCCTCTGTTAAAGCCGGCGCAATCGTCGATCGTGGTCCTGACAGCAGCGGCTGCATACAAAGCACGAAAGACCACCGCGGATTACTTTTCGCAGGTCGTTTGATAAGCGCGACCTGATATGCCGTAGCAGCGCCGGCGATCGCCGCTCGTCCCCGGGACCCACCACTTTGCGAAGCAGCGGAGACACCAGCGCCCGGAACGAACGCCTGCAACGTCATCTAGCTGAACCATTTGCCCCCTATTTAAGCCGGTGCAATCGTCGTTCCTGGTACTGACAGCAGCGGCTGCATACAAAGCACGAAAGACCACCGCGGATTACTTTTCGCAGGTCGTTTGATAAGCGCAACCTGATATGCCGTAGCAGCGCCGCCGATCGCCGCTCGTCCCCGGGAGCCACCACTTTGCGAAGCAGCGGAGACACCAGCGCCCGGAACTTACGCCTGCAACGACATCTAGCAGAACTATTTGCCCCCTATTTAAGCCGGCGCAATCGTCGTTCTTTGTACTGACAGCAGCGGCAGCATACAAAGCACGAAAGACCACCGCGGATTATTTTCGCAGGTCGTTTGATAAGCGCAACCTGATATGCCGTAGCAGCGCAGCCGATCGCCGCTCGTCCCCGGGAGCCGCCACTTTGCGAAGCAGCGGAGAAACCAGCGCCCGGAACGAACACCTGCAACGACATTTAGCAGAACCATTTTCCCCCTATTTAAGCCGGCGCAATCGTCGATCCTGGTACTGACAGCAGCGGCTGCATACAAAGCACGAAAGACCACCGCGGATTAGTTTTCGCCGGTCGTTTGATAAGCGCGACCAGATCTGCCGTAGCAGCGCCGCCGATCGCCGCTCGTCCGGGAGCCACCACTTTGCGAAGCAGCGGAGACACCAGCGCCCGGAACGAACGCCTGCAACGACATCTAGCAGAACCATTTTCCCCCTATTTAAGCCGGCGCAATCGTCGATCCTGGTACTGACAGCAGCGGCTGCATACGAAGCACGAAAGACCACCGCGGATTACTTTTCGCAGGTCGTTTGATAAGCGCAACCTGATATGCCGTAGCAGCGCCGCCGATCGCCGCTCGGCCCCGGGAGCCACCACTTTGCGAAGCAGCGGAGACACCAGCGCCCGGAACTTACGCCTGCAACGACATCTAGCAGAACTATTTGCCCCCTATTTAAGCCGGCGCAATCGTCGTTTTTTGTACTGACAGCAGTGGCAGCATACAAAGCACGAAAGACCACCGCGGATTATTTTCGCAGGTCGTTTGATAAGCGCAACCTGATATGCCGTAGCAGCGCAGCCGATCGCCGCTCGTACCCGGGAGCCACCACTTTGCGAAGCAGCGGAGACACCAGCGCCCGGAACGAACGCCTGCAACGACATCTAGCGGAACCATTTGCCCCCTATTTAAGCTGGCGCAATCGTCGTTCTTTGTACTGACAGCAGCGGCAGCATACAAAGCACGAAAGACCACCGCGGATTATTTTCGCAGGTCGTTTGATAAGCGCAACCTGATATGCCGTAGCACCGCAGCCGATCGCCGCTCGTCCCCGGGAGCCACCACTTTGCGAAGCAGCGGAGACACCAGCGCCCGGAACTTACGCCTGCAACGACATCTAGCAGAACTATTTGCCCCCTATTTAAGCCGGCGCAATCGTCGTTCTTTGTACTGACAGCAGCGGCAGCATACAAAGCACGAAAGACCACCGCGGATTATTTTCGCAGGTCGTTTGATAAGCGCAAACTGATATGCCGTAGCAGCGCAGCCGATCGCCGCTCGTCCCCGGGAGCCGCCACTTTGCGAAGCAGCGGAGAAACCAGCGCCCGGAACGAACACCTGCAACGACATTTAGCAGAACCATTTTCCCCCTATTTAGGCCGGCGCAATCGTCGATCCTGGTACTGACAGCAGCGGCTGCATACAAAGCACGAAAGACCACCGCGGATTAGTTTTCGCCGGTCGTTTGATAAGCGCGACCAGATCTGCCGTAGCAGCGCCGCCGATCGCCGCTCGTCCGGGAGCCACCACTTTGCGAAGCAGCGGAGACACCAGCGCCCGGAACGAACGCCTGCAACGACATCTAGCAGAACCATTTTCCCCCTATTTAAGCCGGCGCAATCGTCGATCCTGGTACTGACAGCAGCGGCTGCATACAAAGCACGAAAGACCACCGCGGATTACTTTTCGCAGGTCGTTTGATAAGCGCAACCTGATATGCCGTAGCAGCGCCGCCGATCGCCGCTCGTCCCCGGGAGCCACCACTTTGCGAAGCAGCGGAGACACCAGCGCCCGGAACTTACGCCTGCAACGACAACTAGCAGAACTATTTGCCCCCTATTTAAGCTGGCGCAATCGTCGTTCTTTGTACTGACAGCAGTGGCAGCATACAAAGCACGAAAGACCACCGCGGATTATTTTCGCAGGTCGTTTGATAAGCGCAACCTGATATGCCGTAGCAGCGCAGCCGATCGCCGCTCGTCCCCGGGAGCCACCACTTTGCGAAGCAGCGGAGACACCAGCGCCCGGAACGAACGCCTGCAACGACATCTAGCAGAACCATTTGCCCCCTATTTAAGCCGGCGCAATCGTCGTTCTTTGTACTGACAGCAGCGGCAGCATACAAAGCACGAAAGACCACCGCGGATTATTTTCGCAGGTCGTTTGATAAGCGCAACCTGATATGCCGTAGCACCGCAGCCGATCGCCGCTCGTCCCCGGGAGCCACCACTTTGCGAAGCAGCGGAGACACCAGCGCCCGGAACGAACGCCTGCAACGACATCTAGCAGAGCCATTTTCCCCCTATTTAAGCCGGCGCAATCGTCGATCCTGGTACTGACAGCAGCGGCTGCATACAAAGCACGAAAGACCACCGCGGATTACTTTTCGCAGGTCGTTTGATAAGCGCGACCTGATATGCCGTAGCAGCGCCGCCGATCGCCGCTCGTCCCCGGGAGCCACCACTTTGCGAAGCAGCGGAGACACCCGCGCCCGGAACGAACGCCTGCAACGACATCTAGCAGAACCATTTGCCCCGTATTTAGGCTGGCGCAATCGTCGACCCTGGTACTGAGAGCAGCGGCTGCATACAAAGCACGAAAGACCACCGCGGTTTACTTTCGCAGGTCGTTTGATAAGCGCAACCTGATATGCCGTAGCACCGCAGCCGATCGCCGCTCGTCCCCGGGAGCCACCACTTTGCGAAGCAGCGGAGACACCAGCGCCCGGAACGAACGCCTGCAACGACATCTAGCAGAGCCATTTTCCCCCTATTTAAGCCGGCGCAATCGTCGATCCTGGTACTGACAGCAGCGGCTGCATACAAAGCACGAAAGACCACCGCGGATTACTTTTCGCAGGTCGTTTGATAAGCGCGACCTGATATGCCGTAGCAGCGCCGCCGATCGCCGCTCGTCCCCGGGAGCCACCACTTTGCGAAGCAGCGGAGACACCCGCGCCCGGAACGAACGCCTGCAACGACATCTAGCAGAACCATTTGCCCCGTATTTAAGCTGGCGCAATCGTCGACCCTGGTACTGAGAGCAGCGGCTGCATACAAAGCACGAAAGACCACCGCGGATTATTTTCGCAGGTCGTTTGATAAGCGCAACCTGATATGCCGTAGCACCGCAGCCGATCGCCGCTCGTCCCCGGGAGCCACCACTTTGCGAAGCAGCGGAGACACCAGCGCCCGGAACGAACGCCTGCAACGACATCTAGCAGAGCCATTTTCCCCCTATTTAAGCCGGCGCAATCGTCGATCCTGGTACTGACAGCAGCGGCTGCATACAAAGCACGAAAGACCACCGCGGATTACTTTTCGCAGGTCGTTTGATAAGCGCGACCTGATCTGCCGTAACAGCCCCGCCGATCGCCGCTCGTCCCCGGGAGCTACCACTTTGCGAAGCAGCGGAGACACCAGCGCCCGGAACGAACGCCTGCAACGACATCTAGCAGAACCATTTGCCCCCTGTTAAAGCCGGCGCAATCGTCGATCGTGGTCCTGACAGCAGCGGCTGCATACAAAGCACGAAAGACCACCGCGGATTACTTTTCGCAGGTCGTTTGATAAGCGCGACCTGATATGCCGTAGCAGCGCCGCCGATCGCCGCTCGTCCCCGGGAGCCACCACTTTGCGAAGCAGCGGAGACACCAGCGCCCGGAACTTACGCCTGCAACGACATCTAGCAGAACTATTTGCCCCCTATTTAAGCCGGCGCAATCGTCGTTCTTTGTACTGACAGCAGCGGCAGCATACAAAGCACGAAAGACCACCGCGGATTATTTTCGCAGGTCGTTTGATAAGCGCAACCTGATATGCCGTAGCAGCGCAGCCGATCGCCGCTCGTCCCCGGGAGCCGCCACTTTGCGAAGCAGCGGAGAAACCAGCGCCCGGAACGAACACCTGCAACGACATTTAGCAGAACCATTTTCCCCCTATTTAAGCCGGCGCAATCGTCGATCCTGGTACTGACAGCAGCGGCTGCATACAAAGCACGAAAGACCACCGCGGATTAGTTTTCGCCGGTCGTTTGATAAGCGCGACCAGATCTGCCGTAGCAGCGCCGCCGATCGCCGCTCGTCCGGGAGCCACCACTTTGCGAAGCAGCGGAGACACCAGCGCCCGGAACGAACGCCTGCAACGACATCTAGCAGAACCATTTTCCCCCTATTTAAGCCGGCGCAATCGTCGATCCTGGTACTGACAGCAGCGGCTGCATACAAAGCACGAAAGACCACCGCGGATTACTTTTCGCAGGTCGTTTGATAAGCGCAACCTGATATGCCGTAGCAGCGCCGCCGATCGCCGCTCGTCCCCGGGAGCGACCACTTTGCGAAGCAGCGGAGACACCAGCGCCCGGAACATACGCCTGCAACGACATCTAGCAGAACTATTTGTCCCCTATTTAAGCCGGCGCAATCGTCGTTCTTTGTACTGACAGCAGTGGCAGCATACAAAGCACGAAAGACCACCGCGGATTATTTTCGCAGGTCGTTTGATAAGCGCAACCTGATATGCCGTAGCAGCGCAGCCGATCGCCGCTCGTCCCCGGGAGCCACCACTTTGCGAAGCAGCGGAGACACCCGCGCCCGGAACGAACGCCTGCAACGACATCTAGCAGAACCATTTGCCCCGTATTTAAGCTGGCGCAATCGTCGACCCTGGTACTGAGAGCAGCGGCTGCATACAAAGCACGAAAGACCACCGCGGTTTACTTTCGCAGGTCGTTTGATAAGCGCGACCTGATCTGCCGTAGCAGCCCCGCCGATCGCCGCTCGTCCCCGGGAGCTACCACTTTGCGAAGCAGCGGAGACACCAGCGCCCGAAACGAACGCCTGCAACGACATCTAGCAGAACCATTTGCCCCCTGTTAAAGCCGGCGCAATCGTCGATCGTGGTCCTGACAGCAGCGGCTGCATACAAAGCACGAAAGACCACCGCGGATTACTTTTCGCAGGTCGTTTGATAAGCGCGCCCTGATATGCCGTAGCAGCGCCGGCGATCGCCGCTCGTCCCCGGGACCCACCACTTTGCGAAGCAGCGGAGACACCAGCGCCCGGAACGAACGCCTGCAACGTCATCTAGCTGAACCATTTGCCCCCTATTTAAGCCGGTGCAATCGTCGTTCCTGGTACTGACAGCAGCGGCTGCATACAAAGCACGAAAGACCACCGCGGATTACTTTTCGCAGGTCGTTTGATAAGGGCAACCTGATATGCCGTAGCAGCGCCGCCGATCGCCGCTCGTCCCCGGGAGCCACCACTTTGTGAAGCAGCGGCGACACCAGCGCCCGGAACTTACGCCTGCAACGACATCTAGCAGAACTATTTGCCCCCTATTTAAGCCGGCGCAATCGTCGTTCTTTGTACTGACAGCAGCGGCAGCATACAAAGCACGAAAGACCACCGCGGATTATTTTCGCAGGTCGTTTGATAAGCGCAACCTGATATGCCGTAGCAGCGCAGCCGATCGCCGCTCGTCCCCGGGAGCCGCCACTTTGCGAAGCAGCGGAGAAACCAGCGCCCGGAACGAACACCTGCAACGACATTTAGCAGAACCATTTTCCCCCTATTTAAGCAGGCGCAATCGTCGATCCTGGTACTGACAGCAGCGGCTGCATACAAAGCACGAAAGACCACCGCGGATTAGTTTTCGCCGGTCGTTTGATAAGCGCGACCAGATCTGCCGTAGCAGCGCCGCCGATCGCCGCTCGTCCGGGAGCCACCACTTTGCGAAGCAGCGGAGACACCAGCGCCCGGAACGAACGCCTGCAACGACATCTAGTAGAACCATTTTCCCCCTATTTAAGCCGGCGCAATCGTCGATCCTGGTACTGACAGCAGCGGCTGCATACAAAGCACGAAAGACCACCGCGGATTACTTTTCGCAGGTCGTTTGATAAGCGCAACCTGATATGCCGTAGCAGCGCCGCCGATCGCCGCTCGTCCCCGGGAGCCACCACTTTGCGAAGCAGCGGAGACACCAGCGCCCGGAACTTACGCCTGCAACGACATCTAGCAGAACTATTTGCCCCCTATTTAAGCCGGCGCAATCGTCGTTCTTTGTACTGACAGCAGTGGCAGCATACAAAGCACGAAAGACCACCGCGGATTATTTTCGCAGGTCGTTTGATAAGCGCAACCTGATATGCCGTAGCAGCGCAGCCGATCGCCGCTCGTCCCCGGGAGCCACCACTTTGCGAAGCAGCGGAGACACCAGCGCCCGGAACGAACGCCTGCAACGACATCTAGCGGAACCATTTGCCCCCTATTTAAGCTGGCGCAATCGTCGTTCTTTGTACTGACAGCAGCGGCAGCATACAAAGCACGAAAGACCACCGCGGATTATTTTCTCAGGTCGTTTGATAAGCGCAACCTGATATGCCGTAGCACCGCAGCCGATCGCCGCTCGTCCCCGGGAGCCACCACATTGCGAAGCAGCGGAGACACCAGCGCCCGGAACTTACGCCTGCAACGACATCTAGCAGAACTATTTGCCCCCTATTTAAGCCGGCGCAATCGTCGTTCTTTGTACTGACAGCAGCGGCAGCATACAAAGCACGAAAGACCACCGCGGATTATTTTCGCAGGTCGTTTGATAAGCGCAACCTGATATGCCGTAGCAGCGCAGCCGATCGCCGCTCGTCCCCAGGAGCCGCCAGTTTGCGAAGCAGCGGAGAAACCAGCGCCCGGAACGAACACCTGCAACGACATTTAGCAGAACCATTTTCCCCCTATTTAGGCCGGCGCAATCGTCGATCCTGGTACTGACAGCAGCGGCTGCATACAAAGCACGAAAGACCACCGCGGATTAGTTTTCGCCGGTCGTTTGATAAGCGCGACCAGATCTGCCGTAGCAGCGCCGCCGATCGCCGCTCGTCCGGGAGCCACCACTTTGCGAAGCAGCGGAGACACCAGCGCCCGGAACGAACGCCTGCAACGACATCTAGCAGAACCATTTTCCCCCTATTTAAGCCGGCGCAATCGTCGATCCTGGTACTGACAGCAGCGGCTGCATACAAAGCACGAAAGACCACCGCGGATTACTTTTCGCAGGTCGTTTGATAAGCGCAACCTGATATGCCGTAGCAGCGCCGCCGATCGCCGCTCGTCCCCGGGAGCCACCACTTTGCGAAGCAGCGGAGACACCAGCGCCCGGAACTTACGCCTGCAACGACATCTAGCAGAACTATTTGCCCCCTATTTAAGCCGACGCAATCGTCGTTCTTTGTACTGACAGCAGTGGCAGAACAAAGCACGAAAGACCACCGCGGATTATTTTCGCAGGTCGTTTGATAAGCGCAACCTGATATGCCGTAGCAGCGCAGCCGATCGCCGCTCGTCCCCGGGAGCCACCACTTTGCGAAGCAGCGGAGACACCAGCGCCCGGAACGAACGCCTGCAACGACATCTAGCAGAACCATTTGCCCCCTATTTAAGCCGGCGCAATCGTCGTTCTTTGTACTGACAGCAGCGGCAGCATACAAAGCACGCAAGACCACCGCGGATTATTTTCGCAGGTCGTTTGATAAGCGCAACCTGATATGCCGTAGCAGCGCAGCCGATCGCCGCTCGTCCCCGGGAGCCACCACTTTGCGAAGCTGCGGAGACACCAGCGCCCGGAACGAACGCCTGCAACGACATCTAGCAGAACCATTTTCCCCCTATTTAAGCCGGCGCAATCGTCGATCCTGGTACTGACAGCAGCGGCTGCATACAAAGCACGAAAGACCACCGCGGATTACTTTTCGCAGGTCGTTTGATAAGCGCGACCTGATATGCCGTAGCAGCGCCGCCGATCGCCGCTCGTCCCCGGGAGCCACCACTTTGCGAAGCAGCGGAGACACCCGCGCCCGGAACGAACGCCTGCAACGACATCTAGCAGAACCATTTGCCCCGTATTTAAGCTGGCGCAATCGTCGACCCGGTACTGAGAGCAGCGGCTGCATACAAAGCACGAAAGACCACCGCGGTTTACTTTCGCAGGTCGTTTGATAAGCGCGACCTGATCTGCCATAGCAGCCCCGCCGATCGCCGCTCGTCCCCGGGAGCTACCACTTTGCGAAGCAGCGGAGACACCAGCGCCCGGAACGAACGCCTGCAACGACATCTAGCAGAACCATTTGCCCCCTGTTAAAGCCTGCGCAATCGTCGATCGTGGTCCTGACAGCAGCGGCTGCATACAAAGCACGAAAGACCACCGCGGATTACTTTTCGCAGGTCGTTTGATAAGCGCGACCTCATATGCCGTAGCAGCGCCGGCGATCGCCGCTCGTCCCCGGGACCCACCACTTTGCGAAGCAGCGGAGACACCAGCGCCCGGAACGAACGCCTGCAACGTCATCTAGCTGAACCATTTGCCCCCTATTTAAGCCGGTGCAATCGTCGTTCCTGGTACTGACAGCAGCGGCTGCATACAAAGCACGAAAGAAAACCGGGGATTACTTTTCGCAGGTCGTTTGATAAGCGCAACCTGATATGCCGTAGCAGCGCCGCCGATCGCCGCTCGTCCCCGGGAGCCACCATTTTGCGAAGCAGCGGAGGCACCAGCGCCCGGAACGAACGCCTGCAGCGACATCTAGCAGAACCATTTGCCCCATATTTAAGCCGGCGCAATCGTCGATCCTGGTACTGACCGCAGCGGCTGCATACAAAGCAGGAAAGACCACCGCGGATTACTTTTCGCAGGTCGTTTGATAAGCGCGACCTGATATGCCGTAGCAGCGCCGCCGATCGCCGCTCTTCCCCGGGAGCCACCACTTTGCGAAGCAGCGGAGACACCAGCGCCCGGAACTTACGCCTGCAACGACATCTAGCAGAACTATTTGCCCCCTATTTAAGCCGGCGCAATCGTCGTTCTTTGTACTGACAGCAGCGGCAGCATACAAAGCACGAAAGACCACCGCGGATTATTTTCGCAGGTCGTTTGATAAGCGCAACCTGATATGCCGTAGCAGCGCAGCCGATCGCCGCTCGTCCCCGGGAGCCGCCACTTTGCGAAGGAGCGGAGAAACCAGCGCCCGGAACGAACACCTGCAACGACATTTAGCAGAACCATTTTCCCCCTATTTAAGCCGGCGCAATCGTCGATCCTGGTACTGACAGCAGCGGCTGCATACAAAGCACGAAAGACCACCGCGGATTAGTTTTCGCCGGTCGTTTGATAAGCGCGACCAGATCTGCCGTAGCAGCGCCGCCGATCGCCGCTCGTCCGGGAGCCACCACTTTGCGAAGCAGCGGAGACACCAGCGCCCGGAACGAACGCCTGCAACGACATCTAGCAGAACCATTTTCCCCCTATTTAAGCCGGCGCAATCGTCGATCCTGGTACTGACAGCAGCGGCTGCATACAAAGCACGAAAGACCACCGCGGATTACTTTTCGCAGGTCGTTTGATAAGCGCAACCTGATATGCCGTAGCAGCGCCGCCGATCGCCGCTCGTCCCCGGGAGCCACCACTCTGCGAAGCAGCGGAGACACCAGCGCCCGGAACTTACGCCTGCAACGACATCTAGCAGAACTATTTGCCCCCTATTTAAGCCGGCGCAATCGTCGTTCTTTGTACTGACAGCAGTGGCAGCATACAAAGCACGAAAGACCACCGCGGATTATTTTCGCAGGTCGTTTGATAAGCGCAACCTGATATGCCGTAGCAGCGCAGCCGATCGCCGCTCGTCCCCGGGAGCCACCACTTTGCGAAGCAGCGGAGACACCAGCGCCCGGAACGAACGCCTGCAACGACATCTAGCAGAACCATTTGCCCCCTATTTAAGCCGGCGCAATCGTCGTTCTTTGTACTGACAGCAGCGGCAGCATACAAAGCACGAAAGACCACCGCGGATTATTTTCGCAGGTCGTTTGATAAGCGCAACCTGATATGCCGTAGCACCGCAGCCGATCGCCGCTCGTCCCCGGGAGCCACCACTTTGCGAAGCAGCGGAGACACCAGCGCCCGGAACGAACGCCTGCAACGACATCTAGCAGAACCATTTTCCCCCTATTTAAGCCGGCGCAATCGTCGATCCTGGTACTGACCGCAGCGGCTGCATACAAAGCACGAAAGACCACCGCGGATTACTTTCGCAGGTCGTTTGATAAGCGCAACCTGATATGCCGTAGCAGCGCAGCCGATCTCCGCTCGTCCCCGGGAGCCACCATTTTGCGAAGCAGCGGAGGCACCAGCGCCCGGAACGAACGCCTGCAGCGACATCTAGCAGAACCATTTGCCCCATATTTAAGCCGGCGCAATCGTCGATCCTGGTACTGACCGCAGCGGCTGCATACAAAGCAGGAAAGACCACCGCGGATTACTTTTCGCAGGTCGTTTGATAAGCGCGACCTGATATGCCGTAGCAGCGCCGCCGATCGCCGCTCTTCCCCGGGAGCCACCACTTTGCAAAGCAGCGGAGACACCCGCGCCCGGAACGAACGCCTGCAACGACATCTAGCAGAACCATTTGCCCCGTATTTAAGCTGGCGCAATCGTCGACCCTGGTACTGACAGCAGCGGCTGCATACAAAGCACGAAAGACCACCGCGGACTACTTTCGCAGGTCGTTTGATAAGCGCGACCTGATCTGCCGTAGCAGCCCCGCCGATCGCCGCTCGTCCCCGGGAGCCACCACTTTGCGAAGCAGCGGAGACACCAGCGCCCGGAACGAACGCCTGCAACGACATCTAGCAGAACCATTTGCCCCCTATTTAAGCCGGCGCAATCGTCGATCCTGGTACTGACAGCAGCGGCTGCATACAAAGCACTAAAGACCACCGCGTGTTACTTTTCGCAAGTCGATTGATAAGCGCGACCTGATATGCCATAGCAGCGCCACCGATGGCCGCTCGTCCCCGGGAGCCACCATTTTGCGATGCAGCGGAGACACCAGCGCCCGGAACGAACGCCTGCAACGACATCTAGCAGAATCATTTGTCCCCTATTTAAGCCGGCGCAATCGTCGATCCTGGTACTGAGAGCAGCGGCTGCATACAAAGCACGAAAGACCACCGCGGATTACTTTTCGCAGGTCGTTTGATAAGCGCAACCTGATATGCCGTAGCAGCGCCGCCGATCGCCGCTCGTCCCCGGGAGCCACCACTTTGCGAAGCAGCGGAGACACCAGCGCCCGGAACTTACGCCTGCAACGACATCTAGCAGAACTATTTGCCCCCTATTTAAGCCGGCGCAATCGTCGTTCTTTGTACTGACAGCAGTGGCAGAACAAAGCACGAAAGACCACCGCGGATTATTTTCGCAGGTCGTTTGATAAGCGCAACCTGATATGCCGTAGCAGCGCAGCCGATCGCCGCTCGTCCCCGGGAGCCACCACTTTGCGAAGCAGCGGAGACACCAGCGCCCGGAACGAACGCCTGCAACGACATCTAGCAGAACCATTTGCCCCCTATTTAAGCCGGCGCAATCGTCGTTCTTTGTACTGACAGCAGCGGCAGCATACAAAGCACGAAAGACCACCGCGGATTATTTTCGCAGGTCGTTTGATAAGCGCAACCTGATATGCCGTAGCACCGCAGCCGATCGCCGCTCGTCCCCGGGAGCCACCACTTTGCGAAGCAGCGGAGACACCAGCGCCCGGAACGAACGCCTGCAACGACATCTAGCAGAACCATTTTCCCCCTATTTAAGCCGGCGCAATCGTCGATCCTGGTACTGACAGCAGCGGCTGCATACAAAGCACGAAAGACCACCGCGGATTACTTTTCGCAGGTCGTTTGATAAGCGCGACCTGATATGCCGTAGCAGCGCCGCCGATCGCCGCTCGTCCCCGGGAGCCACCACTTTGCGAAGCAGCGGAGACACCCGCGCCCGGAACGAACGCCTGCAACGACATCTAGCAGAACCATTTGCCCCGTATTTAAGCTGGCGCAATCGTCGACCCGGTACTGAGAGCAGCGGCTGCATACAAAGCACGAAAGACCACCGCGGTTTACTTTCGCAGGTCGTTTGATAAGCGCGACCTGATCTGCCATAGCAGCCCCGCCGATCGCCGCTCGTCCCCGGGAGCTACCACTTTGCGAAGCAGCGGAGACACCAGCGCCCGGAACGAACGCCTGCAACGACATCTAGCAGAACCATTTGCCCCCTGTTAAAGCCTGCGCAATCGTCGATCGTGGTCCTGACAGCAGCGGCTGCATACAAAGCACGAAAGACCACCGCGGATTACTTTTCGCAGGTCGTTTGATAAGCGCGACCTCATATGCCGTAGCAGCGCCGGCGATCGCCGCTCGTCCCCGGGACCCATCACTTTGCGAAGCAGCGGAGACACCAGCGCCCGGAACGAACGCCTGCAACGTCATCTAGCTGAACCATTTGCCCCCTATTTAAGCCGGTGCAATCGTCGTTCCTGGTACTGACAGCAGCGGCTGCATACAAAGCACGAAAGAAAACCGCGGATTACTTTTCGCAGGTCGTTTGATAAGCGCAACCTGATATGCCGTAGCAGCGCCGCCGATCGCCGCTCGTCCCCGGGAGCCACCATTTTGCGAAGCAGCGGAGGCACCAGCGCCCGGAACGAACGCCTGCAGCGACATCTAGCAGAACCATTTGCCCCATATTTAAGCCGGCGCAATCGTCGATCCTGGTACTGACCGCAGCGGCTGCATACAAAGCAGGAAAGACCACCGCGGATTACTTTTCGCAGGTCGTTTGATAAGCGCGACCTGATATGCCGTAGCAGCGCCACCGATCGCCGCTCTTCCCCGGGAGCCACCACTTTGCGAAGCAGCGGAGACACCAGCGCCCGGAACTTACGCCTGCAACGACATCTAGCAGAACTATTTGCCCCCTATTTAAGCCGGCGCAATCGTCGTTCTTTGTACTGACAGCAGCGGCAGCATACAAAGCACGAAAGACCACCGCGGATTATTTTCGCAGGTCGTTTGATAAGCGCAACCTGATATGCCGTAGCAGCGCAGCCGATCGCCGCTCGTCCCCGGGAGCCGCCACTTTGCGAAGCAGCGGAGAAACCAGCGCCCGGAACGAACACCTGCAACGACATTTAGCAGAACCATTTTCCCCCTATTTAAGCCGGCGCAATCGTCGATCCTGGTACTGACAGCAGCGGCTGCATACAAAGCACGAAAGACCACCGCGGATTAGTTTTCGCCGGTCGTTTGATAAGCGCGACCAGATCTGCCGTAGCAGCGCCGCCGATCGCCGCTCGTCCGGGAGCCACCACTTTGCGAAGCAGCGGAGACACCAGCGCCCGGAACGAACGCCTGCAACGACATCTAGCAGAACCATTTTCCCCCTATTTAAGCCGGCGCAATCGTCGATCCTGGTACTGACAGCAGCGGCTGCATACAAAGCACGAAAGACCACCGCGGATTACTTTTCGCAGGTCGTTTGATAAGCGCAACCTGATATGCCGTAGCAGCGCCGCCGATCGCCGCTCGTCCCCGGGAGCCACCACTCTGCGAAGCAGCGGAGACACCAGCGCCCGGAACTTACGCCTGCAACGACATCTAGCAGAACTATTTGCCCCCTATTTAAGCCGGCGCAATCGTCGTTCTTTGTACTGACAGCAGTGGCAGCATACAAAGCACGAAAGACCACCGCGGATTATTTTCGCAGGTCGTTTGATAAGCGCAACCTGATATGCCGTAGCAGCGCAGCCGATCGCCGCTCGTCCCCGGGAGCCACCACTTTGCGAAGCAGCGGAGACACCAGCGCCCGGAACGAACGCCTGCAACGACATCTAGCAGAACCATTTGCCCCCTATTTAAGCCGGCGCAATCGTCGTTCTTTGTACTGACAGCAGCGGCAGCATACAAAGCACGAAAGACCACCGCGGATTATTTTCGCAGGTCGTTTGATAAGCGCAACCTGATATGCCGTAGCACCGCAGCCGATCGCCGCTCGTCCCCGGGAGCCACCACTTTGCGAAGCAGCGGAGACACCAGCGCCCGGAACGAACGCCTGCAACGACATCTAGCAGAACCATTTTCCCCCTATTTAAGCCGGCGCAATCGTCGATCCTGGTACTGACCGCAGCGGCTGCATACAAAGCACGAAAGACCACCGCGGATTACTTTCGCAGGTCGTTTGATAAGCGCAACCTGATATGCCGTAGCAGCGCAGCCGATCTCCGCTCGTCCCCGGGAGCCACCATTTTGCGAAGCAGCGGAGGCACCAGCGCCCGGAACGAACGCCTGCAGCGACATCTAGCAGAACCATTTGCCCCATATTTAAGCCGGCGCAATCGTCGATCCTGGTACTGACCGCAGCGGCTGCATACAAAGCAGGAAAGACCACCGCGGATTACTTTTCGCAGGTCGTTTGATAAGCGCGACCTGATATGCCGTAGCAGCGCCGCCGATCGCCGCTCTTCCCCGGGAGCCACCACTTTGCAAAGCAGCGGAGACACCCGCGCCCGGAACGAACGCCTGCAACGACATCTAGCAGAACCATTTGCCCCGTATTTAAGCTGGCGCAATCGTCGACCCTGGTACTGACAGCAGCGGCTGCATACAAAGCACGAAAGACCACCGCGGACTACTTTCGCAGGTCGTTTGATAAACGCGACCTGATCTGCCGTAGCAGCCCCGCCGATCGCCGCTCGTCCCCGGGAGCCACCACTTTGCGAAGCAGCGGAGACACCAGCGCCCGGAACGAACGCCTGCAACGACATCTAGCAGAACCATTTGCCCCCTATTTAAGCCGGCGCAATCGTCGATCCTGGTACTGACAGCAGCGGCTGCATACAAAGCACTAAAGACCACCGCGTGTTACTTTTCGCAAGTCGATTGATAAGCGCGACCTGATATGCCATAGCAGCGCCACCGATGGCCGCTCGTCCCCGGGAGCCACCATTTTGCGATGCAGCGGAGACACCAGCGCCCGGAACGAACGCCTGCAACGACATCTAGCAGAATCATTTGTCCCCTATTTAAGCCGGCGCAATCGTCGATCCTGGTACTGAGAGCAGCGGCTGCATACAAAGCACGAAAGACCACCGCGGATTACTTTTCGCAGGTCGTTTGATAAGCGCGACCTGATATGCCGTAGCAGCGCCGCCGATCGCCGCTCGTCCCCGGGAGCCACCACTTTGCGAAGCAGCGGAGACACCCGCGCCCGGAACGAACGCCTGCAACGACATCTAGCAGAACCATTTGCCCCGTATTTAAGCTGGCGCAATCGTCGACCCTGGTACTGAGAGCAGCGGCTGCATACAAAGCACGAAAGACCACCGCGGTTTACTTTCGCAGGTCGTTTGATAAGCGCGACCTGATCTGCCGTAGCAGCCCCGCCGATCGCCGCTCGTCCCCGTGAGCCACCACTTTGCGAAGCAGCGAAGACACCAGCGCCCGGAACGAACGCCTACAGCGACATCTAGCAGAACCATTTGCCCCCTGTTAAAGCCGGCGCAATCGTCGATCGTGGTCCTGACAGCAGCGGCTGCATACAAACCACGAAAGACCACCGCGGATTACTTTTCGCAGGTCGTTTGATAAGCGCGACCTGATATGCCGTAGCAGCGCCGGCGATCGCCGCTCGTCCCCGGGACCCACCACTTTGCGAAGCAGCGGAGACACCAGCGCCCGGAACGAACGCCTGCAACGTCATCTAGCTGAACCATTTGCCCCCTATTTAAGCCGGTGCAATCGTCGTTCCTGGTACTGACAGCAGCGGCTGCATACAAAGCACGAAAGACCACCGCGGATTACTTTTCGCAGGTCGTTTGATAAGCGCAACCTGATATGCCGTAGCAGCGCCGCCGATCGCCGCTCGTCCCCGGGAGCCACCACTTTGCGAAGCAGCGGAGACACCAGCGCCCGGAACTTACGCCTGCAACGACATCTAGCAGAACTATTTGCCCCCCAATTAAGCCGGCGCAATCGTCGTTCTTTGTACTGACAGCAGCGGCAGCATACAAAGCACGAAAGACCACCGCGGATTATTTTCGCAGGTCGTTTGATAAGCGCAACCTGATATGCCGTAGCAGCGCAGCCGATCGCCGCTCGTCCCCGGGAGCCGCCACTTTGCGAAGCAGCGGAGACACCAGCGCCCGGAACGAACACCTGCAACGACATTTAGCAGAACCATTTTCCCCCTATTTAAACCGGCGCAATCGTCGATCCTGGTACTGAGAGCAGCGGCTGCATACAAAGCACGAAAGACCACCGCGGATTAGTTTTCGCCGGTCGTTTGATAAGCGCGACCAGATCTGCCGTAGCAGCGCCGCCGATCGCCGCTCGTCCGGGAGCCACCACTTTGCGAAGCAGCGGAGACACCAGCGCCCGGAACGAACGCCTGCAACGACATCTAGCAGAACCATTTTCCCCCTATTTAAGCCGGCGCAATCGTCGATCCTGGTACTGAGAGCAGCGGCTGCATACAAAGCACGAAAGACCACCGCGGATTACTTTTCGCAGGTCGTTTGATAAGCGCAACCTGATATGCCGTAGCAGCGCCGCCGATCGCCGCTCGTCCCCGGGAGCCACCACTTTGCGAAGCAGCGGAGACACCAGCGCCCGGAACTTACGCCTGCAACGACATCTAGCAGAACTATTTGCCCCCTATTTAAGCCGGCGCAATCGTCGTTCTTTGTACTGACAGCAGTGGCAGCATACAAAGCACGAAAGACCACCGCGGATTATTTTCGCAGGTCGTTTGATAAGCGCAACCTGATATGCCGTAGCAGCGCAACCGATCGCCGCTCGTCCCCGGGAGCCACCACTTTGCGAAGCAGCGGAGACACCAGCGCCCGGAACGAACGCCGGCAACGACATCTAGCAGAACCATTTGCCCCCTATTTAAGCCGGCGCAATCGTCGTTCTTTGTACTGACAGCAGCGGCAGCATACAAAGCACGAAAGACCACCGCGGATTATTTTCGAAGGTCGTTTGATAAGCGCAACCTGATATGCCGTAGCACCGCAGCCGATCGCCGCTCGTCCCCGGGAGCCACCACTTTGCGAAGCAGCGGAGACACCAGCGCCCGGAACGAACGCCTGCAACGACATCTAGCAGAACCATTTTCCCCCTATTTAAGCCGGCGCAATCGTCGATCCTGGTACTGACAGCAGCGGCTGCATACAAAGCACGAAAGACCACAGCGGATTACTTTCGCAGGTCGTTTGATAAGCGCAACCTGATATGCCGTAGCAGCGCAGCCGATCACCGCTCGTCCCCGGGAGCCACCATTTTGCGAAGCAGCGGAGGCACCAGCGCCCGGAACGAACGCCTGCAGCAACATCTAGCAGAACCATTTGCCCCATATTTAAGCCGGCGCAATCGTCGATCCTGGTACTGACCGCAGCGGCTGCATACAAAGCAGGAAAGACCACCGCGGATTACTTTTCGCAGGTCGTTTGATAAGCGCGACCTGATATGCCGTAGCAGCGCCGCCGATCGCCGCTCTTCCCCGGGAGCCACCACTTTGCAAAGCAGCGGAGACACCCGCGCCCGGAACGAACGCCTGCAACGACATCTAGCAGAACCATTTGCCCCGTATTTAAGCTGGCGCAATCGTCGACCCTGGTACTGACAGCAGCGGCTGCATACAAAGCACGAAAGACCACCGCGGATTACTTTCGCAGGTCGTTTGATAAGCGCGACCTGATCTGCCGTAGCAGCCCCGCCGATCGCCGCTCGTCCCCGGGAGCCACCACTTTGCGAAGCAGCGAAGACACCAGCGCCCTGAACGAACGCCTGCAACGACATCTAGCAGAACCATTTGCCCCCTATTTAAGCCGGCGCAATCGTCGATCCTGGTACTGACAGCAGCGGCTGCATACAAAGCACGAAAGACCACCGCGGGTTACATTTCGCAGGTCGTTTGATAAGCGCGACCTGATATGCCATAGCAGCGCCACCGATGGCCGCTCGTCCCCGGGAGCCACCATTTTGCGATGCAGCGGAGACACCAGCGCCCGGAACGAACGCCTGCAACGACATCTAGCAGAATCATTTGTCCCCTATTTAAGCCGGCGCAATCGTCGATCCTGGTACTGAGAGCAGCGGCTGCATACAAAGCACGAAAGACCACCGCGGATTACTTTTCGCAGGTCGTTTGATAAGCGCGACCTGATATGCCGTAGCAGCGCCGCCGATCGCCGCTCGTCCCCGGGAGCCACCACTTTGCGAAGCAGCGGAGACACCCGCGCCCGGAACGAACGCCTGCAACGACATCTAGCAGAACCATTTGCCCCGTATTTAAGCTGGCGCAATTGTCGACCCTGGTACTGAGAGCAGCGACTGCATACAAAGCACGAAAGACCACCGCGGATTACTTTCGCAGGTCGTTTGATAAGCGCGACCTGATCTGCCGTAGCAGCCCCGCCGATCGCCGCTCGTCCCCGTGAGCCACCACTTTGCGAAGCAGCGAAGACACCAGCGCCCGGAACGAACGCCTACAGCGACATCTAGCAGAACCATTTGCCCCATATTTAAGCCGCGCAAACGTCGATCCTGGTACTGACAGCAGCGGCTGTATACAAAGCACGAAAGACCACAGCGGATTACTTTTCGCAGGTCGTTTGATAAGCGCGACCTGATATGCCGTAGCCGCGCCGCCGATCGCCGCTCGTCCCCGGGAGCCACCATTTTGCGAACCAACGGAGACACCAGCGCCCGGAACGAACGCCTGAAACAACATCTAGCAGAACCATTTGCCCCATTTTTAAGTCGGCGCAATCGCCGATCCTGGTACTGACAGCACCGGCTGCATACAAAGCACGAAAGACCACCGCGGATTACTTTTTGCGGGTCGTTTGATAAGCGCGACCTGATATGTCGTAGCAGAACCGCCGATCGCCGCTCGTCCCCGGGAGCCACCACTTTGCGAAGCAGCGGAGACACCAGCGCCCGGAACGAACGCCTGCAACAACATCTAGCAGAACCATTTGCCCCGTATTTAAGCCGGCGCAATCGTCGATCCTCGTACTGACAGCAGCGGCTGCATACAAAGCACGAAAGACCACCGCGGGTTACATTTTGCAGGTCGTTTGATAAGCGCGACCTGATATGCCATAGCAGCGCCACCGATGGCCGCTCGTCCCCGGGAGCCACCATTTTGCGATGCAGCGGAGACACCAGAGCGCGGAACGAACGCCTGCAACGACATCTAGCAGAATCATTTGTCCCCTATTTAAGCCGGCGCAATCGTCGATCCTGGTACTGAGAGCAGCGGCTGCATACAAAGCACGAAAGACCACCGCGGATTACTTTTCGCAGGTCGTTTGATAAGCGCGACCTGATATGCCGTAGCAGCGCCGCCGATCGCCGCTCGTCCCCGGGAGCCACCACTTTGCGAAGCAGCGGAGACACCCGCGCCCGGAACGAACGCCTGCAACGACATCTAGCAGAACCATTTGCCCCGTATTTAAGCTGGCGCAATCGTCGACCCTGGTACTGAGAGCAGCGACTGCATACAAAGCACGAAAGACCCCCGCGGATTACTTTCGCAGGTCGTTTGATAAGCGCGACCTGATCTGCCGTAGCAGCCCCGCCGATCGCCGCTCGTCCCCGTGAGCCACCACTTTGCGAAGCAGCGAAGACACCAGCGCCCGGAACGAACGCCTACAGCGACATCTAGCAGAACCATTTGCCCCATATTTAAGCCGGCGCAATCGTCGATCCTGGTACTGACAGCAGCGACTGCATACAAAGCACGAAAGACCACCGCGGATTACTTTTCGCAGGTCGTTTGATAAGCGCGACCTGATATGCCGTAGCAGCGCCGCAGATCGCCGCTCGTCGCCGGGAGCCACCACTTTGCGATGCAGCGGAGACACCAGCGCCCGGAACGAACGCCTGCAACGACATCTAGCAGAACCATTTGCCCCCTATTTAAGCCGCGCAAACGTCGATCCTGGTACTGACAGCAGCGGCTGTATACAAAGCACGAAAGACCACAGCGGATTACTTTTCGCAGGTCGTTTGATAAGCGCGACCTGATATGCCGTAGCCGCGCCGCCGATCGCCGCTCGTCCCCGGGAGCCACCATTTTGCGAACCAACGGAGACACCAGCGCCCGGAACGAACGCCTGAAACAACATCTAGCAAAACCATTTGCCCCATTTTTAAGTCGGCGCAATCGCCGATCCTGGTACTGACAGCACCGGCTGCATACAAAGCACGAAAGACCACCGCGGATTACTTTTTGCGGGTCGTTTGATAAGCGCGACCTGATATGTCGTAGCAGCACCGCCGATCGCCGCTCGTCCCCGGGAGCCACCACTTTGCGAAGCAGCGGAGACACCAGCGCCCGGAACGAACGCCTGCAACAACATCTAGCAGAACCATTTGCCCCGTATTTAAGCCGGCGCAATCGTCGATCCTCGTACTGACAGCAGCGGCTGCATACAAAGCACGAAAGACCACCGCGGGTTACATTTCGCAGGTCGTTTGCTAAGCGCCACCTGATCTGCCGTAGCAGGGCCGCCGATCGCCGCTCGTCCCCGGAAGCCACCACTTTGCGAAGCAGCGGAGACACCAGCGCCCGGAACGAATGCCTGCAACGACATCTAGCAGAATCATTTGCCCCCTATTTAAGCCGGCGCAATCGCCGATCGTGGTACTGACAGCAGCGACTGCATACAAAGCACGAAAGACCACCGCGGATTACTTTTCGCAGGTCGTTTGATAAGCGCGACCTGATATGCCGTAGCAGCGCCGCCGATCACCGCTCGTCCCCGGGAGCCACCACTTTGCGAAGCAGCGGAGACACCCGCACCCGGAACGAACGCCTGCAGCGACATCTAGCAGAACCATTTTCCCCCTATTTAAGCCGGCGCAATCGTCGATCCTGGTACTGACAGCAGCGGCTGCATACAAAGCTCGAAAGACCACCGCGGATTACTTTTCGCAGGTCGTTTGATAAGCGCGACCTGATATGCCGTAGCAGCGCCGCCGATCGCCGCTCGTCCCCGGGAGCCACCACTTTGCGAAGCAGCGGAGACACCCGCGCCCGGAACGAACGCCTGCAGCGACATCTAGCAGAACCATTTGCCCCCTATTTAAGCCGGCGCCATCGCCGATCCTGGTACTGACAGCAGCGGCTGCATACAAAGCACGAAAGACCACCGCGGATTACTTTTCGCGGGTCGTTTGATAAGCGTGACCTGATATGTCGTAGCAGCACCGCCGATCGCCGCTCGTCCCCGGGAGCCACCACTTTGCGAAGCAGCGGAGACACCCGCGCCCGGAACGAACGCCTGCAGCAACATCTAGCAGAACCATTTGCCCCCTATTTAAGCCGGCGCAATCGTCGATCCTGGTACTGACAGCAGCGGCTGCATACAAAGCACGAAAGGCCACCGCGGATTACTTTTCGCAGGTCGTTTGATAAGCGCGACCTGATATGCCGTAGCAGCGCCGCCGATCGCCGCTCGTCCCCGGGAGCCACCACTTTGTGAAGCAGGGGAGACACCAGCGCCCGGAAGGAACGCCTGCAACGACATCTAGCAGAACCATTTGCCCCATTTTTAAGCCGGCGCAATCGCCGATCCTGGTACTGACAGCAGCGGCTGCATACAAAGCACGAAAGACCACCGCGGATTACTTTTCGCAGGTCGTTTGATAAGCGCGACCTGATATGCCGTAGCAGCGCCGCCGATCGGCGCTCGTCCCCGGGAGCCACCACTTTGCGAAGCAGCGGAGACACCAGCGCCCGGAACGAGCGCCTGAAACGGCATCTAGCTGAACCATTTGCCCCTATTTAAGCCGGCGCAATCGTCGATCCTGGCACTGACAGCAGCGGCTGCATACAAAGCACGAAAGACCACCACGAATTACTTTTCGCAGGCCGTTTGATAAGCGCAACCTGATATGCCGTAGCAGCAACGCCGATCGCCGCTCGTCCCCGGGAGCCACCACTTTGCGAAGCAACGGAGACACCAGCGCCCGGAACGAACGCCTGCAACGACATCTAGCAGAACCATTTGCCCCCTATTTAAGTCGGCGCAATCGTCGATCCTGGTTCTGACATCAGCGGCTGCATACAAAGCACGAAAGACCACCGCGGATTACTTTTCGCAGATCGTTTGATAAGCGCGACCTGATATGCCGTAGCAGCGCCGCCGATCGCCGCTCGTCCCCGGGAGCCACAACTCTGCGAAGCAGCGGAGACACCCGCGCCCGGAACGAACGCCTGCAACGACATCTAGCAGAACCATTTGCCCCCTATTTAAGTCGGCGCAATCGTCGATCCTGGTACTGACAGCAGCGGCTGCATACAAAGCACGAAAGACCACCACGAATTACTTTTCGCAGGCCGTTTGATAAGCGCGACCTGATATGCCGTAGCAGCGCCGCCGATCGCCGCTCGCCCCCGGGAGCCACCACTTTGCGAAGCAGCGGAGACACCAGCGCCCGGAACGAACGCCTGCAACGGCATCTAGCAGAACCATTTGCCCCCTATTTATGCCGGCGCAATCGTCGATCCTGGTACTGACAGCAGCGGCTGCATACAAAGCACGAAAGACCACCACGAATTACTTTTCGCAGGTCGTTTGATAAGCGCGACCTGATATGCCGTAGCAGCGCCGTCGATCGCCGCTCGTCCTCGGGAGCCACCACTTTGCGAAGCAGCGGAGACACCAGCGCCCGGAACGAACGCCTGCAACGACATCTGGCAGAACAATTTGCGTCCTATTTAAGTCGGCGCAATCGGCGATCCTGGTACTGACAGCAGCGGCTGCATACAAAGCTCGAAAGACCACCACGAATTTTTTTTGCAGGTAGTTTGATAAGCGCCCGGAACGAACGCCTGCAACGACATCTGGCAGAACAATTTACGTCCTATTTAAGTCGGCGCAATCGGCGATCCTGGTACTGACAGCAGCGGCTGCATACAAAGCACGAAAGACCACCACGAATTACTTTTCGCAGGTCGTTTGATAAGCGCGACCTGATATGCCGTAGCAGCGCCGCCGATCGCCTCTCGTCCCGGCAGCCACCACTTTGCGAAGCAGCGGAGACACCAGCGCCCGGAACCAACGCCTGCAACGACATATAGCAGAACCATTTGCCCCCTATTTAAGCCGGCGCAATCGTCGATCCTGGTACTGACAGCAGTGGCTGCATACAAAGCACGAAAGACCACCGCGGATTACTTTTCGCAGGTCGTTTGATAAGCGCGACCTGATATGCCGTAGCAGCGCCGCCGATCGCCGCTCGCCCCCGGGAGCCACCACACTGCGAATCAGCGGAGACACCAGCGCCCAGAACGAACGCCTACAACGACATCTAGCAGAACCATTTGCCCCCTATTTAACCCGGCGCAATCGTCGATCCTGGTACTCACAGCACGAAAGACCACCGCGGATTACTCTTCGCAGGTCATTTGATAAGCGCAGCCTGATATGCCGTAGCAGCGCCGCCGATCGCCGCTCGTCCCCGGGAGCCACCTCTTTGCGAAACAGCGGAGACACCAGCGCCAGGAACGAACGCCTGCAGCGACATCTAGCAGAACCATTTGCCCCCTATTAAGGCCGGCGCAATCGTCCATCCTGGTAGTGACAGCAGCGGCTGCATACAAAGCACGAAAGACCACCGCGGATTACTTTTCGCAGGTCGTTTGATAAGCGCGACCTGATATGCCGTAGCAGCGCCGCCGATCGCCGCTCGCCCCCGGGAGCCACCACTTTTCGAAGCAGCGGAGACACCAGAGCGCCCGGAACGAACGCCTGCAACGGCATCTAGCAGAACCATCTGCCCCCCTATTTATGCCGGCGCAATCGTCGATCCTGGTACTGACAGCAGCGGCTGCATACAAAGCACGAAAGACCACCACGAATTACTTTTCGCAGGTCGTTTGATAAGCGCGACCTGATATGCCGTAGCAGCGCCGCCGATCGCCGCTCGTCCTCGGGAGCCACCACTTTGCGAAGCAGCGGAGACACCAGCGCCCGGAACGAACGCCTGCAACGACATCTAGCAGAACAATTTGCCTCCTATTTAAGTCGGCGCAATCGGCGATCCTGGTACTGGCAGCAGCGGCTGCATACAAAGCACGAAAGACCACCACGAATTACTTTTCGCAGGTCGTTTGATAAGCGCGATCTGATATGCCGTAGCAGCGCTGCCGATCGCCGCTCGCCCCCGGGAGCCACCACATTGCGAAGCAGCGGAGACACCAGCGCCGGGAACGAACGCCTGCAACGGCATCTAGCAGAACCATTTGCCCCCTATTTATGCCGGCGCAATCGTCAATCCTGGTGCTGACAGCAGCGGCTGCATACAAATCACGAAAGACCACCGCGGATTATTTTTCGCAGGTCGTTTGATAAGCGCCACCTGATATGCCGTAGCAGCGCCGCCGATCGCCGCTCGTCTTCGGGAGCCACCACTTTGCGAAGCAGCGGAGACACCAGCGCCCGGAACGAACGCCTGCAACGACATCTGGCAGAACAATTTGCGTCCTATTTAAGTCGGCGCAATCGGCGATCCTGTTACTGACAGCAGCGGCTGCATACAAAGCTCGAAAGACCACCACGAATTATTTTTGCAGGTTGTTTGATAAGCGCCCGGAACGAACGCCTGCAACGACATCTAGCAGAACCATTTGCCCCATATTTAAGCCGGCGCAATCGTCGATCCTGGTACTGACAGCAGAGGCTGCATACAAAGCACGAAAGACCACCGCGGATTACTTTTCGCAGGTCGTTTGATAAGCGCGACCTGATATGCCGTAGCAGCGCCGCCGATCGCCGCTCGCCCCCGGGAGCCACAACACTGCGAAGCAGCGGAGACACCAGCGCCCGGAACGAACGCCTACAACGACATCTAGCAGAACCATTTGCCCCCTATTTAAGCCGGCGCAATCGTCGATCCTGGTACTGGCAGCAGCGGCTTCATACAAAGCACGAAAGACCACCGCGGATTACTCTTCGCAGGTCATTTGATAAGCGCAGCCTGATATGCCGTAGCAGCGCCGCCGATCGGCGCTCGTCCCCGGGAGCCACCACTTTGCGAAGCAGCGGAGACACCAGCGCCCGGAACGAACTCCTGAAACGGCATCTAGCTGAACCATTTGCCCCTATTTAAGCCGGCGCAATCGTCGATCCTGGTACTGACAGCAGCGGCTGCACACCAAGCACGAAAGACCACCGCGGATTACTTTTCGCAGGTCGTTTGATAAGCGCGACCTGATATGCCGTAACAGCGCCGCCTATCGCCGCTCGTCCCCGGGAGCCACCACTTTGCGAAGCAGCGGAGACACCAGCGCCCGGAACGAACGCCTGCAACGGCATCTAGCAGACCCATTTGCCCCCTATTTATGCCGGCGCAATCGTCGATCCTGGTACTGACAGCAGCGGCTGCATACAAAGCACGAAAGACCACCACGAATTACTTTTCGCAGGTCGTTTGATAAGCGCGACCTGATATGCCGTAGCAGCGCCGCCGATCGCCGCTCGTCCTCGGGAGCCACCACTTTGCGAAGCAGCGGAGACAACAGCGCCCGGAACGAACGCCTGCAACGACATCTAGCAGAACAATTTTCCTCCTATTTAGGTCGGCGCAATCGGCGATCCTGGTACTGACAGCAGCGGCTGCATACAAAGCACGAAAGACCACCACGAATTACTTTTCGCAGGTCGTTTGATAAGCGCGATCTGATATGCCGTAGCAGCGCTGCCGATCGCCGCTTGTCCCCGGGAGCCACCACTTTGCGAAGCAGCGGAGACACCAGCGTCCGGAACGGACGCCTGCAACGACATCTAGCAGAACCATTTGCCCCCTATTTAAGTCGGCGCAATCGTCGATCCTGCTACTGACAGCAGCGGCTGCATACAAAGCACCAAAAACCACCGCGGATTACTTTTCTCAGGTCGCTTGATAAGCGCGACCTGATCTGCCGTAGCAGCGCCGCCGATCGCCGCTCGTCCCCGGGAGCCACCACTTTGGGAAGCAGCGGAGACACCAGCGCCCGGAACGAACGCCTGCAACGACATCTAGCAGAACCATTTACCCCCTATTTATGTCGGCGCAATCGTCGATCCTGGTACTGACAGCAGCGGCTGCATACAAAGCACGAAAGACCACCGCGGATTGCTTTTCGCAGGTCGTTTGATAAGCGCGACCTGATATGCCGTAGCAGCGCCGCCGATCGCCTCTCGTCCCCGGGAGCCACCACTTTGCGAAGCCGCGGAGACACCAGCGCCAGGAACGAACGCCTGCAGCGACATCTAGCAGAACCATTTGCCCCATATTTAAGCCGGCGCAATCGTCGATCCTGGTACTGACAGCAGCGGCTGCATACAAAGCACGAAAGACCACCGCGGATTACTTTTCGCAGGTCGTTTGATAAGCGCGACCAGATATGCCGTAGCAGCGCCGCCGATCGCCTCTCGTCCCCGGGAGCCACCACTTTGCGAAGCAGCGGAGACACCAGCACCCGGAACGAACGCCTGCAACGACATCTAGCAGAACCATTTGCCCCCTATTTAAGCCGGCGCAATCGTCCATCCTGGTAGTGACAGCAGCGGCTGCATACAAAGCACGAAAGACCACCGCGGATTACTTTTCGCAGGTCGTTTGATAAGCGCGACCTGATATGTCGTAGCAGCGCCGCCGATCGGCGCTCCTCCCCGGGAGCCACCACTTTGCGAAGCAGCGGAGACACCAGCGCCCGGAACGAACGCCTGCAACGGCATCTAGCTGAACCATTTGCTCTATTTAAGCCGGCGCAATCGTCGATCCTGGTACTGACAGCAGCAGCTGCATACAAAGCACGAAAGACCACCGCGGATTACTTTTCGCAGGTCGTTTGATAAGCGCGACCTGATATGTCGTAGCAGCGCCGCCGATCGCCGCTCGTCCCCGGGAGCCACCACTTTGCGAAGCAGCGGAGACACCAGCGCCCGGAACGAACGCCTGCAACGACATCTAGCAGAACCATTTGCCCCCTATTTAAGTCAGCGCAATCGTCGATCCTGGTCCTGACAGCAGCGGCTGCATACAAAGCACCAAAGACCACCGCGGATTAGTTTTCGCAGGTCGTTTGATAAGCGCGACCTGATATGCCGTAGCAGCGCCGCCCATCGCCGCTCGTCCCTGGGAGCCACCACTTTGCGAAGCAGCGGAGACACCAGCCCCCGGAACGAACGCTGCAAAGACATCTAGCAGAACCATTTGCCCCTATTTAAGCCGGCGAAATCGTCGATCCTGGTACTGACAGCAGCGGCTGCATACAAAGCACGAAAGACCACCACGAATTACTTTTCGCAGGTCGTTTGATAAGCGCGACCTGATATGCCGTAGCAGCGCCGCCGATCGCCGCTCGTCCTCGGGAGCCACCGCTTTGCGAAGCAGCGGAGACACCAGCGCCCGGAACGAATGCCTGCAACGACATCTAGCAGAACCATTTGCCCCCTATTTAAGCCGGCGCAATAGTCGATCCTGGTACTGACAGCAGCGGCTGCACACCAAGCACGAAAGACCACCGCGGATTACTTTTCGCAGGTCGTTTGATAAGCGCGACCTGATATGCCGTAACAGCGCCGCCTATCGTCGCTCGTCCCCGGGAGCCACCACTTTGCGAAGCAGCGGAGACACCAGCGCCCGGAACGAACGCCTGCAACGGCATCTAGCAGAACCATTTGCCCCCTATTTATGCCGGCGCAATCGTCGATCCTGGTCCTGACAGCAGCGGCTGCATACAAAGCACGAAAGACCACCACGAATTACTTTTCGCAGGTCGTTTGATAAGCGCGACCTGATATGCCGTAGCAGCGCCGCCGATCGCCGCTCGTCCTCGGGAGCCACCACATTGCGAAGCAGCGGAGACAACAGCGCCCGGAACGAACGCCTGCAACGACATCTAGCAGAACAATTTTTCCTCCTATTTACGTCGGCGCAATCGGCGATCCTGGTACTGACAGCAGCGGCTGCATACAAAGCACGAAAGACCACCGCGGATTACTTTTCGCAGGTCGTTTGATAAGCGCGACCTGATATGTCGTAGCAGCGCCGCCGATCGCCGCTCGTCCCCGGGAGCCACCACTTTGCGAAGCAGCGGAGACACCAGCGCCCGGAACGAACGCCTGCAACGACATCTAGCAGAACCATTAGCCCCCTATTTAAGTCAGCGCAATCGTCGATCCTGGTCCTGACAGCAGCGGCTGCATACAAAGCACCAAAGACCACCGCGGATTAGTTTTCGCAGGTCGTTTGATAAGCGCGACCTGATATGCCGTAGCAGCGCCGCCCATCGCCGCTCGTCCCTGGGAGCCACCACTTTGCGAAGCAGCGGAGACACCAGCGCCCGGAACGAACGCTGCAAAGACATCTAGCAGAACCATTTGCCCCTATTTAAGCCGGCGCAATCGTCGATCCTGGTACTGACAGCAGCGGCTGCATACAAAGCACGAAAGACCACCGCGGATTACTTTTCGCAGGTCGTTTGATAAGCGCGACCTGATATGCCGTAGCAGCGCCGCCGATCGCCGCTCGTCCCCGGGAGCCACAACTTTGCGAAGCAGCGGAAACGTCCGCGCCCGGAACGAACGCCTGCAACGACATCTAGCAGAACCATTTGCCCCCTATTTAAGCCGGCACAATAGTCGATCCTGGTACTGACAGCAGCGGCTGCATACAAAGCACGAAAGACCACCACGAATTACATTTCGCAGGTCGTTTGATAAGCGCGACCTGATATGCCGTAGCAGCGCCGCCGATCGCCGCTCGTCCTCGGGAGCCACCACTTTGCGAAGCAGCGGAGACACCAGCGCCCGGAACGAAAGCCTGCAACGACATCTAGCAGAACCATTTGCCCCCTATTTAAGCCGGCGCAATAGTCGATCCTGGTACTGACAGCAGCGGCTGCACACCAAGCACGAAAGACCACCGCGGATTACTTTTCGCAGGTCGTTTGATAAGCGCGACCTGATATGCCGTAACAGCGCCGCCTATCGCCGCTCGTCCCCGGGAGCCACCACTTTGCGAAGCAGCGGAGACACCAGCGCCCGGAACGAACGCCTGCAACGGCATCTAGCAGAACCATTTGCCCCCTATTTATGCCGGAGCAATCGTCGATCCTGGTACTGACAGCAGCGGCTGCATACAAAGCACGAAAGACCACCACGAATTACTTTTCGCAGGTCGTTTGATAAGCGCGACCTGATATGCCGTAGCAGCGCCGCCGATCGCCGCTCGTCCTCGGGAGCCACCACTTTGCGAAGCAGCGGAGACAACAGCGCCCGGAACGAACGCCTGCAACGACATCTAGCAGAACAATTTTCCTCCTATTTAGGTCGGCGCAATCGGCGATCCTGGTACTGACAGCAGCGGCTGCATACAAAGCACGAAAGACCACCACGAATTACTTTTCGCAGGTCGTTTGATAAGCGCGATCTGACATGCCGTAGCAGCGCTGCCGATCGCCGCTCGTCCCCGGGAGCCACCACTTTGGGAAGCAGCGGAGACACCAGCGCCCGGAACGAACGCCTGCAACGACATCTAGCAGACCAATTTTCCTCCTATTTAGGTCGGCGCAATCGGCGATCCTGGTACTGACAGCAGCGGCTGCATACAAAGCACGAAAGACCACCACGAATTACTTTTCGCAGGTCGTTTGATAAGCGCGACCTGATATGCCGTAGCAGCGCCGCCGATCGCCGCTCGTCCTCAGGAGCCACCACTTTGCGAAGCAGCGGAGACACCAGCGCCCGGAACGAATGCCTGCAACGACATCTAGCAGAACCATTTGCCCCCTATTTAAGCCGGCGCAATAGTCGATCCTGGTACTGACAGCAGCGGCTGCACACCAAGCACGAAAGACCACCGCGGATTACTTTTCGCAGGTCGTTTGATAAGCGCGACCTGATATGCCGTAGCAGCGCCGCCGATCGCCGCTCGTCCTCGGGAGCCACCACTTTGCGAAGCAGCGGAGACACCAGCGCCCGGAACGAAAGCCTGCAACGACATCTAGCAGAACCATTTGCCCCCTATTTAAGATGGCGCAATAGTCGATCCTGGTACTGACAGCAGCGGCTGCACACCAAGCACGAAAGACCACCGCGGATTACTTTTCGCAGGTCGTTTGATAAGCGCGACCTGATATGCCGTAACAGCGCCGCCTATCGCCGCTCGTCCCCGGGAGCCACCACTTTGCGAAGCAGCGGAGACACCAGCGCCCGGAACGAACGCCTGCAACGGCATCTAGCAGAACCATTTGCCCCCTATTTATGCCGGCGCAATCGTCGATCCTGGTACTGACAGCAGCGGCTGCATACAAAGCACGAAAGACCACCACGAATTACTTTTCGCAGGTCGTTTGATAAGCGCGACCTGATATGCCGTAGCAGCGCCGCCGATCGCCGCTCGTCCTCGGGAGCCACCACTTTGCGAAGCAGCGGAGACAACAGCGCCCGGAACGAACGCCTGCAACGACATCTAGCAGAACAATTTTCCTCCTATTTAGGTCGGCGCAATCGGCGATCCTGGTACTGACAGCAGCGGCTGCATACAAAGCACGAAAGACCACCACGAATTACTTTTCGCAGGTCGTTTGATAAGCGCGATCTGATATGCCGTAGCAGCGCTGCCGATCGCCGCTCGTCCCCGGGAGCCACCACTTTGGGAAGCAGCGGAGACACCAGCGCCCGGAACGAACGCCTGCAACGATATCTAGCAGAACAATTTTCCTCCTATTTAGGTCGGCGCAATCGGCGATCCTGGTACTGACAGCAGCGGCTGCATACAAAGCACGAAAGACCACCACGAATTACTTTTCGCAGGTCGTTTGATAAGCGCGATCTGATATGCCGTAGCAGCGCTGCCGATCGCCGCTTGTCCCCGGGAGCCACCACTTTGCGAAGCAGCGGAGACACCAGCGTCCGGAACGGACGCCTGCAACGACATCTAGCAGAACCATTTGTCCCCTATTTAAGTCGGCGCAATCGTCGATCCTGCTACTGACAGCAGCGGCTGCATACAAAGCACCAAAGACCACCGCGGATTACTTTTCTCAGGTCGTTTGATAAGCGCGACCTGATCTGCCGTAGCAGCGCCGCCGATCGCCGCTCGTCCCCGGGAGCCACCACTTTGGGAAGCAGAGGAGACACCAGCGCCCGGAACGAACGCCTGCAACGACATCTAGCAGAACCATTTACCCCCATTTATGTCGGCGCAATCGTCGATCCTGGAACTGACAGCAGCGGCTGCATACAAAGCACCAAAGACCACCGCGGATTAGTTTTCGCAGGTCGTTTGATAAGCGCCCGGAACGAACGCCTGCAACGACATCTAGCAGAACCATTTGCCCCATATTTAAGCAGGCGCAATCGTCGATCCTGGTACTGACAGCAGCGGCTGCATACAAAGCACGAAAGACCACCGCGGATTACTTTTCGCAGGTCGTTTGATAAGCGCGACCTGATATGCCGTAGCAGCGCCGCCGATCACCGCTCGCCCCCGGGAGCCACCACACTGCGAAGCAGCGGAGACACCAGCGCCCGGAACGAATGCCTACAACGACATCTAGCAGAACCATTTGCCCCCTATTTAAGCCGGCGCAATCGTCGATCCTGGTACTGACAGCAGCGGCTTCATACAAAGCACGAAAGACCACCGCGGATTACTTTTCGCAGGTCATTTGATAAGCGCAGCCTGATATGCCGTAGCAGCGCGCCGATCGCCGCTCGTCCCCAGGAGCCACCACTTTGCGAAGCCGCGGAGACACCAGCGCCAGGAACGAACTCCTGCAGCGACATCTAGCAGAACCATTTGCCCCCTATTTAAGTCAGCGCAATCGTCGATCCTGGTCCTGACAGCAGCGGCTGCATACAAAGCACCAAAGACCACCGCGGATTAGTTTTCGCAGGTCGTTTGATAAGCGCGACCTGATATGCCGTAGCAGCGCCGCCCATCGCCGCTCGTCCCTGGGAGCCACCACTTTGCGAAGCAGCGTAGACACCAGCGCCCGGAACGAACGCTGCAAAGACATCTAGCAGAACCATTTGCCCCTATTTAAGCCGGCGCAATCGTCGATCCTGGTACTGACAGCAGCGGCTGCATACAAAGCACGAAAGACCACCGCGGATTACTTTTCGCAGGTCGTTTGATAAGCGCGACCTGATATGCCGTAGCAGCGCCGCCGATCGCCGCTCGTCCCCGGGAGCCACAACTTTGCGAAGCAGCGGAAACGTCCGCGCCCGGAACGAACGCCTGCAACGACATCTAGCAGAACCATTTGCCCCCTATTTAAGCCGGCACAATAGTCGATCCTGGTACTGACAGCAGCGGCTGCATACAAAGCACGAAAGACCACCACGAATTACTTTTCGCAGGTCGTTTGATAAGCGCGACCTGATATGCCGTAGCAGCGCCGCCGATCGCCGCTCGTCCTCGGGAGCCACCACTTTGCGAAGCAGCGGAGACAACAGCGCCCGGAACGAAAGCCTGCAACGACATCTAGCAGAACCATTTTCCTCCTATTTAGGTCGGCGCAATCGCCGATCCTGGTACTGACAGCAGCGGCTGCATACAAAGCACGAAAGACCACCACGAATTACTTTTCGCAGGTCGTTTGATAAGCGCGACCTGATATGCCGTAACAGCGCCGCCTATCGCCGCTCGTCCCCGGGAGCCACCACTTTGCGAAGCAGCGGAGACACCAGCGCCCGGAACGAACGCCTGCAACGGCATCTAGCAGAACCATTTGCCCCCTATTTATGCCGGCGCAATCGTCGATCCTGGTACTGACAGCAGCGGCTGCATACAAAGCACGAAAGACCACCACGAATTACTTTTCGCAGGTCGTTTGGTAAGCGCGACCTGATATGCCGTAGCAGCGCCGCCGATCGCCGCTCGTCCTCGGGAGCCACCACTTTGCGAAGCAGCGGAGACAACAGCGCCCGGAACGAACGCCTGCAACGACATCTAGCAGAACAATTTTCCTCCTATTTAGGTCGGCGCAATCGGCGATCCTGGTACTGACAGCAGCGGCTGCATACAAAGCACGAAAGACCACCACGAATTACTTTTCGCAGGTCGTTTGATAAGCGCGATCTGACATGCCGTAGCAGCGCTGCCGATCGCCGCTCGTCCCCGGGAGCCACCACTTTGGGAAGCAGCGGAGACACCAGCGCCCGGAACGAACGCCTGCAACGACATCTAGCAGACCAATTTTCCTCCTATTTAGGTCGGCGCAATCGGCGATCCTGGTACTGACAGCAGCGGCTGCATACAAAGCACGAAAGACCACCACGAATTACTTTTCGCAGGTCGTTTGATAAGCGCGACCTGATATGCCGTAGCAGCGCCGCCGATCGCCGCTCGTCCTCGGGAGCCACCACTTTGCGAAGCAGCGGAGACACCAGCGCCCGGAACGAATGCCTGCAACGACATCTAGCAGAACCATTTGCCCCCTATTTAAGCCGGCGCAATAGTCGATCCTGGTACTGACAGCAGCGGCTGCACACCAAGCACGAAAGACCACCGCGGATTACTTTTCGCAGGTCGTTTGATAAGCGCGACCTGATATGCCGTAACAGCGCCGCCTATCGTCGCTCGTCCCCGGGAGCCACCACTTTGCGAAGCAGCGGAGACACCAGCGCCCGGAACGAGCGCCTGCAGCGGCATCTAGCAGAACCATTTGCCCCCTATTTATGCCTGCGCAATCGTCGATCCTGGTACTGACAGCAGCGGCTGCATACAAAGCACGAAAGACCACCACGAATTACTTTTCGCAGGTCGTTTGATAAGCGCGACCTGATATGCCGTAGCAGCGCCGCCGATCGCCGCTCGTCCTCGGGAGCCACCACTTTGCGAAGCAGCGGAGACAACAGCGCCCGGAACGAACGCCTGCAACGACATCTAGCAGAACAATTTTCCTCCTATTTAGGTCGGCGCAATCGGCGATCCTGGTACTGACAGCAGCGGCTGCATACAAAGCACGAAAGACCACCGCGGATTACTTTTCGCAGGTCGTTTGATAAGCGCGACCTGATATGTCGTAGCAGCGCCGCCGATCGCCGCTCGTCCCCGGGAGCCACCACTTTGCGAAGCAGCGGAGACACCAGCGCCCGGAACGAACGCCTGCAACGACATCTAGCAGAACCATTTGCCCCTATTTAAGTCAGCGCAATCGTCGATCCTGGTCCTGACAGCAGCGGCTGCATACAAAGCACCAAAGACCACCGCGGATTAGTTTTCGCAGGTCGTTTGATAAGCGCGACCTGATATGCCGTAGCAGCGCCGCCCATCGCCGCTCGTCCCTGGGAGCCACCACTTTGCGAAGCAGCGGAGACACCAGCGCCCGGAACGAACGCTGCAAAGACATCTAGCAGAACCATTTGCCCCTATTTAAGCCGGCGCAATCGTCGATCCTGGTACTGACAGCAGCGGCTGCATACAAAGCACGAAAGACCACCGCGGATTACTTTTCTCAGGTCGTTTGATAAGCGCGACCTGATATGCCGTAGCAGCGCCGCCGATCGCCGCTCGTCCCCGGGAGCCACAACTTTGCGAAGCAGCGGAGACGTCCGCGCCCGGAACGAACGCCTGCAACGACTTCTAGCAGAACCATTTGCCCCCTATTTAAGCCGGCACAATAGTCGATCCTGGTACTGACAGCAGCGGCTGCATACAAAGCACGAAAGACCACCACGAATTACTTTTCGCAGGTCGTTTGATAAGCGCGACCTGATATGGCGTAGCAGCGCCGCCGATCGCCGCTCGTCCTCGGGAGCCACCACTTTGCGAAGCAGCGGAGACACCAGCGCCCGGAACGAAAGCCTGCAACGACATCTAGCAGAACCATTTGCCCCCTATTTAAGCCGGCGCAATAGTCGATCCTGGTACTGACAGCAGCGGCTGCACACCAAGCACGAAAGACCACCGCGGATTACTTTTCGCAGGTCGTTTGATAAGCGCGACCTGATATGCCGTAACAGCGCCGCCTATCGCCGCTCGTCCCCGGGAGCCACCACTTTGCGAAGCAGCGGAGACACCAGCGCCCGGAACGAACGCCTGCAACGGCATCTAGCAGAACCATTTGCCCCCTATTTATGCCGGCGCAATCGTCGATCCTGGTACTGACAGCAGCGGCTGCATACAAAGCACGAAAGACCACCACGAATTACTTTTCGCAGGTCGTTTGATAAGCGCGACCTGATATGCCGTAGCAGCGCCGCCGATCGCCGCTCGTCCTCGGGAGCCACCACTTTGCGAAGCAGCGGAGACAACAGCGCCCGGAACGAACGCCTGCAACGACATCTAGCAGAACAATTTTCCTCCTATTTAGGTCGGCGCAATCGGCGATCCTGGTACTGACAGCAGCGGCTGCATACAAAGCACGAAAGACCACCACGAATTACTTTTCGCAGGTCGTTTGATAAGCGCGATCTGATATGCCGTAGCAGCGCTGCCGATCGCCGCTCGTCCCCGGGAGCCACCACTTTGGGAAGCAGCGGAGACACCAGCGCCCGGAACGAACGCCTGCAACGATATCTAGCAGAACAATTTTCCTCCTATTTAGGTCGGCGCAATCGGCGATCCTGGTACTGACAGCAGCGGCTGCATACAAAGCACGAAAGACCACCACGAATTACTTTTCGCAGGTCGTTTGATAAGCGCGATCTGATATGCCGTAGCAGCGCTGCCGATCGCCGCTTGTCCCCGGGAGCCACCACTTTGCGAAGCAGCGGAGACACCAGCGTCCGGAACGGACGCCTGCAACGACATCTAGCAGAACCATTTGCCCCCTATTTAAGTCGGCGCAATCGTCGATCCTGCTACTGACAGCAGCGGCTGCATACAAAGCACCAAAGACCACCGCGGATTACTTTTCTCAGGTCGTTTGATAAGCGCGACCTGATCTGCCGTAGCAGCGCCGCCGATCGCCGCTCGTCCCCGGGAGCCACCACTTTGGGAAGCAGAGGAGACACCAGCGCCCGGAACGAACGCCTGCAACATCTAGCAGAACCATTTACCCCCTATTTATGTCGGCGCAATCGTCGATCCTGGTACTGACAGCAGCGGCTGCATACAAAGCACCAAAGACCACCGCGGATTAGTTTTCGCAGGTCGTTTGATAAGCGCCCGGAACGAACGCCTGCAACGACATCTAGCAGAACCATTTGCCCCATATTTAAGCAGGCGCAATCGTCGATCCTGGTACTGACAGCAGCGGCTGCATACAAAGCACGAAAGACCACCGCGGATTACTTTTCGCAGGTCGTTTGATAAGCGCGACCTGATATGCCGTAGCAGCGCCGCCGATCACCGGTCGCCCCCGGGAGCCACCACACTGCGAAGCAGCGGAGACACCAGCGCCCGGAACGAATGCCTACAACGACATCTAGCAGAACCATTTGCCCCCTATTTAAGCCGGCGCAATCGTCGATCCTGGTACTGACAGCAGCGGCTTCATACAAAGCACGAAAGACCACCGCGGATTACTTTTCGCAGGTCATTTGATAAGCGCAGCCTGATATGCCGTAGCAGCGCGCCGATCGCCGCTCGTCCCCAGGAGCCACCACTTTGCGAAGCCGCGGAGACACCAGCGCCAGGAACGAACGCCTGCAGCGACATCTAGCAGAACCATTTGCCCCATATTTAAGCCGGCGCAATCGTCGATCCTGGTACTGACAGCAGCGGCTGCATACAAAGCACGAAAGACCACCGCGGATTACTTTTCGCAGGTCGTTTGATAAGCGCGACCTGATATGCCGTAGCAGCGCCGCCGATCGCCTCTCGTCCCCGGGAGCCACCACTTTGCGAAGCAGCGGAGACACCAGCGCCCGGAACGAACGCCTGCAACGACATCTAGCAGAACCATTTGCCCCCTATTTAAGCCGGCGCAATCGTCCATCCTGGTAGTGACAGCAGCGGCTGCATACAAAGCACGAAAAACCACCGCGGATTAGTTTTCGCAGGTCGTTTGATAAGCGCGACCTGATATGCCGTAGCAGCGCCGCCCATCGCCGCTCGTCCCTGGGAGCCACCACTTTGCGAAGCAGCGGAGACACCAGCGCCCGGAACGAACGCTGCAAAGACATCTTGCAGAACCCTTTGCCCCTATTTAAGCCGGCGCAATCGTCGATCCTGGTACTGACAGCAGCGGCTGCATACAAAGCACGAAAGACCACCGCGGATTACTTTTCGCAGGTCGTTTGATAAGCGCGACCTGATATGCCGTAGCAGCGCCGCCGATCGCCGCTCGTCCCCGGGAGCCACAACTTTGCGAAGCAGCGGAGACGTCCGCGCCCGGAACGAACGCCTGCAACGACATCTAGCAGAACCATTTGCCCCCTATTTAAGCCGGCGCAATAGTCGATCCTGGTACTGACAGCAGCGGCTGCACACAAAGCACCAAAGACCACCGCGGATTACTTTTCTCAGGTCGTTTGATAAGCGCGACCTGATCTGCCGTAGCAGCGCCGCCGATCGCCGCTCGCCCCCGGGAGCCACCACACTGCGAAGCAGCGGAGACACCAGCGCCAGGAACGAACGCCTACAACGACATCTAGCAGAACCATTTGCCCCCTATTTAAGCCGGCGCAATCGTCGATCCTGGTACTGACAGCAGCGGCTTCATACAAAGCACGAAAGACCACCGCGGATTACTTTTCGTAGGTCATTTGATAAGCGCAGCCTGATATGCCGCAGCAGCGCGCCGATCGCCGCTCGTCCCCGGGAGCCACAACTTTGCGAAGCAGCGGAGACACCAGCGCCAGGAACGAACGCCTGCAGCGACATCTAGCAGAACCATTTACCCCCTATTTACGTCGGCGCAATCGTCGATCCTGGTACTGACAGCAGCGGCTGCATACAAAGCACCAAAGACCACCGCGGATTAGTTTTCGCAGGTCGTTTGATAAGCGCCCGGAACGAACGCCTGCAACGACATCTAGCAGAACCATTTGCCCCATATTTAAGCAGGCGCAATCGTCGATCCTGGTACTGACAGCAGCGGCTGCATACAAAGCACGAAAGACCACCGCGGATTACTTTTCGCAGGTCGTTTGATAAGCGCGACCTGATATGCCGTAGCAGCGCCGCCGATCACCGCTCGCCCCCGGGAGCCACCACACTGCGAAGCAGCGGAGACACCAGCGCCCGGAACGAACGCCTACAACGACATCTAGCAGAACCATTTGCCCCCTATTTAAGCCGGCGCAATCGTCGATCCTGGTACTGACAGCAGCGGCTTCATACAAAGCACGAAAGACCACCGCGGATTACTTTTCGCAGGTCATTTGATAAGCGCAGCCTGATATGCCGTAGCAGCGCGCCGATCGCCGCTCGTCCCCAGGAGCCACCACTTTGCGAAGCCGCGGAGACACCAGCGCCAGGAACGAACGCCTGCAGCGACATCTAGCAGAACCATTTGCCCCATATTTAAGCCGGCGCAATCGTCGATCCTGGTACTGACAGCAGCGGCTGCATACAAAGCACGAAAGACCACCGCGGATTACTTTTCGCAGGTCGTTTGATAAGCGCGACCTGATATGCCGTAGCAGCGCCGCCGATCGCCTCTCGTCCCCGGGAGCCACCACTTTGCGAAGCAGCGGAGACACCAGCGCCCGGAACGAACGCCTGCAACGACATCTAGCAGAACCATTTGCCCCCTATTTAAGCCGGCGCAATCGTCCATCCTGGTAGTGACAGCAGCGGCTGCATACAAAGCACGAAAAACCACCGTGGATTAGTTTTCGCAGGTCGTTTGATAAGCGCGACCTGATATGCCGTAGCAGCGCCGCCCATCGCCGCTCGTCCCTGGGAGCCACCACTTTGCGAAGCAGCGGAGACACCAGCGCCCGGAACGAACGCTGCAAAGACATCTTGCAGAACCATTTGCCCCTATTTAAGCCGGCGCAATCGTCGATCCTGGTACTGACAGCAGCGGCTGCATACAAAGCACGAAAGACCACCGCGGATTACTTTTCGCAGGTCGTTTGATAAGCGCGACCTGATATGCCGTAGCAGCGCCGCCGATCGCCGCTCGTCCCCGGGAGCCACAACTTTGCGAAGCAGCGGAGACGTCCGCGCCCGGAACGAACGCCTGCAACGACATCTAGCAGAACCATTTGCCCCCTATTTAAGCCGGCGCAATAGTCGATCCTGGTACTGACAGCAGCGGCTGCACACAAAGCACCAAAGACCACCGCGGATTACTTTTCTCAGGTCGTTTGATAAGCGCGACCTGATCTGCCGTAGCAGCGCCGCCGATCGCCGCTCGCCCCCGGGAGCCACCACACTGCGAAGCAGCGGAGACACCAGCGCCAGGAACGAACGCCTACAACGACATCTAGCAGAACCATTTGCCCCCTATTTAAGCCGGCGCAATCGTCGATCCTGGTACTGACAGCAGCGGCTTCATACAAAGCACGAAAGACCACCGCGGATTACTTTTCGTAGGTCATTTGATAAGCGCAGCCTGATATGCCGCAGCAGCGCGCCGATCGCCGCTCGTCCCCGGGAGCCACAACTTTGCGAAGCAGCGGAGACACCAGCGCCAGGAACGAACGCCTGCAGCGACATCTAGCAGAACCATTTGCCCCATATTTAAGCCGGCGCAATCGTCGATCCTGGTACTGAGAGCAGCGGCTGCATACAAAGCACGAAAGACCACCGCGGATTACTTTTCGCAGGTCGTTTGATAAGTGCGACCTGATATGCCGTAGCAGCGCCGCCGATCGCCGCTCGTCCCCGGGAGCCACCACTTTGCGAAGCAGCGGAGACACCAGCGCCCGGAACGAACGCCTGCAACGACATCTAGCAGAACCATTTGCCCCCTATTTAAGCCGGCGCAATCGTCCATCCTGGTAGTGACAGCAGCGGCTGCATACAAAGCACGAAAGACCACCGCGGATTACTTTTAGCAGGTCGTTTGATAAGCGCGACCTGATATGCCGTACCGATCGGCGCTCGTCCCCGGGAGCCACCACTTTCCGAAGCAGCGGAGACACCAGCGCCCGGAACGAACGCCTGCAACGGCATCTAGCTGAACCATTTGCCCCTATTTAAGCCGGCGCAATCGTCGATCCTGGTACTGACAGCAGCGGCTGCATACAAAGCACGAAAGACCACCGCGGATTACTTTTCGCAGGTCGTTTGATAAGCGCGACCTGATATGCCGTAGCAGCGCCGCCAATCGCCGCTCGTCCCCGGGAGCCACCACTTTGCGAAGCAGCGGAGACACCAGCGCCCGGAACGAAAGCCTGCAACGGCAACTAGCAGAACCATTTGCCCCCAATTTAAGCCGGCGCAATCGTCGATCCTGGTACTGACAGCAGCGGCTGCATACAAAGCACGAAAGACCACCACGAATTACTTTTCGCAGGTAGTTTGATAAGCGCGACCTGATATGCCGTAGCACCGCCGCCGATCGCCGCTCGTCCCCGGGAGCCACGACTTTGCGAAGCAGCGGAGACACCAGCGCCGTGAACGAACGCCTGCAACGGCATCTAGCAGAACCATTTGCCCCCTATTTAAGCCGGCGCAATCGTCGATCCTGGTACTGACAGCAGCGGCTGCATACAAAGCACGAAAGACCACCGCTGATTACTTTTCGCAGGTCGTTTGATAAGCGCGACCTGATATGCCGTAGCAGCAACGCCGATCGCCGCTCGTCCCCGGGAGCCACCACTTTGCGAAGCAGCGGAGACACCAGCGCCCGGAACGAACGCCTGCAACGACATCTAGCAGAACCATTTGCCCCCTATTTAAGCCGGCGCAATCGTCGATCCTGGTACTGACAGCAGCGGCTTCATACAAAGCACGAAAGACCACCGCGGATTACTTTTCGTAGGTCATTTGATAAGCGCAGCCTGATATGCCGCAGCAGCGCGCCGATCGCCGCTCGTCCCCGGGAGCCACAACTTTGCGAAGCAGCGGAGACACCAGCGCCAGGAACGAACGCCTGCAGCGACATCTAGCAGAACCATTTACCCCCTATTTACGTCGGCGCAATCGTCGAACCTGGTACTGACAGCAGCGGCTGCATACAAAGCACCAAAGACCACCGCGGATTAGTTTTCGCAGGTCGTTTGATAAGCGCCCGGAACGAACGCCTGCAACGACATCTAGCAGAACCATTTGCCCCATATTTAAGCAGGCGCAATCGTCGATCCTGGTACTGACAGCAGCGGCTGCATACAAAGCACGAAAGACCACCGCGGATTACTTTTCGCAGGTCGTTTGATAAGCGCGACCTGATATGCCGTAGCAGCGCCGCCGATCACCGCTCGCCCCCGGGAGCCACCACACTGCGAAGCAGCGGAGACACCAGCGCCCGGAACGAACGCCTACAACGACATCTAGCAGAACCATTTGCCCCTATTTAAGCCGGCGCAATCGTCGATCCTGGTACTGACAGCAGCGGCTTCATACAAAGCACGAAAGACCACCGCGGATTACTTTTCGCAGGTCATTTGATAAGCGCAGCCTGATATGCCGTAGCAGCGCGCCGATCGCCGCTCGTCCCCAGGAGCCACCACTTTGCGAAGCCGCGGAGACACCAGCGCCAGGAACGAACGCCTGCAGCGACATCTAGCAGAACCATTTGCCCCATATTTAAGCCGGCGCAATCGTCGATCCTGGTACTGACAGCAGCGGCTGCATACAAAGCACGAAAGACCACCGCGGATTACTTTTCGCAGGTCGTTTGATAAGCGCGACCTGATATGCCGTAGCAGCGCCGCCGATCGCCTCTCGTCCCCGGGAGCCACCACTTTGCGAAGCAGCGGAGACACCAGCGCCCGGAACGAACGCCTGCAACGACATCTAGCAGAACCATTTGCCCCCTATTTAAGCCGGCGCAATCGTCCATCCTGGTAGTGACAGCAGCGGCTGCATACAAAGCACGAAAAACCACCGCGGATTAGTTTTCGCAGGTCGTTTGATAAGCGCGACCTGATATGCCGTAGCAGCGCCGCCCATCGCCGCTCGTCCCTGGGAGCCACCACTTTGCGAAGCAGCGGAGACACCAGCGCCCGGAACGAACGCCTGCAGCGACATCTAGCAGAACCATTTGCCCCATATTTAAGCCGGCGCAATCGTCGATCCTGGTACTGAGAGCAGCGGCTGCATACAAAGCACGAAAGACCACCGCGGATTACTTTTCGCAGGTCGTTTGATAAGTGCGACCTGATATGCCGTAGCAGCGCCGCCGATCGCCGCTCGTCCCCGGGAGCCACCACTTTGCGAAGCAGCGGAGACACCAGCGCCCGGAACGAACGCCTGCAACGACATCTAGCAGAACCATTTGCCCCCTATTTAAGCCGGCGCAATCGTCCATCCTGGTAGTGACAGCAGCGGCTGCATACAAAGCACGAAAGACCACCGCGGATTACTTTTAGCAGGTCGTTTGATAAGCGCGACCTGATATGCCGTACCGATCGGCGCTCGTCCCCGGGAGCCACCACTTTCCGAAGCAGCGGAGACACCAGCGCCCGGAACGAACGCCTGCAACGGCATCTAGCTGAACCATTTGCCCCTATTTAAGCCGGCGCAATCGTCGATCCTGGTACTGACAGCAGCGGCTGCATACAAAGCACGAAAGACCACCGCGGATTACTTTTCGCAGGTCGTTTGATAAGCGCGACCTGATATGCCGTAGCAGCGCCGCCAATCGCCGCTCGTCCCCGGGAGCCACCACTTTGCGAAGCAGCGGAGACACCAGCGCCCGGAACTTACGCCTGCAACGACATCTAGCAGAACTATTTGCCCCCTATTTAAGCCGGCGCAATCGTCGATCCTGGTACTGACAGCAGCGGCTGCATACAAAGCACGAAAGACCACCGCGGATTACTTTTCGCAGGTCGTTTGATAAGCGCGACCTGATATGCCGTAGCAGCGCCGCCGATCGCCGCTCGTCCCCGGGAGCCACAACTTTGCGAAGCAGCGGAGACGTCCGCGCCCGGAACGAACGCCTGCAACGACATCTAGCAGAACCATTTGCCCCCTATTTAAGCCGGCGCAATCGTCCATCCTGGTAGTGACAGCAGCGGCTGCATACAAAGCACGAAAGACCACCGCGGATTACTTTTAGCAGGTCGTTTGATAAGCGCGACCTGATATGCCGTACCGATCGGCGCTCGTCCCCGGGAGCCACCACTTTCCGAAGCAGCGGAGACACCAGCGCCCGGAACGAACGCCTGCAACGGCATCTAGCTGAACCATTTGCCCCTATTTAAGCCGGCGCAATCGTCGATCCTGGTACTGACAGCAGCGGCTGCATACAAAGCACGAAAGACCACCGCGGATTACTTTTCGCAGGTCGTTTGATAAGCGCGACCTGATATGCCGTAGCAGCGCCGCCAATCGCCGCTCGTCCCCGGGAGCCACCACTTTGCGAAGCAGCGGAGACACCAGCGCCCGGAACGAAAGCCTGCAACGGCAACTAGCAGAACCATTTGCCCCCAATTTAAGCCGGCGCAATCGTCGATCCTGGTACTGACAGCAGCGGCTGCATACAAAGCACGAAAGACCACCACGAATTACTTTTCGCAGGTAGTTTGATAAGCGCGACCTGATATGCCGTAGCACCGCCGCCGATCGCCGCTCGTCCCCGGGAGCCACGACTTTGCGAAGCAGCGGAGACACCAGCGCCGTGAACGAACGCCTGCAACGGCATCTAGCAGAACCATTTGCCCCCTATTTAAGCCGGCGCAATCGTCGATCCTGGTACTGACAGCAGCGGCTGCATACAAAGCACGAAAGACCACCGCTGATTACTTTTCGCAGGTCGTTTGATAAGCGCGACCTGATATGCCGTAGCAGCAACGCCGATCGCCGCTCGTCCCCGGGAGCCACCACTTTGCGAAGCAGCGGAGACACCAGCGCCCGGAACGAACGCCTGCAACGACATCTAGCAGAACCATTTGCCCCCTATTTAAGCCGGCGCAATCGTCGATCCTGGTACTGACAGCAGCGGCTTCATACAAAGCACGAAAGACCACCGCGGATTACTTTTCGTAGGTCATTTGATAAGCGCAGCCTGATATGCCGCAGCAGCGCGCCGATCGCCGCTCGTCCCCGGGAGCCACAACTTTGCGAAGCAGCGGAGACACCAGCGCCAGGAACGAACGCCTGCAGCGACATCTAGCAGAACCATTTACCCCCTATTTACGTCGGCGCAATCGTCGAACCTGGTACTGACAGCAGCGGCTGCATACAAAGCACCAAAGACCACCGCGGATTAGTTTTCGCAGGTCGTTTGATAAGCGCCCGGAACGAACGCCTGCAACGACATCTAGCAGAACCATTTGCCCCATATTTAAGCAGGCGCAATCGTCGATCCTGGTACTGACAGCAGCGGCTGCATACAAAGCACGAAAGACCACCGCGGATTACTTTTCGCAGGTCGTTTGATAAGCGCGACCTGATATGCCGTAGCAGCGCCGCCGATCACCGCTCGCCCCCGGGAGCCACCACACTGCGAAGCAGCGGAGACACCAGCGCCCGGAACGAACGCCTACAACGACATCTAGCAGAACCATTTGCCCCCTATTTAAGCCGGCGCAATCGTCGATCCTGGTACTGACAGCAGCGGCTTCATACAAAGCACGAAAGACCACCGCGGATTACTTTTCGCAGGTCATTTGATAAGCGCAGCCTGATATGCCGTAGCAGCGCGCCGATCGCCGCTCGTCCCCAGGAGCCACCACTTTGCGAAGCCGCGGAGACACCAGCGCCAGGAACGAACGCCTGCAGCGACATCTAGCAGAACCATTTGCCCCATATTTAAGCCGGCGCAATCGTCGATCCTGGTACTGACAGCAGCGGCTGCATACAAAGCACGAAAGACCACCGCGGATTACTTTTCGCAGGTCGTTTGATAAGCGCGACCTGATATGCCGTAGCAGCGCCGCCGATCGCCTCTCGTCCCCGGGAGCCACCACTTTGCGAAGCAGCGGAGACACCAGCGCCCGGAACGAACGCCTGCAACGACATCTAGCAGAACCATTTGCCCCCTATTTAAGCCGGCGCAATCGTCCATCCTGGTAGTGACAGCAGCGGCTGCATACAAAGCACGAAAGACCACCGCGGATTACTTTTAGCAGGTCGTTTGATAAGCGCGACCTGATATGCCGTACCGATCGGCGCTCGTCCCCGGGAGCCACCACTTTCCGAAGCAGCGGAGACACCAGCGCCCGGAACGAACGCCTGCAACGGCATCTAGCTGAACCATTTGCCCCTATTTAAGCCGGCGCAATCGTCGATCCTGGTACTGACAGCAGCGGCTGCATACAAAGCACGAAAGACCACCGCGGATTACTTTTCGCAGGTCGTTTGATAAGCGCGACCTGATATGCCGTAGCAGCGCCGCCAATCGCCGCTCGTCCCCGGGAGCCACCACTTTGCGAAGCAGCGGAGACACCAGCGCCCGGAACGAAAGCCTGCAACGGCAACTAGCAGAACCATTTGCCCCCAATTTAAGCCGGCGCAATCGTCGATCCTGGTACTGACAGCAGCGGCTGCATACAAAGCACGAAAGACCACCACGAATTACTTTTCGCAGGTAGTTTGATAAGCGCGACCTGATATGCCGTAGCACCGCCGCCGATCGCCGCTCGTCCCCGGGAGCCACGACTTTGCGAAGCAGCGGAGACACCAGCGCCGTGAACGAACGCCTGCAACGGCATCTAGCAGAACCATTTGCCCCCTATTTAAGCCGGCGCAATCGTCGATCCTGGTACTGACAGCAGCGGCTGCATACAAAGCACGAAAGACCACCGCTGATTACTTTTCGCAGGTCGTTTGATAAGCGCGACCTGATATGCCGTAGCAGCAACGCCGATCGCCGCTCGTCCCCGGGAGCCACCACTTTGCGAAGCAGCGGAGACACCAGCGCCCGGAACGAACGCCTGCAACGACATCTAGCAGAACCATTTGCCCCCTATTTAAGCCGGCGCAATCGTCGATCCTGGTACTGACAGCAGCGGCTTCATACAAAGCACGAAAGACCACCGCGGATTACTTTTCGTAGGTCATTTGATAAGCGCAGCCTGATATGCCGCAGCAGCGCGCCGATCGCCGCTCATCCCCGGGAGCCACAACTTTGCGAAGCAGCGGAGACACCAGCGCCAGGAACGAACGCCTGCAGCGACATCTAGCAGAACCATTTACCCCCTATTTACGTCGGCGCAATCGTCGAACCTGGTACTGACAGCAGCGGCTGCATACAAAGCACCAAAGACCACCGCGGATTAGTTTTCGCAGGTCGTTTGATAAGCGCCCGGAACGAACGCCTGCAACGACATCTAGCAGAACCATTTGCCCCATATTTAAGCAGGCGCAATCGTCGATCCTGGTACTGACAGCAGCGGCTGCATACAAAGCACGAAAGACCACCGCGGATTACTTTTCGCAGGTCGTTTGATAAGCGCGACCTGATATGCCGTAGCAGCGCCGCCGATCACCGCTCGCCCCCGGGAGCCACCACACTGCGAAGCAGCGGAGACACCAGCGCCCGGAACGAACGCCTACAACGACATCTAGCAGAACCATTTGCCCCCTATTTAAGCCGGCGCAATCGTCGATCCTGGTACTGACAGCAGCGGCTTCATACAAAGCACGAAAGACCACCGCGGATTACTTTTCGCAGGTCATTTGATAAGCGCAGCCTGATATGCCGTAGCAGCGCGCCGATCGCCGCTCGTCCCCAGGAGCCACCACTTTGCGAAGCCGCGGAGACACCAGCGCCAGGAACGAACGCCTGCAGCGACATCTAGCAGAACCATTTGCCCCATATTTAAGCCGGCGCAATCGTCGATCCTGGTACTGACAGCAGCGGCTGCATACAAAGCACGAAAGACCACCGCGGATTACTTTTCGCAGGTCGTTTGATAAGCGCGACCTGATATGCCGTAGCAGCGCCGCCGATCGCCTCTCGTCCCCGGGAGCCACCACTTTGCGAAGCAGCGGAGACACCAGCGCCCGGAACGAACGCCTGCAACGACATCTAGCAGAACCATTTGCCCCCTATTTAAGCCGGCGCAATCGTCCATCCTGGTAGTGACAGCAGCGGCTGCATACAAAGCACGAAAAACCACCGCGGATTAGTTTTCGCAGGTCGTTTGATAAGCGCGACCTGATATGCCGTAGCAGCGCCGCCCATCGCCGCTCGTCCCTGGGAGCCACCACTTTGCGAAGCAGCGGAGACACCAGCGCCCGGAACGAACGCCTGCAGCGACATCTAGCAGAACCATTTGCCCCATATTTAAGCCGGCGCAATCGTCGATCCTGGTACTGAGAGCAGCGGCTGCATACAAAGCACGAAAGACCACCGCGGATTACTTTTCGCAGGTCGTTTGATAAGTGCGACCTGATATGCCGTAGCAGCGCCGCCGATCGCCGCTCGTCCCCGGGAGCCACCACTTTGCGAAGCAGCGGAGACACCAGCGCCCGGAACGAACGCCTGCAACGACATCTAGCAGAACCATTTGCCCCCTATTTAAGCCGGCGCAATCGTCCATCCTGGTAGTGACAGCAGCGGCTGCATACAAAGCACGAAAGACCACCGCGGATTACTTTTAGCAGGTCGTTTGATAAGCGCGACCTGATATGCCGTACCGATCGGCGCTCGTCCCCGGGAGCCACCACTTTCCGAAGCAGCGGAGACACCAGCGCCCGGAACGAACGCCTGCAACGGCATCTAGCTGAACCATTTGCCCCTATTTAAGCCGGCGCAATCGTCGATCCTGGTACTGACAGCAGCGGCTGCATACAAAGCACGAAAAACCACCGCGGATTAGTTTTCGCAGGTCGTTTGATAAGCGCGACCTGATATGCCGTAGCAGCGCCGCCCATCGCCGCTCGTCCCTGGGAGCCACCACTTTGCGAAGCAGCGGAGACACCAGCGCCCGGAACGAACGCTGCAAAGACATCTTGCAGAACCATTTGCCCCTATTTAAGCCGGCGCAATCGTCGATCCTGGTACTGACAGCAGCGGCTGCATACAAAGCACGAAAGACCACCGCGGATTACTTTTCGCAGGTCGTTTGATAAGCGCGACCTGATATGCCGTAGCAGCGCCGCCGATCGCCGCTCGTCCCCGGGAGCCACAACTTTGCGAAGCAGCGGAGACGTCCGCGCCCGGAACGAACGCCTGCAACGACATCTAGCAGAACCATTTGCCCCCTATTTAAGCCGGCGCAATAGTCGATCCTGGTACTGACAGCAGCGGCTGCACACAAAGCACCAAAGACCACCGCGGATTACTTTTCTCAGGTCGTTTGATAAGCGCGACCTGATCTGCCGTAGCAGCGCCGCCGATCGCCGCTCGCCCCCGGGAGCCACCACACTGCGAAGCAGCGGAGACACCAGCGCCAGGAACGAACGCCTACAACGACATCTAGCAGAACCATTTGCCCCCTATTTAAGCCGGCGCAATCGTCGATCCTGGTACTGACAGCAGCGGCTTCATACAAAGCACGAAAGACCACCGCGGATTACTTTTCGTAGGTCATTTGATAAGCGCAGCCTGATATGCCGCAGCAGCGCGCCGATCGCCGCTCGTCCCCGGGAGCCACAACTTTGCGAAGCAGCGGAGACACCAGCGCCAGGAACGAACGCCTGCAGCGACATCTAGCAGAACCATTTACCCCCTATTTACGTCGGCGCAATCGTCGATCCTGGTACTGACAGCAGCGGCTGCATACAAAGCACCAAAGACCACCGCGGATTAGTTTTCGCAGGTCGTTTGATAAGCGCCCGGAACGAACGCCTGCAACGACATCTAGCAGAACCATTTGCCCCATATTTAAGCAGGCGCAATCGTCGATCCTGGTACTGACAGCAGCGGCTGCATACAAAGCACGAAAGACCACCGCGGATTACTTTTCGCAGGTCGTTTGATAAGCGCGACCTGATATGCCGTAGCAGCGCCGCCGATCACCGCTCGCCCCCGGGAGCCACCACACTGCGAAGCAGCGGAGACACCAGCGCCCGGAACGAACGCCTACAACGACATCTAGCAGAACCATTTGCCCCCTATTTAAGCCGGCGCAATCGTCGATCCTGGTACTGACAGCAGCGGCTTCATACAAAGCACGAAAGACCACCGCGGATTACTTTTCGCAGGTCATTTGATAAGCGCAGCCTGATATGCCGTAGCAGCGCGCCGATCGCCGCTCGTCCCCAGGAGCCACCACTTTGCGAAGCCGCGGAGACACCAGCGCCAGGAACGAACGCCTGCAGCGACATCTAGCAGAACCATTTGCCCCATATTTAAGCCGGCGCAATCGTCGATCCTGGTACTGACAGCAGCGGCTGCATACAAAGCACGAAAGACCACCGCGGATTACTTTTCGCAGGTCGTTTGATAAGCGCGACCTGATATGCCGTAGCAGCGCCGCCGATCGCCTCTCGTCCCCGGGAGCCACCACTTTGCGAAGCAGCGGAGACACCAGCGCCCGGAACGAACGCCTGCAACGACATCTAGCAGAACCATTTGCCCCCTATTTAAGCCGGCGCAATCGTCCATCCTGGTAGTGACAGCAGCGGCTGCATACAAAGCACGAAAAACCACCGTGGATTAGTTTTCGCAGGTCGTTTGATAAGCGCGACCTGATATGCCGTAGCAGCGCCGCCCATCGCCGCTCGTCCCTGGGAGCCACCACTTTGCGAAGCAGCGGAGACACCAGCGCCCGGAACGAACGCTGCAAAGACATCTTGCAGAACCATTTGCCCCTATTTAAGCCGGCGCAATCGTCGATCCTGGTACTGACAGCAGCGGCTGCATACAAAGCACGAAAGACCACCGCGGATTACTTTTCGCAGGTCGTTTGATAAGCGCGACCTGATATGCCGTAGCAGCGCCGCCAATCGCCGCTCGTCCCCGGGAGCCACAACTTTGCGAAGCAGCGGAGACGTCCGCGCCCGGAACGAACGCCTGCAACGACATCTAGCAGAACCATTTGCCCCCTATTTAAGCCGGCGCAATAGTCGATCCTGGTACTGACAGCAGCGGCTGCACACAAAGCACCAAAGACCACCGCGGATTACTTTTCTCAGGTCGTTTGATAAGCGCGACCTGATCTGCCGTAGCAGCGCCGCCGATCGCCGCTCGCCCCCGGGAGCCACCACACTGCGAAGCAGCGGAGACACCAGCGCCAGGAACGAACGCCTACAACGACATCTAGCAGAACCATTTGCCCCCTATTTAAGCCGGCGCAATCGTCGATCCTGGTACTGACAGCAGCGGCTTCATACAAAGCACGAAAGACCACCGCGGATTACTTTTCGTAGGTCATTTGATAAGCGCAGCCTGATATGCCGCAGCAGCGCGCCGATCGCCGCTCGTCCCCGGGAGCCACAACTTTGCGAAGCAGCGGAGACACCAGCGCCAGGAACGAACGCCTGCAGCGAAATCTAGCAGAACCATTTGCCCCATATTTAAGCCGGCGCAATCGTCGATCCTGGTACTGAGAGCAGCGGCTGCATACAAAGCACGAAAGACCACCGCGGATTACTTTTCGCAGGTCGTTTGATAAGTGCGACCTGATATGCCGTAGCAGCGCCGCCGATCGCCGCTCGTCCCCGGGAGCCACCACTTTGCGAAGCAGCGGAGACACCAGCGCCCGGAACGAACGCCTGCAACGACATCTAGCAGAACCATTTGCCCCCTATTTAAGCCGGCGCAATCGTCCATCCTGGTAGTGACAGCAGCGGCTGCATACAAAGCACGAAAGACCACCGCGGATTACTTTTAGCAGGTCGTTTGATAAGCGCGACCTGATATGCCGTACCGATCGGCGCTCGTCCCCGGGAGCCACCACTTTCCGAAGCAGCGGAGACACCAGCGCCCGGAACGAACGCCTGCAACGGCATCTAGCTGAACCATTTGCCCCTATTTAAGCCGGCGCAATCGTCGATCCTGGTACTGACAGCAGCGGCTGCATACAAAGCACGAAAGACCACCGCGGATTACTTTTCGCAGGTCGTTTGATAAGCGCGACCTGATATGCCGTAGCAGCGCCGCCAATCGCCGCTCGTCCCCGGGAGCCACCACTTTGCGAAGCAGCGGAGACACCAGCGCCCGGAACGAAAGCCTGCAACGGCAACTAGCAGAACCATTTGCCCCCAATTTAAGCCGGCGCAATCGTCGATCCTGGTACTGACAGCAGCGGCTGCATACAAAGCACGAAAGACCACCACGAATTACTTTTCGCAGGTAGTTTGATAAGCGCGACCTGATATGCCGTAGCACCGCCGCCGATCGCCGCTCGTCCCCGGGAGCCACGACTTTGCGAAGCAGCGGAGACACCAGCGCCGTGAACGAACGCCTGCAACGGCATCTAGCAGAACCATTTGCCCCCTATTTAAGCCGGCGCAATCGTCGATCCTGGTACTGACAGCAGCGGCTGCATACAAAGCACGAAAGACCACCGCTGATTACTTTTCGCAGGTCGTTTGATAAGCGCGACCTGATATGCCGTAGCAGCAACGCCGATCGCCGCTCGTCCCCGGGAGCCACCACTTTGCGAAGCAGCGGAGACACCAGCGCCCGGAACGAACGCCTGCAACGACATCTAGCAGAACCATTTGCCCCCTATTTAAGCCGGCGCAATCGTCGATCCTGGTACTGACAGCAGCGGCTTCATACAAAGCACGAAAGACCACCGCGGATTACTTTTCGTAGGTCATTTGATAAGCGCAGCCTGATATGCCGCAGCAGCGCGCCGATCGCCGCTCGTCCCCGGGAGCCACAACTTTGCGAAGCAGCGGAGACACCAGCGCCAGGAACGAACGCCTGCAGCGACATCTAGCAGAACCATTTACCCCCTATTTACGTCGGCGCAATCGTCGAACCTGGTACTGACAGCAGCGGCTGCATACAAAGCACCAAAGACCACCGCGGATTAGTTTTCGCAGGTCGTTTGATAAGCGCCCGGAACGAACGCCTGCAACGACATCTAGCAGAACCATTTGCCCCATATTTAAGCAGGCGCAATCGTCGATCCTGGTACTGACAGCAGCGGCTGCATACAAAGCACGAAAGACCACCGCGGATTACTTTTCGCAGGTCGTTTGATAAGCGCGACCTGATATGCCGTAGCAGCGCCGCCGATCACCGCTCGCCCCCGGGAGCCACCACACTGCGAAGCAGCGGAGACACCAGCGCCCGGAACGAACGCCTACAACGACATCTAGCAGAACCATTTGCCCCCTATTTAAGCCGGCGCAATCGTCGATCCTGGTACTGACAGCAGCGGCTTCATACAAAGCACGAAAGACCACCGCGGATTACTTTTCGCAGGTCATTTGATAAGCGCAGCCTGATATGCCGTAGCAGCGCGCCGATCGCCGCTCGTCCCCAGGAGCCACCACTTTGCGAAGCCGCGGAGACACCAGCGCCAGGAACGAACGCCTGCAGCGACATCTAGCAGAACCATTTGCCCCATATTTAAGCCGGCGCAATCGTCGATCCTGGTACTGACAGCAGCGGCTGCATACAAAGCACGAAAGACCACCGCGGATTACTTTTCGCAGGTCGTTTGATAAGCGCGACCTGATATGCCGTAGCAGCGCCGCCGATCGCCTCTCGTCCCCGGGAGCCACCACTTTGCGAAGCAGCGGAGACACCAGCGCCCGGAACGAACGCCTGCAACGACATCTAGCAGAACCATTTGCCCCCTATTTAAGCCGGCGCAATCGTCCATCCTGGTAGTGACAGCAGCGGCTGCATACAAAGCACGAAAAACCACCGCGGATTAGTTTTCGCAGGTCGTTTGATAAGCGCGACCTGATATGCCGTAGCAGCGCCGCCCATCGCCGCTCGTCCCTGGGAGCCACCACTTTGCGAAGCAGCGGAGACACCAGCGCCCGGAACGAACGCCTGCAGCGACATCTAGCAGAACCATTTGCCCCATATTTAAGCCGGCGCAATCGTCGATCCTGGTACTGAGAGCAGCGGCTGCATACAAAGCACGAAAGACCACCGCGGATTACTTTTCGCAGGTCGTTTGATAAGTGCGACCTGATATGCCGTAGCAGCGCCGCCGATCGCCGCTCGTCCCCGGGAGCCACCACTTTGCGAAGCAGCGGAGACACCAGCGCCCGGAACGAACGCCTGCAACGACATCTAGCAGAACCATTTGCCCCCTATTTAAGCCGGCGCAATCGTCCATCCTGGTAGTGACAGCAGCGGCTGCATACAAAGCACGAAAGACCACCGCGGATTACTTTTAGCAGGTCGTTTGATAAGCGCGACCTGATATGCCGTACCGATCGGCGCTCGTCCCCGGGAGCCACCACTTTCCGAAGCAGCGGAGACACCAGCGCCCGGAACGAACGCCTGCAACGGCATCTAGCTGAACCATTTGCCCCTATTTAAGCCGGCGCAATCGTCGATCCTGGTACTGACAGCAGCGGCTGCATACAAAGCACGAAAGACCACCGCGGATTACTTTTCGCAGGTCGTTTGATAAGCGCGACCTGATATGCCGTAGCAGCGCCGCCAATCGCCGCTCGTCCCCGGGAGCCACCACTTTGCGAAGCAGCGGAGACACCAGCGCCCGGAACGAAAGCCTGCAACGGCAACTAGCAGAAACATTTGCCCCCAATTTAAGCCGGCGCAATCGTCGATCCTGGTACTGACAGCAGCGGCTGCATACAAAGCACGAAAGACCACCACGAATTACTTTTCGCAGGTAGTTTGATAAGCGCGACCTGATATGCCGTAGCACCGCCGCCGATCGCCGCTCGTCCCCGGGAGCCACGACTTTGCGAAGCAGCGGAGACACCAGCGCCGTGAACGAACGCCTGCAACGGCATCTAGCAGAACCATTTGCCCCCTATTTAAGCCGGCGCAATCGTCGATCCTGGTACTGACAGCAGCGGCTGCATACAAAGCACGAAAGACCACCGCTGATTACTTTTCGCAGGTCGTTTGATAAGCGCGACCTGATATGCCGTAGCAGCAACGCCGATCGCCGCTCGTCCCCGGGAGCCACCACTTTGCGAAGCAGCGGAGACACCAGCGCCCGGAACGAACGCCTGCAACGACATCTAGCAGAACCATTTGCCCCCTATTTAAGCCGGCGCAATCGTCCATCCTGGTAGTGACAGCAGCGGCTGCATACAAAGCACGAAAAACCACCGCGGATTAGTTTTCGCAGGTCGTTTGATAAGCGCGACCTGATATGCCATAGCAGCGCCGCCCATCGCCGCTCGTCCCTGGGAGCCACCACTTTGCGAAGCAGCGGAGACACCAGCGCCCGGAACGAACGCTGCAAAGACATCTTGCAGAACCATTTGCCCCTATTTAAGCCGGCGCAATCGTCGATCCTGGTACTGACAGCAGCGGCTGCATACAAAGCACGAAAGACCACCGCGGATTACTTTTCGCAGGTCGTTTGATAAGCGCGACCTGATATGCCGTAGCAGCGCCGCCGATCGCCGCTCGTCCCCGGGAGCCACAACTTTGCGAAGCAGCGGAGACGTCCGCGCCCGGAACGAACGCCTGCAACGACATCTAGCAGAACCTTTTGCCCCCTATTTAAGCCGGCGCAATAGTCGATCCTGGTACTGACAGCAGCGGCTGCACACAAAGCACCAAAGACCACCGCGGATTACTTTTCTCAGGTCGTTTGATAAGCGCGACCTGATCTGCCGTAGCAGCGCCGCCGATCGCCGCTCGCCCCCGGGAGCCACCACACTGCGAAGCAGCGGAGACACCAGCGCCAGGAACGAACGCCTACAACGACATCTAGCAGAACCATTTGCCCCCTATTTAAGCCGGCGCAATCGTCGATCCTGGTACTGACAGCAGCGGCTTCATACAAAGCACGAAAGACCACCGCGGATTACTTTTCGTAGGTCATTTGATAAGCGCAGCCTGATATGCCGCAGCAGCGCGCCGATCGCCGCTCGTCCCCGGGAGCCACAACTTTGCGAAGCAGCGGAGACACCAGCGCCAGGAACGAACGCCTGCAGCGACATCTAGCAGAACCATTTGCCCCATATTTAAGCCGGCGCAATCGTCGATCCTGGTACTGAGAGCAGCGGCTGCATACAAAGCACGAAAGACCACCGCGGATTACTTTTCGCAGGTCGTTTGATAAGTGCGACCTGATATGCCGTAGCAGCGCCGCCGATCGCCGCTCGTCCCCGGGAGCCACCACTTTGCGAAGCAGCGGAGACACCAGCGCCCGGAACGAACGCCTGCAACGACATCTAGCAGAACCATTTGCCCCCTATTTAAGCCGGCGCAATCGTCCATCCTGGTAGTGACAGCAGCGGCTGCATACAAAGCACGAAAGACCACCGCGGATTACTTTTAGCAGGTCGTTTGATAAGCGCGACCTGATATGCCGTACCGATCGGCGCTCGTCCCCGGGAGCCACCACTTTCCGAAGCAGCGGAGACACCAGCGCCCGGAACGAACGCCTGCAACGGCATCTAGCTGAACCATTTGCCCCTATTTAAGCCGGCGCAATCGTCGATCCTGGTACTGACAGCAGCGGCTGCATACAAAGCACGAAAGACCACCGCGGATTACTTTTCGCAGGTCGTTTGATAAGCGCGACCTGATATGCCGTAGCAGCGCCGCCAATCGCCGCTCGTCCCCGGGAGCCACCACTTTGCGAAGCAGCGGAGACACCAGCGCCCGGAACGAAAGCCTGCAACGGCAACTAGCAGAACCATTTGCCCCCAATTTAAGCCGGCGCAATCGTCGATCCTGGTACTGACAGCAGCGGCTGCATACAAAGCACGAAAGACCACCACGAATTACTTTTCGCAGGTAGTTTGATAAGCGCGACCTGATATGCCGTAGCAGCGCCGCCGATCGCCTCTCGTCCCCGGGAGCCACAACTTTGCGAAGCAGCGGAGACACCCGCGCCCGGAACGAAAGCCTGCAACGACATCTAGCAGAACCCTTTGCCCCCTATTTAAGCCGGCGCAATCGTCGATCCTGGTACTGACTGCAGCGGCTGCATACAAAGCACAAAAGACCACCGCGGATTACTTTTCGCAGGTTGTTTGATAAGCGCGACCTGATATGCCGTAGCAGCGCCGCCGATCGCCGCTCGTCCCCGGAGCCACAACTTTGCGAAGCAGCGGAGACACCCGCGCCCGGAACGAAAGCCTGCAACGACATCTAGCAGAACCCTTTGACCCCTATTTAAGCCGGCGCAATCGTCGATCCTGGTACTGACAGCAGCGGCTGCATACAAAGCACGAAAGGCCACCGCGGATTACTTTTCGCAGGTCGTTTGATAAGCGCGACCTGATATGCCGTAGCAGCGCCGCCGATCGCCGCTCGTCCCCGGGAGACACAACTTTGCGAAGCAGCGGAGACACCCGCGCCCGGAACGAACGCCTGCAACGACATCTAGCAGAACCATTTGCCCCCTATTTAAGCCGGCGCAATAGTCGATCCTGGTACTGACAGCAGCGGCTGCACACAAAGCAGGAAAGACCACCGCGGATTACTTTTCGCAGGTCGTTTGATAAGCGCGACCTGATATGCCGTAGCAGCGCCGCCGATCGCCGCTCGCCCCCGGGAGCCACCAGACTGCGAAGCAGCGGAGACACCAGCGCCCGGAACGAACGCCTACAACGACATCTAGCAGAACCATTTGCCCCCTATTTAAGCCGGCGCAATCGTCGATCCTGGTACTGACAGCAGCGGCTGCATACAAAGCACGAAAGGCCACCGCGGATTACTTTTCGCAGGTCATTTGATATGCGCAGCCTGATATGCCGTAGCAGCGCGCCGATCGCCGCTCTTCCCCGGGAGCCACCACTTTGCGAAGCAGCGGAGACACCAGCGCCAGGAACGAACGCCTGCAGCGACATCTAGCAGAACCATCTGCCCCATATTTAAGCCGGCGCAATCGTCGATCCTGGTACTAACAGCAGCGGCTGCATACAAAGCACGAAAGACCACCGCGGATTACTTTTCGCAGGTCGTTTGATAAGCGCGACCTGATATGCCGTAGCAGCACCACCGATCGCCGCTCGTCCCCGGGAGCCACCACTTTGCGAAGCAGCGGAGACACCAGCGCCCGGAACGAACGCCTGCAACGACATCTAGCAGAACCATTTGCCCCCTATTTAAGCCGGCGCAATCGTCCATCCTGGTAGTGACAGCAGCGGCTGCATACAAAGCACGAAAGACCACCGCGGATTACTTTTAGCAGGTCGTTTGATAAGCGCGACCTGATATGCCGTAGCAGCAACGCCGATCGCCGCTCGTCCCCGGGAGCCACCACTCTGCGAAGCAGCGGAGACACCAGCGCCCGGAACGAACGCCTGCAACGACATCTAGCAGAACCATTTGCCCCCTATTTAAGTCGGCGCAATCGTCGATCCCGGTACTACAGCAGCGGCTGCATACAAAGCACCAAAGACCACCGCGGATTAGTTTTCGCATGTCGTTTGATAAGCGCGACCTGATATGCAGTAGCAGCGCCGCGGATCGCCGCTCGTCCCCGGGAGCCACAACTTTGCGAAGCAGCGGAGACACCCGCGCCCGGAACGAACGCCTGCAACGACATCTAGCAGAACCATTTGCCCCCTATTTAAACCGGCGCAATCGTCTATCCTGGTACTGACAGCAGCGGCTGCATACTAAGCACGAAAGACCACCACGAATTACTTTTCGCAGGTCGTTTGATAAGCGCGTCCTGATATGCCGTAGCAGCGCCGCCGATCGCCGCTCGCCCCCGGGAGCCACCACTTTGCGAAGCAGCGGAGACACCAGCGCCCGGAACGAACGCCTGCAACGGCATCTAGCAGAACCATTTGCCCCTATTTTTGCCGGCGCAATCGTCCATCCTGGTACTGACAGCAGCGGCTGCATACAAAGCACGAAAGACCACCACGAATTACTTTACGCAGGTCGTTTGATAAGCGCGACCTAATATGCCGTAGCAGCGCCGCCGATCGCCGCTCGTCCTCGGGAGCCACCACTTTGCGAAGCAGCGGAGACAACAGCGCCCGGAACGAACGCCTGCAACGACATCTAGCAGAACAATTTGCCTCCTATTTAAGTCGGCGCAATCGGCGATCCTGGTACTGACAGCAGCGGCTGCATACAAAGCACGAAAGACCACCAGGAATTACTTTTCGCAGGTAGTTTGATAAGCGCGACCATATATGCCGTAGGAGCGCCGCCGATCGCCGCTCGTCCCCGGGAGCCACGACTTTGCGAAGCAGCGGAGACACCAGCGCCGTGAACGAACGCCTGCAACGGCATCTAGCAGAACCATTTGCCCCCTATTTAAGCCGGCGCAATCGTCAATCCTGGTACTGACAGCAGCGGCTGCATACAAACCACGAAAGACCACCACGAATTACTTTCCACAGGTCGTTTGATAAGCGCGATCTGATATGCCGTAGCAGCGCTGCCTATCGCCGCTCGTCCCTGGGAGCCACCACTTTGCGAAGCAGCGGAGACACCAGCGCCCGGAACGAACGCCTGCAAAGACATCTAGCAGAACCATTTGCCCCTATTTAAGCCGGCGCAATCGTCGATCCTGGTACTGACAGCAGCGGCTGCATACAAAGCACGAAAGACCACCGCGGATTACTTTTCGCAGGTCGTTTGATAAGCGCGACCTGATATGCCGTAGCAGCGCCGCCGATCGCCGCTCGTCCCTGGGAGCCACCACTTTGCGAAGCAGCGGAGACACCAGCGCCCGGAACGAACGCCTGCAAAGACATCTAGCAGAACCATTTGCCCCTATTTAAGCCGGCGCAATCGTCGATCCTGGTACTGACAGCAGCGGCTGCATACAAAGCACGAAAGACCACCGCGGATTACTTTTCGCAGGTCGTTTGATAAGCGCGACCTGATATGCCGTAGCAGCGCCGCCGATCGCCGCTCGTCCCCGGGAGCCACAACTTTGCGAAGCAGCGGAGACACCCGCGCCCGGAACGAACGCCTGCAACGGCATCTAGCAGAGCCATTTGCCCCTATTTTTGCCGGCGCAATCGTCGATCCTGGTACTGACAGCAGCGGCTGCATACAAAGCACGAAAGACCACCACGAATTACTTTTCGCAGGTAGTTTGATAAGCGCGACCTGATATGCCGTAGCAGCGCCGCCGATCGCCGCTCGTCCCCGGGAGCCACGATTTTGCGAAGCAGCGGAGACACCAGCGCCGTGAACGAACGCCTGCAACGGCATCTAGCAGAACCATTTGCCCCCTATTTAAGCCGGCGCAATCGTCAATCCTGGTACTGACAGCAGCGGCTGCATACAAAGCACCAAAGACCACCACGGATTAATTTTCGCAGGTCGTTTGATAAGCGCGACCTTATATGCCGTAGCAGCGCCGCCGAACGCCGCTCGTCCCCGGGAGCCACCACTATGCGAAGCAGCGGAGACACCCGCGCACGGAACGAACGCCTGCAACGACATCTAGCAGAACCATTTGCCCCCTATTTAAGCCGGCGCAATCGTCGATCCTGGTACTGACAGCAGCGGCTGCATACAAAGCACGAAAGACCACCGCGGATTACTTTTCGCAGGTCGTTTGATAAGCGCGACCTGATCTGCCGTAGCAGCGCCGCCGATCGCCCCTCGTCCCTGGGAACCATCACTTTGCCAAGCAGTGGAGCCACCAATGCTCGGAACGAACACTTGCAACGATATCTAGCTGAACCATTTGCCCACTATATAATCCGGCGCAATCGTCGATCCTGGCAATGGCAGCAGCGCGAGCTTTCAAAGCACGAAAGACCACCGCGGATTACTTTTCGCAGCTCGTTTGATAAGCGTGGCCTTATCTGCCGTAGCAGCGCCGCCGATCGCACCTCGTCCCTGGAGCCATCACTTTGCGAAGCAGTGGAGCCACCAATGTTCGGAACGAACACTTGCAACGACATCTAGCTGAACCATTTGCCGGCTATATAGGCCGGCGCAATCGTCGATCCTGGCAATGGCAGCAGCGCCAGCTTACAAAGCACGAAAGACCACCGCGGATTACTTTTCGCAGGTCGTTTGATAAGCACGACCTGATCTGCCGTAGCAGCGCCGCCGATCGCCCCTCGTCCATGGGAGCCACCACTTTGCTAAGCAGCGGAGACACCAGTGCCCGGAACGAACGCCTGCAACGACATCTAGCAGAACCATTTGCCCCCTATTTAAGCCGGCGCAATTTTCGATCCTGGTACTGACAGCAGCGGCTGCATACAAAGCGCGAAAGGCCACCGCGGATTACTTATCTCAGGTCGTTTGATAAGCGCGACCTGATCTGCCGTAGCAGCACCGCCGATCGCCCGTCGTCCCGGCGAGCCCTCACTTTGCGAAGCAGTGGAGCCACCAATCTCGGAACCAACACTTGCAACGACATCTACCTGAACCATTTGCCCACTATATAAGCCGGCGCAATCGTCGATCCTGGCAATGGCCGCAGCGCCAGCATACAAAGCACGAAAGACCACCGCGCATTACTTTTCGCAGGTCGATTGATAAGCGCGACCTTATCTGCCGTAGCAGCGCCGCCGATCGCCCCTCGTCCCAGGGAGCCATCACTTTTCGAAGCAGTGGAGCCAACAATGCTCGGAACGAACACTTGCAACGACCTCTAGCTGAACCATTTGCCCGCTATATAAGCCGGCGGAATCGTCGATCCTGGCAATGGCAGCAGCGCCAGCTTACAAAGCACGAAAGACCACGGCGGATTACTTTTCGCAGGTTGTTTGATAAGCGCGACCTGATCTGCCGTAGCAGCGCCGCCGATCGCCCCTCGTCCCTGGGAGCCATCACTTTGCGAAGCAGTGGAGCCACCAATGCTCGGAACGAACACTTGCAACGACATCTAGCTGAACCATTTGCCGGCTATATAAGCCGGCGCAATCGTCGATCCTGGCAATGGCAGCAGCGCCAGCTTACAAAGCACGAAAGACCACCGCGCATTACTTTTCGCAGGTCGATTGATAAGCGCGACCTTATCTGCCGTAGCAGCGCCGCCGATCGCCCCTCGTCCCTGGGAGCCATCACTTTGCGAAGCAGTAGAGCCACCAATGCTCGGAACGAACACTTGCAACGACCTCTAGCTGAACCATTTGCCCGCTATATAAGCCGGCGGAATCGTCGATCCTGGCAATGGCAGCAGCGCCAGCTTAAAAAGCACGAAAGACCACCGCGGATTACTTTTCGCAGGTCGTTTGATAAGCGCGACCTGATCTGCCGTAGCAGCGCCGCCGATCGCCCCTCGTCCCTGGGAGCCATCACTTTGCGAAGCAGTGGAGCCACCAATGCTCGGAACGAACACTTGCAACGACATCTAGCTGAACCATTTGCCCGCTATATAAGCCGGCGCAATCGTCGATCCTGGCAATGGCAGCAGCGCCAGCTTACAAAGCACGAAAGACCACCGCGGATTACTTTTCTCAGGTCGTTTGATAAGCGCGACCTCATATGCCGTAGCAGCGCCGTCGATCGCCGCTCATCCCCGGGAGCCACCACTTTGCGAAGCAGCGGAGACACCAGCGCCCGGAACGAACGCCTGCAACGTCATCTAGCTGAACCATTTGCCCTCTATTTAAGCCGGCGCAATCGTCCATCCTGGTACTGACAGCAGCGGCTGCATACAAAGCACGAAAGACCACCGCGGATTACTTTTCGCAGGTCGTTTGTTAAGCGCGTCCTGATCTGCCGTATCAGCGCCGCCGATCGCCGCTCGTCCCTGGGAGCCATCACTTTGCGAACCAGTGGAGCCACCAATGCTCGGAACGAACACTTGCAACGACATCTAGCTGAACCATTTGCCCACTATATAAGCCGGCGCAATCGTCGATCCTGGCAATGGCAGCAGCGCCAGCTTACAAAGCACGAAAGACCACAGCGGATTACTTTTCGCACGTCGTTTGATACGCGCGACCTTATCTGCCGTAGCAGCGCCGCCGACCGCCCCTCGTCCCTGGGAGCCATCCTTTTGCGAAGCAGTGGAGCCACCAATGCTCGCAACGAACACTTGCAACGACATCTAGCTGAACCCTTTGCCCACTATATAAGCCGGCGCAATCGTCGATCCTGGCAATGGCAGCAGCGCCAGCTTACAAAGCACGAAAGACCACCGCGGATTACTTTTCTCAGGTCGTTTGATAAGCGCGACCTGATATGCCGTAGCAGCGCCGTCGATCGCCGCTCATCCCCGGGAGCCACCACTTTGCGAAGCAGCGGAGCCACCAATGCTCGGAACGAACACTTGCAGCGACATCTAGCAGAACCATTTGCCCCCTATTTAAGTCGGCGCAATCGTCGATCCTGGTACTGACAGCAGCGGCTGCATTCAAAGCACGAAAGACCACCGCGGATTACTTTTCGCAGGTCGTTTGATAAGCGCGACCAGATCTGCCGTAGCAGCGCCGCCGATCGCCGCTCGTCCCGGGAGCCACCACTTTGCGAAGCAGCGGAGACACCAGCGCCCAGAACGAACGCCTGCAGCGACATTTAGCAGAACAAATTGCCCACTATTTAAGTCGGCGCAATCGGCGATCCTGGTACTGCCAGCAGCGGCTGCATAAAAAGCACCAAAGACCACCGCGGATTACTTTTCGCAGGTCGTTTGATAAGCGCGACCTGATATGCCGTAGCATCGCCGACGATCGCCGCTCATCCCCGGGAGCCACCACTTTGCGAAGCAGCGGAGACACCAGCGCCCGGAACGAGCCCCTGCAACGACATCTAGCAGAACCATTTGCCCCCTATTTAAGCCGGCGCAATCGTCGATCCTGGTACTGACAGCAGCGGCTGCATACAAAGCACGAAAGACCACCGCGGATTACTTTTCGCTGGTCGTTTGATAAGCGCGACCTGATATGCCGTAGCATCGCCGACGATCGCCGCTCGTCCCTGGGAGCCATCACTTTGCGAAGCTGTGGAGCCACCAATGCTCGGAACGAACACTTGCAACGACATCTAGCTGAACCATTTGCCCGCTATATAAGCCGGCGCAATCGTCGATCCTGGCAATGGCAGCAGCGCCAGCTTACAAAGCACGAAAGACCACCGCGGACTACTTTTCGCCGGTCCTTTGATAAGCGCGACCTGATCTGCCGTAGAAGCGCCGCCGATCGCCCCTCCTCCATGGGAGCCACCACTTTGCGAAGCAGCGGAGACACCAGCTCCCGGAACGAACGCCTGCAACGACATCTAGCAGAACCATTTGCCCCCTATTTAAGCCGGCGCAATTGTCGATCCTGGTACTGACAGCAGCGGCTGCATACAAAACGCGAAAGGCCACCGCGGATTACTTTTCGCAGGTCGTTTGATAAGCGCGACCTGATATGCCGTAGCAGCGCCGCCGATCGCCGGTCGTCCCCGGGAGCCACCACTTTGCGAAGCAGCGGAGCCACCAATGCTCGGAACGAACACTTGCAGCGACATCTAGCTGACCCATTTGCCCACTATTTGGGCCGGCTCAATCGTCGACCCTCGTACTCATAGCAGCGGCTGCATACAAAGCACGAAAGACCGCCGCGGATTACTTTTCGCAGGTCGTTTGATAAGCGCGACCTGATCTGCCGTAGAAGCGCCGCCGATCGCCCCTCGTCCATGGGAGCCACCACTTTGCGAAGCAGCGGAGACACCAGCTCCCGGAACGAACGCCTGCAACGACATCTAGATGAACCATTTGCCCACTATATAAGCCGGCGCAATCGTCGATCCTGGTAATGGCAGCAGCGCCAGCTTACAAAGCACGAAAGACCACCGCGGATTACTTTTCGCAAGTCGTTTGATAAGAGCGACCTTATCTGCCGTAGCAGCGCCGCCGATCGCCCCTCGTCCCTGGGAACCATCACTTTGCGAAGCAGTGGAGCCACCAATGCTCGGAACGAACACTTGCAACGATATCTAGCTCAACCATTTGCCCACTATATAATCCGGCGCAATTGTCGATCATGGCAATGGCAGCAGCGCCTGCTTACAAAGCACGAAAGACCACCGCGGATTACTTTTCGCAGGTCGTTTGATAAGCGTGGCCTTATCTGCCGTAGCAGCGCCGCCGATCGCACCTCGTCGCTGGAGCCATCACTTTGCGAAGCAGTGGAGCCACCAATGTTCGGAACGAACACTTGCAACGACATCTAGCTGAACCATTTGCCCGCTATATAAGCCGGCGCAATCGTCGATCCTGGCAATGGCAGCAGCGCCAGCTTACAAAGCACGAAAGACCACCGCGCATTACTTTTCGCAGGTCGATTGATAAGCACGACCTGATCTGCCGTAGCAGCGCCGCCGATCGCCCCTCGTCCCTGGGAGCCATCACTTTGCGAAGCAGTGGAGCCACCAATGCTCGGAACGAACACTTGCAACGACCTCTAGCTGAACCATTTGCCCGCTATATAAGCCGGCGGAATCGTCGATCCTGGCAATGGCAGCAGCGCCAGCTTACAAAGCACGAAAGACCACCGCGGATTACTTTTCGCAGGTCGTTTGATAAGCGCGACCTCATCTGTTGTAGCAACGCCGCCGATCGCCCCTCATCCCTGGGAGCCATCACTTTGCGAAGCAGTGGAGCCACCAATGCTCGGAACGAACACTTGCAACGACATCTAGCTGAACCATTTGCCGGCTATATAAGCCGGCGCAATCGTCGATCCTGGCAATGGCAGCAGCGCCAGCTTACAAAGCACGAAAGACCACCGCGGATTACTTTTCGCGGGTCGTTTTTTATAAGCGCGACCTGATCTGCCGTAGCGGCACCGCCGATCGCCGCTCGTCCCCGGGAGCCACCACTTTGCGAAGCAGTGGAGCCACCAATGCTCGGAACGAACACTTGCAACGACATCTAGCTGAACCATTTGCCCACTATATAAGCCGGCGCAATCGTCGATCCTGGCAATGGCAGCAGCGCGAGCTTACAAAGCACGAAAGACCACCGCGGATTACTTTTCTCAGGTCGTTTGATAAGCGCGACCTGATATGCCGTAGCAGCGCCGTCGATCGCCGCTCATCCCCGGGAGCCACCACTTTGCGAAGCAGCGGAGACACCAGCGCCTGGAACGAACGCCTGCAACGACATCTAGCAGAACCATTTGCCCCCTATTTAAGTCGGCGCAATCGTCGATCCTGGTACTGACAGCAGCGGCTGAATACAAAGCAACAAAGAGCACCGCGGATTAGTTTTCGCGGGTCGTTTGATAAGCGCCCGGAACGAACGCCTGCAACGACATCTAGCAGAGCCATTTACCCCATATTTAAGCCGGCGCAATCGTCGATCCTGGTACTGACAGCAGCGGCTGCATTCAAAGCACGAAAGACCACCGCGGATTACTTTTCGCAGGTCGTTTGATAAGCGCGACCAGATCTGCCGTAGCAGCGCCGCCGATCGCCGCTCGTCCCGGGAGCCACCACTTTGCGATGCAGCGGAGACACCAGCGCCCAGAACGAACGCCTGCAGCGACATTCAGCAGAACAAATTGCCCCCTATTTAAGTCGGAGCAATCGGCGATCCTGGTACTGCCAGCAGCGGCTGCATAAAAAGCACCAAAGACCACCGCGGATTACTTTTCGCAGGTCGTTTGATAAGCGCGACCTTATATGCCGTAGCAGCGCCGTCGATCGCCGCTCGTCCCTGGGAGCCATCACTTTGCGAAGCTGTGGAGCCACCAATGCTCGGAACGAACACTTGCAACGACATCTAGCTGAACCATTTGCCCGCTATATAAGCCGGCGCAATCGTCGATCCTGGCAATGGCAGCAGCGCCAGCTTACAAAGCACGAAAGACCACCGCGGATTACTTTTCGCCGGTCGTTTGATAAGCGCGACCTGATCTGCCGTAGAAGCGCCGCCGATCGCCCCTCGTCCATGGGAGCCACCACTTTGCGAAGCAGCGGAGACACCAGCTCCCGGAACGAACGCCTGCAACGACATCTAGCAGAACCATTTGCCCACTATTTAAGCCGGCTCAATCGTCGACCCTCGTACTCATAGCAGCGGCTGCATACAAAGCACGAAAGACCGCCGCGGATTACTTTTCGCAGGTCGTTTGATAAGCGCGACCTGATATGCCGTAGCAGCGCCGCCGATCGCCGCTCGTCCCCGGGAGCCACCACTTTGCGAAGCAGCGGAGCCACCAATGCTCGGAACGAACACTTGCAGCGACATCTAGCTGACCCATTTGCCTACTATTTAAGCCGGCTCAATCGTCGACCCTCGTACTCATAGCAGCGGCTGCATACAAAGCACGAAAGACCGCCGCGGATTACTTTTCGCAGGTCGTTTGATAAGCGCGACCTGATCTGCCGTAGAAGCGCCGCCGATCGCCCCTCGTCCATGGGAGCCACCACTTTGCGAAGCAGCGGAGACACCAGCTCCCGGAACGAACGCCTGCAACGACATGTAGCTGAACCATTTGCACACTATATAAGCCCGCGCAATCGTCGATCCTGGCAATGGCAGCAGCGCCAGCTTACAAAGCACGAAAGACCACCACGGATTACTTTTCGCAGGTCGTTTGTTAAGCGCGTCCTGATCTGCCGTATCAGCGCCGCCGATCGCCGCTCGTCCCTGGGAGCCATCACTTTGCGAAGCAGTGGAGCCACCAATGCTCGGAACGAACACTTGCAACGACATCTAGCTGAACCATTTGCCCACTATATAAGCCGGCGCAATCGTCGATCCTGGCAATGGCAGCAGCGCCAGCTTACAAAGCACGAAAGACCACCGCGGATTACTTTTCGCACGTCGTTTGATAAGCGCGACCTTATCTGCCGTAGCAGCGCCGCCGACCGCCCCTCGTCCCTGGGAGCCATCATTTTGCGAAGCAGTGGAGCCACCAATGCTCGCAACGAACACTTGCAACGACATCTAGCTGAACCATTTGCCCACTATATAAGCCGGCGCAATCGTCGATCCTGGCAATGGCAGCAGCGCCAGCTTACAAAGCACGAAAGACCACCGCGGATTACTTTTCTCAGGTCGTTTGATAAGCGCGACCTGATATGCCGTAGCAGCGCCGTCGATCGCCGCTCATCCCCGGGAGCCACCACTTTGCGAAGCAGCGGAGACACCAGCGCCTGGAACGAACGCCTGCAACGACATCTAGCAGAACCATTTGCCCCCTATTTAAGTCGGCGCAATCGTCGATCCTGGTACTGACAGCAGCGGCTGAATACAAAGCAACAAAGAGCACCGCGGATTAGTTTTCGCAGGTCGTTTGATAAGCGCGACCAGATCTGCCGTAGCAGCGCCGCCGATCGCCCCTCGTCCCTGGGAGCCATCATTTTGCGAAGCAGTGGAGCCACCAATGCTCGCAACGAACACTTGCAACGACATCTAGCTGAACCATTTGCCCACTATATAAGCCGGCGCAATCGTCGATCCTGGCAATGGCAGCAGCGCCAGCTTACAAAGCACGAAAGACCACCGCGGATTACTTTTCTCAGGTCGTTTGATAAGCGCGACCTGATATGCCGTAGCAGCGCCGTCGATCGCCGCTCATCCCCGGGAGCCACCACTTTGCGAAGCAGCGGAGACACCAGCGCCTGGAACGAACGCCTGCAACGACATCTAGCAGAACCATTTGCCCCCTATTTAAGTCGGCGCAATCGTCGATCCTGGTACTGACTGCAGCGGCTGAATACAAAGCAACAAAGAGCACCGCGGATTAGTTTTCGCAGGTCGTTTGATAAGCGCGACCAGATCTGCCGTAGCAGCGCCGCCGATCGCCCCTCGTCCCTGGGAGCCATCATTTTGCGAAGCAGTGGAGCCACCAATGCTCGCAACGAACACTTGCAACGACATCTAGCTGAACCATTTGCCCACTATATAAGCCGGCGCAATCGTCGATCCTGGCAATGGCAGCAGCGCCAGCTTACAAAGCACGAAAGACCACCGCGGATTACTTTTCTCAGGTCGTTTGATAAGCGCGACCTGATATGCCGTAGCAGCGCCGTCGATCGCCGCTCATCCCCGGGAGCCACCACTTTGCGAAGCAGCGGAGACACCAGCGCCTGGAACGAACGCCTGCAACGACATCTAGCAGAACCATTTGCCCCCTATTTAAGTCGGCGCAATCGTCGATCCTGGTACTGACAGCAGCGGCTGAATACAAAGCAACAAAGAGCACCGCGGATTAGTTTTCGCAGGTCGTTTGATAAGCGCGACCTTATCTGCCGTAGTAGCGCCGCCGACCGCCCCTCGTCCCTGGGAGCCATCATTTTGCGAAGCAGTGGAGCCACCAATGCTCGCAACGAACACTTGCAACGACATCTAGCTGAACCATTTGCCCACTATATAAGCCGGCGCAATCGTCGATCCTGGCAATGGCAGCAGCGCCAGCTTACAAAGCACGAAAGACCACCGCGGATTACTTTTCTCAGGTCGTTTGATAAGCGCGACCTGATATGCCGTAGCAGCGCCGTCGATCGCCGCTCATCCCCGGGAGCCACCACTTTGCGAAGCAGCGGAGACACCAGCGCCCGGAACGAACGCCTGCAACGACATCTAGCAGAACCATTTACCCCATATTTAAGCCGGCGCAATCGTCGATCCTGGTACTGACAGCAGCGGCTGCATTCAAAGCACGAAAGACCACCGCGGATTACTTTTCGCAGGTCGTTTGATAAGCGCGACCAGATCTGCCGTAGCAGCGCCGCCGATCGCCGCTCGTCCCGGGAGCCACCACTCTGCGAAGCAGCGGAGACACCAGCGCCCAGAACGAAAGCCTGCAGCGACATTTAGCAGAACAAATTGCCCCCTATTTAAGTCGGCGCAATCGGCGATCCTGGTACTGCCAGCAGCGGCTGCATAAAAAGCACCAAAGACCACCGCGGATTACTTTTCGCAGGTCGTTTGATAAGCGCGACCTGATATGCCGTAGCATCGCCGACGATCGCCGCTCATCCCCGGGAGCCACCGCTTTGCGAAGCAGCGGAGACACCAGCGCCCGGAACGAGCCCCTGCAACGACATCTAGCAGAACCATTTGCCCCCTATTTAAGCCGGCGCAATCGTCGATCCTGGTACTGACAGCAGCGGCTGCATACAAAGCACGAAAGACCACCGCGGATTACTTTTCGCAGGTCGTTTGATAAGCGCGACCTGATATGCCGTAGCATCGCCGACGATCGCCGCTCGTCCCTGGGAGCCATCACTTTGCGAAGCTGTGGAGCCACCAATGCTCGGAACGAACACTTGCAACGACATCTAGCTGAACCATTTGCCCGCTATATAGGCCGGCGCAATCGTCGATCCTGGCAATGGCAGCAGCGCCAGCTTACAAAGCACGAAAGACCACCGCGGATTACTTTTCGCCGGTCGTTTGATAAGCGCGACCTGATCTGCCGTAGAAGCGCCGCCGATCGCCCCTCCTCCATGGGAGCCACCACTTTGCGAAGCAGCGGAGACACCAGCTCCCGGAACGAACGCCTGCAACGACATCTAGCAGAACCATTTGCCCCCTATTTAAGCCGGCGCAATTGTCGATCCTGGTACTGACAGCAGCGGCTGCATACAAAACGCGAAAGGCCACCGCGGATTACTTTTCGCAGGTCGTTTGATAAGCGCGACCTGATATGCCGTAGCAGCGCCGCCGATCGCCGCTCGTCCCCGGGAGCCACCACTTTGCGAAGCAGCGGAGCCACCAGTGCTCGGAACGAACACTTGCAGCGACATCTAGCTGACCCATTTGCCCACTATTTGGGCCGGCTCAATCGTCGACCCTCGTACTCATAGCAGCGGCTGCATACAAAGCACGAAAGACCGCCGCGGATTACTTTTCGCAGGTCGTTTGATAAGCGCGACCTGATCTGCCGTAGAAGCGCCGCCGATCGCCCCTCGTCCATGGGAGCCACCACTTTGCGAAGCAGCGGAGACACCAGCTCCCGGAACGAACGCCTGCAACGACATCTAACTGAACCATTTGCCCACTATATAAGCCGGCGCAATCGTCGATCCTGGTAATGGCAGCAGCGCCAGCTTACAAAGCACGAAAGACCACCGCGGATTACTTTTCGCAAGTCGTTTGATAAGAGCGACCTTATCTGCCGTAGCAGCGCCGCCGATCGCCCCTCGTCCCTGGGAACCATCACTTTACGAAGCAGTGGAGCCACCAATGCTCGGAACGAACACTTGCAACGATATCTAGCTCAACCATTTGCCCACTATATAATCCGGCGCAATGGTCGATCATGGCAATGGCAGCAGCGCCAGCTTACAAAGCACAAAAGACCACCGCGGATTACTTTTCGCAGGTCGTTTGATAAGCGTGGCCTTATCTGCCGTAGCAGCGCCGCCGATCGCACCTCGTCCCTGGAGCCATCACTTTTGCGAAGCAGTGGAGCCACCAATGTTCGGAACGAACACTTGCAACGACATCTAGCTGAACCATTTGTCCGCTATATAAGCCGGCGCAATCGTCGATCCTGGCAATGGCAGCAGCGCCAGCTTACAAAGCACCAAAGACCACCGCGCATTACTTTTCGCAGGTCGATTGATAAGCACGACCTTATCTGCCGTAGCAGCGCCGCCGATCGCCCCTCGTCCCTGGGAGCCATCACTTTGCGAAGCAGTGGAGCCACCAATGCTCGGAACGAACACTTGCAACGACCTCTAGCTGAACCATTTGCCCGCTATATAAGCCGGCGGAATCGTCGATCCTGGCAATGGCAGCAGCGCCAGCTTACAAAGCACGAAAGACCACCGCGGATTACTTTTCGCAGGTCGTTTGATAAGCGCGACCTGATCTGCCGTAGCATCGCCGCCGATCGCCCCTCGTCCCTGGGAGCCATCACTTTGCGAAGCACTGGAGCCACCAATGCTCGGAACGAACACTTGCAACGACATCTAGCTGAACCATTTGCCCGCTATATAAGCCGGCGCAATCGTCGAACCTGGCAATGGCAGCAGCGCCAGCTTACAAAGCACGAAAGACCACCGCGGATTACTTTTCTCGGGTCGTTTGATAAGCGCGACCTGATCTGCCGTAGCGGCACCGCCGATCGCCGCTCGTCCCCGGGAGCCACCACTTTGCGAAGCAGTGGAGCCACCAATGCTCGGAACGAACGCCTGCAACGACATCTAGCTGAACCATTTGCCCACTATATAAGCCGGCGCAATCGTCGATCCTGGCAATGGCAGCAGCGCGAGCTTACAAAGCACGAAAGACCACCGCGGATTACTTTTCTCAGGTCGTTTGATAAGCGCGACATGATATGCCGTAGCAGCGCCGTCGATCGCCGCTCATCCCCGGGAGCCACCACTTTGCGAAGCAGCGGAGACACCAGCGCCTGGAACGAACGCCTGCAACGACATCTAGCAGAACCATTTGCCCCCTATTTAAGTCGGCGCAATCGTCGATCCTGGTACTGACAGCAGCGGCTGAATACAAAGCAACAAAGAGCACCGCGGATTAGTTTTCGCAGGTCGTTTGATAAGCACCCGGAACGAACGCCTGCAACGACATCTAGCAGAACCATTTGCCCACTATATAAGCCGGCGCAATCGTCGATCCTGGTACTGACAGCAGCGGCTGCATTCAAAGCACGAAAGACCACCGCGGATTACTTTTCGCAGGTCGTTTGATAAGCGCGACCAGATCTGCCGTAGCAGCGCCGCCGATCGCCGCTCGTCCCGGGAGCCACCACTTTGCGAAGCAGCGGAGACACCAGCGCCCAGAACGAACGCCTGCAGCGACATTTAGCAGAACAAATTGCCCCCTATTTAAGTCGGAGCAATCGGCGATCCTGGTACTGCCAGAAGCGGCTGCATAAAAAGCACCAAAGACCACCGCGGATTACTTTTCGCAGGTCGTTTGATAAGCGCGACCTTATATGCCGTAGCAGCGCCGTCGATCGCCGCTCGTCCCTGGGAGCCATCACTTTGCGAAGCACTGGAGCCACCAATGCTCGGAACGAACACTTGCAACGACATCTAGCTGAACCATTTGCCCGCTATATAAGCCGGCGCAATTGTCGATCCTGGCAATGGCAGCAGCGCCAGCTTACAAAGCACGAAAGACCACCGCGGATCACTTTTCGCCGGTCGTTTGATTAGCGCGACGTGATCTGCCGTAGAAGCGCCGCCAATCGCCCCTCGTCCATGGGAGCCACCAATTTGCGAAGCAGCGGAGACACCAGCTCCCGGAACGAACGCCTGCAACGACATCTAGCAGAACCATTTGCCCCCTATTTAAGCCGGCGCAATTGTCGATCCTGGTACTGACAGCAGCGGCTGCATACAAAACGCGAAAGGCCACCGCGGATTACTTTTCGCAGGTCGTTTGATAAGCGCGACCTGATATGCCGTAGCAGCGCCGCCGATCGCCGCTCGTCCCCGGGAGCCACCACTTTGCGAAGCAGCGGAGCCACCAATGCTCGGAACGAACACTTGCAGCGACATCTAGCTGACCCATTTGCCCACTATTTATGCCGGCTCAATCGTCGACCCTCGTACTCATAGCAGCGGCTGCATACAAAGCACGAAAGACCGCCGCGGATTACTTTTCGCAGGTCGTTTGATAAGCGCGACCTGATCTGCCGTAGAAGCGCCGCCGATCGCCCCTCGTCCATGGGAGCCACCACTTTGCGAAGCAGCGGAGACACCAGCTCCCGGAACGAACGCCTGCAACGACATCTAGCTGCATCATTTGCCCACTATATAAGCCGGCGCAATCGTCGATCCTGGCAATGGCAGCAGCGCCAGCTTACAAAGCACGAAAGACCACCGCGGATTACTTTTCGCAGGTCGTTTGATAAGAGCGACCTTATCTGCCGTAGCAGCGCCGCCGATCGCCCCTCGTCCCTGGGAACCATCACTTTGCGAAGCAGTGGAGCCACCAATGCTCGGAACGAACACTTGCAACGATATCTAGCTCAACCATTTGCCCGCTATATAAGCCGGCGCAATCGTCGATCCTGGCAATGGCAGCAGCGCCAGCTAACAAAGCACGAAAGACCACCGCGGATTACTTTTCTCAGTTCGTTTGATAAGCGCGACCTGATATGCCGTAGCAGCGCCGTCGATCGCCGCTCATCCCCGGGAGCCACCACATTGCGAAGCAGCGGAGACACCAGCGCCTAGAACGAACGCCTGCAACGACATCTAGCAGAACCATTTGCCCCCTATTTAAGTCGGCGCAATCGTCGATCCTGGTACTGACAGCAGCGGCTGAGTACAAAGCAACAAAGAGCACCGCGGATTACTTTTCGCAGGTCGTTTCATAAGCGCGACCTGATATGCCGTAGAAGCGCCGCCGATCGCCCCTCGTCCATGGGAGCCACCACTTTGCGAAGCAGCGGAGACACCAGCTCCCGGAACGAACGCCTGCAACGACATCTAGCAGAACCATTGGCCCGCTATTTAAGCCGGCGCAATTTCGATCCTGGTACTGACAGTAGCGGCTGCATACAAAACGCGAAAGGCCACCGCGGATTACTTTTCGCAGGTCGTTTCATAAGCGCGACCTGATATGCCGTAGCAGCGCCGCCGATCGCCGCTCGTACCCGGGAGCCACCACTTTGCGAAGCAGCGGAGACACCAGCGCCCGGAACGAGCGCCTGCAACGACATCTAGCAGAACCATTTGCCCCTATTTAAGCCGGCGCAATCGTCGATCCTGGTACTGACAGCAGCGGCTGCATACAAAGCACGAAAGACCACCGCGGATTACTTTTCGCAGGTCGTTTGATAAGCGCGACCTGATATGCCGTAGAAGCGCCGCCGATCGCCCCTCGTCCATGGGAGCCACCACTTTGCGAAGCAGCGGAGACACCAGCTCCCGGAACGAACGCCTGCAACGACATCTAGCAGAACCATTGGCCCGCTATTTAAGCCGGCGCAATTTCGATCCTGGTACTGACAGTAGCGGCTGCATACAAAACGCGAAAGGCCACCGCGGATTACTTTTCGCAGGTCGTTTCATAAGCGCGACCTGATATGCCGTAGCAGCGCCGCCGATCGCCGCTCGTACCCGGGAGCCACCACTTTGCGAAGCAGCGGAGACACCAGCGCCCGGAACGAGCGCCTGCAACGACATCTAGCAGAACCATTTGCCCCTATTTAAGCCGGCGCAATCGTCGATCCTGGTACTGACAGCAGCGGCTGCATACAAAGCACGAAAGACCACCGCGGATTACTTTTCGCAGGTCGTTTGATAAGCGCGACCTGATCTGCCGTAGCAGCGCCGCCAATGCCGCTCGTCCCTGGGAGCCATCACTTTGCGAAGCAGTGGAGCCACCAATGCTCGTAACGAACACTTGCAACGATATCTAGCTGAACGACTTGCCCGCTATATAAGCCGGCGCAATCGTCGATCCTGGCAATGGCAGCAGCGCCAGCTTACAAAGCACGAAAGACCACCGCGGATTACTTTTCGCAGGTCGTTTGATAAGCGCGACCTTATCTGCCGTAGCAGCGCCGCCGATCGCCCCTCGTCCCTGGGAGCCATCACTTTGCGAAGCAGTGGAGCCACAAATGCTCGGAACGAACACTTACAACGACATCTAGCTGAACCATTTGCCCGCTATAAAAGCCGGCGCAATCGTCTATCCTGGCAATGACAGCAGCGCCAGCTTACAAAGCACGAAAGACCACCGCGGATTACTTTTCGCAGGTCGTTTGATAAGCGCGACCTTATCTGCCGTAGCTTCGCCGCCGATCGCCCCTCGTCCCTGGGAGCCATCACTTTGCGAAGCAGTGGAGCCACCAATGCTCGGAACGAACACTTGCAACGACATCTAGCTGAACCATTTGCCCGCTATATAAGCCGGCGCAATCGTCGATCCTGGCAATGGCAGCAGCGCCAGTTTACAAAGCACGAAAGACCACCGCGGATTACTTTTCGCAGGTCGTTTGATAAGCGCGACCTTATCTGCCGTAGCAGCGCCGCCGACCGCCCCTCGTCCCTGGGAGCCATCATTTTGCGAAGCAGTGGAGCCACCAATGCTCGCAACGAACACTTGCAACGACATCTAGCTGAACCATTTGCCCACTATATAAGCCGGCCCAATCGTCGATCCTGGCAATGGCAGCAGCGCCAGCTTACAAAGCACGAAAGACCACCGCGGATTACTTTTCTCAGGTCGTTTGATAAGCGCGACCTGATATGCCGTAGCAGCGCCGTCGATCGCCGCTCATCCCCGGGAGCCACCACTTTGCGAAGCAGCGGAGACACCAGCGCCTGGAACGAACGCCTGCAACGACATCTAGCAGAACCATTTGCCCCCTATTTAAGTCGGCGCAATCGTCGATCCTGGTACTGACAGCAGCGGCTGCATTCAAAGCACGAAAGACCACCGCGGATTACTTTTCGCAGGTCGTTTGATAAGCGCGACCAGATCTGCCGTAGCAGCGCCGCCGATCGCCGCTCGTCCCGGGAGCCACCACTTTGCGAAGCAGCGGAGACACCAGCGCCCAGAACGAAAGCCTGCAGCGACATTTAGCAGAACAAATTGCCCCCTATTTAAGTCGGCGCAATCGGCGATCCTGGTACTGCCAGCAGCGGCTGCATAAAAAGCACCAAAGACCACCGCGGATTACTTTTCGCAGGTCGTTTGATAAGCGCGACCTGATATGCTGTAGCATCGCCGACGATCGCCGCTCATCCCCGGGAGCCACCACTTTGCGAAGCAGCGGAGACACCAGCGCCCGGAACGAGCCCCTGCAACGACATCTAGCAGAACCATTTGCCCCCTATTTAAGCCGGCGCAATCGTCGATCCTGGTACTGACAGCAGCGGCTGCATACAAAGCACGAAAGACCACCGCGGATTACTTTTCGCAGGTCGTTTGATAAGCGCGACCTGATATGCCGTAGCATCGCCGACGATCGCCGCTCGTCCCTGGGAGCCATCACTTTGCGAAGCTGTGGAGCCACCAATGCTCGGAACGAACACTTGCAACGACATCTAGCTGAACCATTTGCCCGCTATATAGGCCGGCGCAATCGTCGATCCTGGCAATGGCAGCAGCGCCAGCTTACAAAGCACGAAAGACCACCGCGGATTACTTTTCGCCGGTCGTTTGATAAGCGCGACCTGATCTGCCGTAGAAGCGCCGCCGATCGCCCCTTCTCCATGGGAGCCACCACTTTGCGAAGCAGCGGAGACACCAGCTCCCGGAACGAACGCCTGCAACGACATCTAGCAGAACCATTTGCCCCCTATTTAAGCCGGCGCAATTGTCGATCCTGGTACTGACAGCAGCGGCTGCATACAAAACGCGAAAGGCCACCGCGGATTACTTTTCGCAGGTCGTTTGATAAGCGCGACCTGATATGCCGTAGCAGCGCCGCCGATCGCCGCTCGTCCCCGGGAGCCACCACTTTGCGAAGCAGCGGAGCCACCAATGCTCGGAACGAACACTTGCAGCGACATCTAGCTGACCCATTTGCCCACTATTTGGGCCGGCTCAATCGTCGACCCTCGTACTCATAGCAGCGGCTGCATACAAAGCACGAAAGACCGCCGCGGATTACTTTTCGCAGGTCGTTTGATAAGCGCGACCTGATCTGCCGTAGAAGCGCCGCCGATCGCCCCTCGCCCATGGGAGCCACCACTTTGCGAAGCAGCGGAGACACCAGCTCCCGGAACGAACGCCTGCAACGACATCTAGCTGAACCATTTGCCCTCTATATAAGCCGGCGCAATCGTCGATCCTGGTAATGGCAGCAGCGCCAGCTTACAAAGCGCGAAAGACCACCGCGGATTACTTTTCGCAAGTCGTTTGATAAGAGCGACCTTATCTGCCGTAGCAGCGCCGCCGATCGCCCCTCGTCCCTGGGAACCATCACTTTGCGAAGCAGTGGAGCCACCAATGCTCGGAACGAACACTTGCAACGATATCTAGCTCAACCATTTGCCCACTATATAATCCGGCGCAATCGTCGATCATGGCAAAGGCAGCAGCGCCAGCTTACAAAGCACGAAAGACCACCGCGGATTACTTTTCGCAGGTCGTTTGATAAGCGTGGCCTTATCTGCCGTAGCAGCGCCGCCGATCGCACCTCGTCCCTGGAGCCATCACTTTGCGAAGCAGTGGAGCCACCAATGTTCGGAACGAACACTTGCAACGACATCTAGCTGAACCATTTGCCCGCTATATAAGCCGGCGCAATCGTCGATCCTGGCAATGGCAGCAGCGCCAGCTTACGAAGCACCAAAGACCACCGCGCATTACTTTTCGCAGGTCGATTGATACGCACGACCTTATCTGCCGTAGCAGCGCCGCCGATCGCCCCTCGTCCCTGGGAGCCATCACTTTGCGAAGCAGTGGAGCCACCAATGCTCGGAACGAACACTTGCAACGACCTCTAGCTGAACCATTTGCCCGCTATATAAGCCGGCGGAATCGTCGATCCTGGCAATGGCAGCAGCGCCAGCTTACAAAGCACGAAAGACCACCGCCGATTACTTTTCGCAGGTCGTTTGATAAGCGCGACCTGATCAGCCGTAGCAGCGCCGCCGATCGCCGCTCGTCCCTGGGAGCCATCACTTTGCGAAGCACTGGAGCCACCAATGCTCGGAACGAACACTTGCAACGACATCTAGCTGAACCATTTGCCCGCTATATATGCCGGCGCAATCGTCGATCCTGGCAATGGCAGCAGCGCCAGCTAACAAAGCACGAAAGACCACCGCGGATTACTTTTCGCGGGTCGTTTGATAAGCGCGACCTCATCTGCCGTAGCGGCACCGCCGATCGCCGCTCGTCCCCGGGAGCCACCACTTTGCGAAGCAGTGGAGCCACCAATGCTCGGAACGAACGCCTGCAACGACATCTAGCTGAACCATTTGCCCACTATATAAGCCGGCGCAATCGTCGATCCTGGTACTGACAGCAGCGGCTGCATTCAAAGCACGAAAGACCACCGCGGATTACTTTTCGCAGGTCGTTTGATAAGCGCGACCAGATCTGCCGTAGCAGCGCCGCCGATCGCCGCTCGTCCCGGGAGCCACCACTTTGCGAAGCAGCGGAGACACCAGCGCCCAGAACGAACGCCTGCAGCGACATTTAGCAGAACAAATTGCCCCCTATTTAAGTCGGAGCAATCGGCGATCCTGGTACTGCCAGCAGCGGCTGCATAAAAAGCACCAAAGACCACCGCGGATTACTTTTCGCAGGTCGTTTGATAAGCGCGACCTTATATGCCGTAGCAGCGCCGTCGATCGCCGCTCGTCCCTGGGAGCCATCACTATGGGAAGCTGTGGAGCCACCAATGCTCGGAACGAACACTTGCAACGACATCTAGCTGAACCATTTGCCCGCTATATAAGCCGGCGCAATCGTCGATCCTGGCAACGGCAGCAGCGCCAGCTTACAAAGCACGAAAGACCACCGCGGATTACTTTTCGCCGGTCGTTTGATAAGCGCGACCTGATCTGCCGTAGAAGCGCCGCCGATCGCCCCTCGTCCATGGGAGCCACCACTTTGCGAAGCAGCGGAGACACCAGCTCCCGGAACGAACGCCTGCAACGACATCTAGCAGCACCATTTGCCCCCTATTTAAGCCGGCGCAATTGTCGATCCTGGTACTGACAGCAGCGGCTGCATACAAAACGCGAAAGGCCACCGCGGATTACTTTTCGCAGGTCGTTTGATAAGCGCGACCTGATATGCCGTAGCAGCGCCGCCGATCGCCGCTCGTCCCCGGGAGCCACCACTTTGCGAAGCAGCGGAGCCACCAATGCTCGGAACGAACACTTGCAGCGACATCTAGCTGACCCATTTGCCCACTATTTAAGCCGGCTCAATCGTCGACCCTCGTACTCATAGCAGCGGCTGCATACAAAGCACGAAAGACCGCCGCGGATTACTTTTCGCAGGTCGTTTGATAAGCGCGACCTGATCTGCCGTAGAAGCGCCGCCGATCGCCCCTCGTCCATGGGAGCCACCACTTTGCGAAGCAGCGGAGACACCAGCTCCCGGAACGAACGCCTGCAACGACATCTAGCTGAACCATTTGCCCACTATATAAGCCGGCGCAATCGTCGATCCTGGCAATGGCAGCAGCGCCAGCTTACAAAGCACGAAAGACCACCGCGGATTACTTTTCGCAGGTCGTTTGATAAGAGCGACCTTATCTGCCGTAGCAGCGCCGCCGATCGCCCCTCGTCCCTGGGAACCATCACTTTGCGAAGCAGTGGAGCCACCAATGCTCGGAACGAACACTTGCAACGATATCTAGCTCAACCATTTGCCCACTATATAATCCGGCGCAATCGTCGATCATGGCAATGGCAGCAGCGCCAGCTTACAAAGCACGAAAGACCACCGCGGATTACTTTTCGCAGGTCGTTTGATAAGCGTGGCCTTATCTGCCGTAGCAGCGGCGCCGATCGCACCTCGTCCCTGGAGCCATCACTTTGCGAAGCAGTGGAGCCACCAATGTTCGGAACGAACACTTGCAACGACATCTAGCTGAACCATTTGCCCGCTATATAAGCCGGCGCAATCGTCGATCCTGGCAATGGCAGCAGCGCCAGCTAACAAAGCACGAAAGACCACCGCGGATTACTTTTCTCAGTTCGTTTGATAAGCGCGACCTGATGTGCCGTAGCAGCGCCGTCGATCGCCGCTCATCCGCGGGAGCCACCACTTTGCGAAGCAGCGGAGACACCAGCGCCTAGAACGAACGCCTGCAACGACATCTAGCAGAACCATTTGCCCCCTATTTAAGTCGGCGCAATTGTCGATCCTGGTACTGACAGCAGCGGCTGCATACAAAACGCGAAAGGCCACCGCGGATTACTTTTCGCAGGTCGTTTGATAAGCGCGACCTGATATGCCGTAGCAGCGCCGCCGATCGACGCTCGTACCCGGGAGCCACCACTTTGCGAAGCAGCGGAGACACCAGCGCCCGGAACGAGCGCCTGCAACGACATCTAGCAGAACCATTTGCCCCTATTTAAGCCGGCGCAATCGTCGATCCTGGTACTGACAGCAGTGGCTGCATACAAAGCACGAAAGACCACCGCGGATTACTTTTTGCAGGTCGTTTGATAAGCGCGACCTGATCTGCCGTAGCAGCGCCGCCAATGCCGCTCGTCCCTGGGAGCCATCACTTTGCGAAGCAGTGGAGCCACCAATGCTCGGAACGAACACTTGCAACGATATCTAGCTGAACGACTTGCCCACTATATAAGCCGGCGCAATCGTCGATCCTGGCAATGGCAGCAGCGCCAGCTTACAAAGCACGAAAGACCACCGCGGATTACTTTTCGCAGGTCGTTTGATAAGCGCGATCTTATCTGCCGTAGCAGCGGCGCCGATCGCACCTCGTCCCTGGAGCCATCACTTTGCGAAGCAGTGGAGCCACCAATGTTCGGAACGAACACTTGCAACGACATCTAGCTGAACCATTTGCCCGCTATATAAGCCGGCGCAATCGTCGATCCTGGCAATGGCAGCAGCGCCAGCTAACAAAGCACGAAAGACCACCGCGGATTACTTTTCTCAGTTCGTTTGATAAGCGCGACCTGATGTGCCGTAGCAGCGCCGTCGATCGCCGCTCATCCGCGGGAGCCACCACTTTGCGAAGCAGCGGAGACACCAGCGCCTAGAACGAGCGCCTGCAACGACATCTAGCAGAACCATTTGCCCCTATTTAAGCCGGCGCAATCGTCCATCCTGGTACTGACAGCAGCGGCTGCATACAAAGCACGAAAGACCACCGCGGATTACTTTTCGCAGGTCGTTTGTTAAGCGCGTCCTGATCTGCCGTATCAGCGCCGCCGATCGCCGCTCGTCCCTGGGAGCCATCACTTTGCGAACCAGTGGAGCCACCAATGTTCGGAACGAACACTTGCAACGACATCTAGCTGAACCATTTGCCCGCTATATAAGCCGGCGCAATCGTCGATCCTGGCAATGGCAGCAGCGCCAGCTAACAAAGCACGAAAGACCACCGCGGATTACTTTTCTCAGTTCGTTTGATAAGCGCGACCTGATGTGCCGTAGCAGCGCCGTCGATCGCCGCTCATCCGCGGGAGCCACCACTTTGCGAAGCAGCGGAGACACCAGCGCCTAGAACGAACGCCTGCAACGACATCTAGCAGAACCATTTGCCCCCTATTTAAGTCGGCGCAATTGTCGATCCTGGTACTGACAGCAGCGGCTGCATACAAAACGCGAAAGGCCACCGCGGATTACTTTTCGCAGGTCGTTTGATAAGCGCGACCTGATATGCCGTAGCAGCGCCGCCGATCGACGCTCGTACCCGGGAGCCACCACTTTGCGAAGCAGCGGAGACACCAGCGCCCGGAACGAGCGCCTGCAATGACATCTAGCAGAACCATTTGCCCCTATTTAAGCCGGCGCAATCGTCGATCCTGGTACTGACAGCAGTGGCTGCATACAAAGCACGAAAGACCACCGCGGATTACTTTTCGCAGGTCGTTTGATAAGCGCGATCTTATCTGCCGTAGCAGCGCCGCCGATCGCCCCTCGTCCCTGGGAGCCATCACTTTGCGAAGCAGTGGAGCCACAAATGCTCGGAACGAACACTTACAACGACATCTAACTGAACCATTTGCCCGCTATATAAGCCGGCGCAATCGTCTATCCTGGCAATGGCAGCAGCGCCAGCTTACAAAGCACGAAAGACCACCGCGGATTACTTTTCGCAGGTCGTTTGATAAGCGCGACCTTATCTGCCGTAGCTTCGCCGCCGATCGCCCCTCGTCCCTGGGAGCCATCACTTTGCGAAGCAGTGGAGCCACCAATGCTCGGAACGAACACTTGCAACGACATCTAGCTGAACCATTTGCCCGCTATATAAGCCGGCGCAATCGTCGATCCTGGCAATGGCAGCAGCGCCAGTTTACAAAGCACGAAAGACCACCGCGGATTACTTTTCGCAGGTCGTTTGATAAGCGCGACCTTATCTGCCGTAGCAGCGCCGCCGATCGCCCCTCCTCCCTGGGAGCCATCACTTTTCGAACAGTGGAGCCACCAATGCTCGGAACGAACACTTGCAACGACATCTAGCTGAACCATTTGCACGCTATATAAGCCGGCGCAATCGTCGATCCTGGCAATGGCAGCAGCGCCAGCTTACAAAGCTGGAAAGACTACCGCGGATTACTTTTCGCAGGTCGTTTGATAAGCGCGACCTGATCTGCCGTAGCAGCGCCGCCGATCGCCCCTCGTCCCTGGGAACCATCACTTTGCGAAGCAGTTGAGCCACCAATGCTCGGAACGAACACTTGCAACGATATCTAGCTCAACCATTTGCCCACTATATAATCCGGCGCAATCGTCGATCATGGCAATGGCAGCAGCGCCAGCTTACAAAGCACGAAAGACCACCGCGGATTACTTTTCGCAGGTCGTTTGATAAGCGTGGCCTTATCTGCCGTAGCAGCGGCGCCGATCGCACCTCGTCCCTGGAGCCATCACTTTGCGAAGCAGTGGAGCCACCAATGTTCGGAACGAACACTTGCAACGACATCTAGCTGAACCATTTGCCCGCTATATAAGCCGGCGCAATCGTCGATCCTGGCAATGGCAGCAGCGCCAGCTAACAAAGCACGAAAGACCACCGCGGATTACTTTTCTCAGTTCGTTTGATAAGCGCGACCTGATGTGCCGTAGCAGCGCCGTCGATCGCCGCTCATCCCCGGGAGCCACCACTTTGCGAAGCAGCGGAGACACCAGCGCCCGGAACGAACGCCTGCAACGACATCTAGCAGAACCATTTACCCCATATTTAAGCCGGCGCAATCGTCGATCCTGGTACTGACAGCAGCGGCTGCATTCAAAGCACGAAAGACCACCGCGGATTACTTTTCGCAGGTCGTTTGATAAGCGCGCCCTGATATGCCGTAGAAGCGCCGCCGATCGCCCCTCGTCCATGGGAGCCACCACTTTGCGAAGCAGCGGAGACACCAGCTCCCGGAACGAACGCCTGCAACGACATCTAGCAGAACCATTGGCCCGCTATTTAAGCCGGCTCAATTGTCGATCCTGGTACTGACAGCAGCGGCTGCATACAAAACGCGAAAGGCCACCGCGGATTACTTTTCGCAGGTCGTTTGATAAGCGCGACCTGATATGCCGTAGCAGCGCCGCCGATCGACGCTCGTACCCGGGAGCCACCACTTTGCGAAGCAGCGGAGACACCAGCGCCCGGAACGAGCGCCTGCAACGACATCTAGCAGAACCATTTGCCCCTATTTAAGCCGGCGCAATCGTCGATCCTGGTACTGACAGCAGTGGCTGCATACAAAGCACGAAAGACCACCGCGGATTACTTTTCGCAGGTCGTTTGATAAGCGCGACCTGATCTGCCGTAGCAGCGCCGCCAATGCCGCTCGTCCCTGGGAGCCATCACTTTGCGAAGCAGTGGAGCCACCAATGCTCGGAACGAACACTTGCAACGATATCTAGCTGAACGACTTGCCCGCTATATAAGCCGGCGCAATCGTCGATCCTTGCAATGGCAGCAGCGCCAGCTTACAAAGCACGAAAGACCACCGCGGATTACTTTTCGCAGGTCGTTTGATAAGCGCGATCTTATCTGCCGTAGCAGCGCCGCCGATCGCCCCTCGTCCCTGGGAGCCATCACTTTGCGAAGCAGTGGAGCCACAAATGCTCGGAACGAACACTTACAACGACATCTAACTGAACCATTTGCCCGCTATATAAGCCGGCGCAATCGTCTATCCTGGCAATGGCAGCAGCGCCAGCTTACAAAGCACGAAAGACCACCGCGGATTACTTTTCGCAGGTCGTTTGATAAGCGCGACCTTATCTGCCGTAGCTTCGCCGCCGATCGCCCCTCGTCCCTGGGAGCCATCACTTTGCGAAGCAGTGGAGCCACCAATGCTCGGAACGAACACTTGCAACGACATCTAGCTGAACCATTTGCCCGCTATATAAGCCGGCGCAATCGTCGATCCTGGCAATGGCAGCAGCGCCAGTTTACAAAGCACGAAAGACCACCGCGGATTACTTTTCGCAGGTCGTTTGATAAGCGCGACCTTATCTGCCGTAGCAGCGCCGCCGATCGCCCCTCGTCCCTGGGAGCCATCACTTTTCGAACAGTGGAGCCACCAATGCTCGGAACGAACACTTGCAACGACATCTAGCTGAACCATTTGCACGCTATATAAGCCGGCGCAATCGTCGATCCTGGCAATGGCAGCAGCGCCAGCTTACAAAGCTCGAAAGACTACCGCGGATTACTTTTCGCAGGTCGTTTGATAAGCGCGACCTGATCTGCCGTAGCAGCGCCGCCGATCGCCGCCCGTCCCTGGGAGCCATCACTTTGCGAAGCAGTGGAGCCACCAATGCTCGGAACGAACACTTGCAGCGACATCTAGCTGAACCATTTGCCCACTATTTAAGCCGGCTCAGTCGTCGATCCTCGTACTGACAGCAGCGGCTGCATACAAAGCACGAAAGACCGCCGCGGATTACTTTTCCCAGGTCGTTTGATAAGCGCGACCTTATCTGCCGTAGCTTCGCCGCTGATCGCCCCTCGTCCCTGGGAGCCATCACTTTGCGAAGCAGTGGAGCCACCAATGCTCGGAACGAACACTTGCAACGACATCTAGCTGAACCATTTGCCCGCTATATAAGCCGGCGCAATCGTCGATCCTGGCAATGGCAGCAGCACCAGCTTACAAAGCACGAAAGACCACCGCGGATTACTTCTCGCAGGTTGGTTTATATCGTTCCTAATACTTTTGACTTGCTGCCGCTGCTGCCCAGAATTTGCGGTCAGTGATCTGTGATACCTTCTGTGTGTTTTGCATGCAAGAAGCCTTGCACGCAGGGAGATATTGGCATTATTTGCAATTTATGCACATATAGTTAGCATGCAGGGACGTGTTGCGAAATGCACTAGCTGTCACGAGGGATCGTCATCCGGCACACATGCTGAAGAAGGCAGTCAAGGAATGGATCCGATTATAGCTTCGAGGCTTGTCATGATAAATGTAAAGCTGGAACAGCAGCTGCCTTAAAAGGCTGCAGTGAATTACTTAAAACAATCAATGAAAAACATGTACCAGAAGTTTAACGATGTCATGAAACGGCTAGAGGAACAAGAAAAAGACATAAAATCCATCAAGAAGAGTGTGGAGAAGATTAACAAGGTGCAATTTATTGAAAAGCAGAAGCACCTGCAGGAATATCTGCATAACCTTGAATGGCGCAGCAGCCGCCTTAACCTAGAATTTCTCGGAATTCTAGTGACACCTGGAGAAGACCTTGTTCAGGAGGTAAACGAACTTGCCCCAGATTTAGAAGTGCCGGCCCTCACGCAGAATGACATATCAGCTATACACGGACTTAGAACAAGACAAGAAAAGGTAGCGGGAATAATTGTTCGCTATCACCGCCATGAACATAGAGACATGTGGCTGGCCAAGCGGAAAAACTGAAGGAAGACAACAGCCACCCGTCCATTCTCGAGAACATGACTAAGCGCAACCGTTACCTGTGTGTATGTATAGATGTGTCAAAGACTGGGCGAAGGCAAACTGCTACCACTTTGTGTGGCATTAAAATGGCAAATTCCTTCTTCGGAAAGATATTGGAGGTACTGCCTTCTCGTAAAATCGTTCGGGCAGCTAATCGAACTTGAAGCCTGAATAGATCCCATGAAAGAAACTGGGTAAGAACGCGAGATGTTTGTGTCATCCGAAGCTTTTGCCCAGAACGCAGGTGCGCAAAAAACATGCCTTTCCTTTCTTAACTTGAATTGTCGGTCTGCTAGGTCAAAAGTGGATGAGTTCTGTCTCTTTTTCCATACCCTAAATTTCAATTTTTCGGTGCTTATACTTACAGAAACTTCGTACGACCAAGATTCTGAAATGTTCACTACGCCATCTTATTCTCATTTTTCGTTACACGTGAGAACAAACGTGGTGGTGGCTTGTCTATTCTTGTGCGTCGGACATACGAGTGCTACACTGAGCGTGAATTTACTGCTGCAACGGATGATTATGAAACTATAGCTATCTGCCATGACATGCATATGTTGGTGGGATTGTATACACCACCAAATGGCTGTTTAAATGCCTTATGTGCCTTTTCTCTGCACATGTTTCTTAATGCGATAGGAAACGATATAAATCTTGTTGTAGGGGGTGATATCAATGTCAACCTGCTTGGAACCGGTGCAAAAGAATCTCAGCTATGTTTACTTGTTAATGTAACCGGGTTCGATATAATGTGTGCTAGTGCCACAAGGATAACTGAAGCATCTGCGACACTTCTAGACTTCTTTATAACAAACTACCCACTATCGCTAATTAAGGCAGACACCGTATCCACTGATGTAAGTGACAGCTTGCCGGTCTATATGCTTGTAAGCGGAATGAATGAAAATAGAAAAAAAAACGATGTTTTCTGAGACATATCCCAGATAAGCTTAGATCTGTTTAGTGATACTACTGAGAACATTTCATGGGACCAAGTTTATCATACGCGTAACCCCAACGAGGCATATGGAAAATCCCTAGACGTAATTTTACCAAATTATAACACTTGTTTCCCTACCAAAACTGTGCAGAAGACAGGAAGTAGTCATAAACCCTGGGTGAGCAAGGAAATATTAGAAAAGATTACCATAAAAAATGGCCTGTATCAAACGTTCATTGAAACCAAGGACAAGGATTTTTTTACACGATTGAAATGTGTGCGGAAAAATCTTACCATACTAAGGAAGGCGAGGGCAGCATATTACCATGATCTATTCTGTCGTAATCTAAACCGATCAGACATAATATCTAAAAACCTTAACTCCTTACTCAGTCGCGAGTGGAAAAAAAAGCGAAATAAAATTTCTCACGCGGGCGAAACTTTTTCCGGAGCTCGCCTGGAAAACCTCTTCAATGACTTTTACATAAATCAGCTCCCAGCTGTTCCGGAAAACGAAAGCAATTCCCTAATTTTGTCCAAGTTAAGCTATGGACAGTTGGTTTGGGGGACTACAACAAAAACGAACACAACAGACTGCTCATTCTGCAGAGAAGGGCCTTGAGAATATTTGTATATGTACCTTTTGACTTTCTCTCTGCTGGATTGTTTCAGTGTTTTAATGTAATCAAAAGGAATTATTTTTACAAATATCACTTTGTTCACTCACACCATACTGCCTCGAAAGCAAACAACCCCTTCTTTGCTGATCTATCCAAACTTACGCTAAACACATCGCTTTACAATACCCGCCATCCCAAGCGCTGGCACATTCCTGTACTTCGTAACAACTACTCTCTGCAGTTCTTCACTCGTACTCGTTCATGAATGCCAAAAAATTTTGAACTGGACAAAATTGACATTACCAGTAAGCGGAAGAAAGGTGTTAGAAATATTTTGTTTTAATGTGATTATGTTCAATTGCTTGTTCTCTTTTGGCTTCATGATGACTTTTTTGCAGGTTTATGTTTGCCGCTTCCTACCTTTTTTTCCTTTTGCCAAATATAATCAATTGTTGCTTTCGCAAATAATCTATATCGGATGTTGCCAATTTTTGTGCTTATACATGTATACCGAGTCTTCATTTAACTTTTATAACCAATGTGTATAAGGCAAGTGATATATATGGTATGCACATGAATCATATGTATGTTTCTTTGAACTGCTCCTCGATGTATGTACAGCTGCTGCCATCACTTCTAGGGGCAGCCACCCCGTCAAGCAACCGAGAACGCTAGTTTTTGTGGCTGTTCCCTCCTTTGACAAAGGAAAATAAAACAATTAAATTGAATTTAATATAAAAGGTGACTCAGGGTATGATTGACGCTGTAGTGCCGGGCTGCGGATAATTTCGATCACCTGATCTTCTTTACGATGTGTGGACATCGCATAGTACACGGGCCTCTATCATTTCGCCTCCATGAAAATGCAACAGCCCACCCGGAATCGAACCTTCGTCTTTATGTCCATCAGACGAATGCAATAACCCCTGAGCCATCGCGCCGGCTTCATCACTTTAGTAAATACGCACGACAACTTCTAAATGCTTTTTATAAAACGTTGTAACAAAGACCTATAATCCCTGGAGCAATCTCCGTATGCACTGAATATCTTCTGTCAACACGCACTCTGTACGGCATTCCTTTTACGTTGAAACTGAAGACTTGGAAGAATCGTGCCGCATATCAGTATTGACTCACTACGAGCGGTTCAAAATTGTCACCCCAATAAAATGCACATGCTTAGGGATCACAAGAGGGTAATATTGCCGCATTTTTTCTTTTACCCGTCATTAAACAAGCGCTTCAAAATAGACTGCGTCAAGCCTGGTACCTACGCCAATAAAAAACGGGCACAAGCCATGCAAAGCCTACCAGGCACACTACGAACCAGTTCACCACTGTTTTGCGCCCATAACTTGAAGCACAAATAAGGGACACCATTATTATGCATCAGCGAATGTTCTTAGAAACCAACGAGTTGCAGCGCTCGTGCCGAACGCATTATCCAGAGAAACTCGAGCAAAACATACTGGCTACAGCTGCGCCGTTTTGAAAAGCAGGGGACAGCTTGACAAAACATAGGCATTACTGATAATACCGTCCAGAATTCAAGACCCATGGAGCCAGACAGGAGGAAGCCGTTGTTGTTGTTTTCCACGATATTGCGGTAATGGCGGTTGATAAGCTACAGGGCAAGCGCTGCATCGTTGTCTTCCAGGCCAGCTGTGCGCCACCTCGCAATATTAGGTGGCAATATTCCCTAGAAAGCGCAAAACCGAAAGCATGACAGCCGCGATATAGCGAAAAGGGGACCTTAACTACATGAAAATGAGAGGCGACTACTTATAAAGAGCGCAGTTTACTGCAAGAAATGTGCACTCTGTAACACATATTAGTGCGCATATTTTTTTATTTATTTATTTATTTATTTATTTATTTATTTATTTACTTATTTATACTGCAGCCGCTACAGGCGCTATCCCAGAAGTGGATATATACATTCAAAAACTAAAGATATGGTAGCAAAAATTAAAAAATCAAAGTTGAACACGTAGGGAAAATCGCACAAATTGGGAGCATGGGTACAGAAAATAAAAAGATTACGAATCAGTTATGGCCTGTATAAATTTGTCTATAGGGAGGGAACGCACTGGACCGGGCAGTCTATTCTTGTGTTCGATTGTGCGCAGAAAGAAACTGTATTTAAACACATTAGTGCCAGCAAAGTAAGCTGAAGAATTTATATTATGATAGCTTGTTATTGACGATGGTATGGCACTCGAGATGTGCCTGTCGCTTGAGAGTCGATAGTGCGAATTAACGACACAGTGCACAAATTTTAACGATTCTAGTTGCCGGCGAGTAGCGAGGGTAGTTATCTGTAAAGATTTCAGGGCAGAAGAGGGTAAAAAATCACTGTGATATTTGTTACATATGAAGCGAACTGATTTCCTTTGAATGGCCTCAATTTTCTTACTCTCTGTTATCTTGTAATGACTCAACACGTAACAAGCATAGTCACGAATTGAACGGATAAGAGATTTATACATTAGTACCTGGTTTCTTTCGGAGCCTGAGCTAATGTTCGTCTAAGATACCCTAGTTTTCTTTAGAGCTCTATTACAGATGCAGTCAATAGGTTTGGACCATGATAAGTTGGAAGTAAAAAAGAATTCCTAGATACTTGTACTCGGACACCCTTCGAAGGGGTATGTTATGAAAGGAGTAATCAAAAACCGATGAAGAGCAACTATTGGTGCATGTCATGACAACAGTTTTACGAAAGTTAATATTCATCTGCCAACTTTCACACCACCTACAGAAGCTAGAAAATGGTTTATTAATGCGTGAATGATTATCTGAAGAGTGCCTGATGTCATATAAAACGCAGTCATCAACGCACATGCGAATGTTCGAGGTTATGTTACAAGGGAGGTCATTTATATACAATAGAAACAATAAAGGTGTTAAGACAGAGCCTTGTGGCACACCAGATGTTACGGGGGCTGAACTGTAGATAACAAACTGTAGGCGCTCAGAGAGGAAATTAGAGGTCCAGGTCACTAAGGTTGAATTCTTCTATATGAGATTTAATTTGAACATTAACTTATAATGAATAACAGTGTCAAATGCTTTTGAAAAATTAATGAAAAGAGCGTCTATTTGACAACCACAGTTCAGATTATGGGCAATGTCGTCCACGAATTTCGTTAATTGGGTAGATGTGTTAAAAACTCGCCTGTAGCCATGCTGAACATTAGATAAAATGTTATTCGATACAAGAAATTGTACGATGTGTAAATTGATGATATGCTCAAGCATTTTACAAGATGACGGCGTAAGCAAGATAGGCCTGTAGTTGTCAAGATGTTTATTGCCTGATCTAAATAGCGGCAGAACTTTTACCAATTGCCAGGACTTAGGGACAATACCAGAACTAAGAGATTTAATAAAAAGAACAAGTTAATACCGAGATCTGCATAATGAGTATCTAACGACAAATGCATTGGGAACTCCATCAGGCCCGCTTGATTTCTTCACATCCAAATTCGTATCGTATTGAGAACACCCTCCAAGGAAACTGTTACATCATCAATTAACGATGATTGACGCAGATGAATTGAGATGGATGACGGAGTGACTAGATTCTCATGTTCAAAAACAGACTTAACGAATGAGTTAGATGAGTCTGAAATGGTCTTGGGATTCTTAATTTATTGGTCGTAAACAATAAATGAATTCGATGGAGTATCTTTAGGAAGGATCATGGACCAAAATTTTTTGGGTTGCTAATCAGTAAATTTTGCAGTTTAACACAAAAATAAAAATCGTTAGCAGATTTGTCAAGAGACGGAGCTTTTCTTTCGCTTTGTTAAACTGGGCAATTCTTTGAGGTTTAGAAGAGGATCGTGATGATATTCACCTTTCTATCCAACGTGACCGATGCAAAACATCCCGGTTAATACTAGGAGCGTTTAAGTTTTTCTTTTTAGTTTTAACAGGGACAAAACGATTAAAGTAGGTTATAACAGTACTCTCAAAAAAGAAACTAAAGGGTCACCGTCACTTGTTTTACTAAGTACTAAAAAATCATCGAAATGATTAGCAAGAGTATCAGGGTCGACACATGATCAGCGCTATTGAAATCTGGAAAGGACGTGAAGGCATATCGCTGCTTATGAATTGGACAAGTAATCGAAACTCCCTCATTGGCCGAGCGCCGTTGTCACGTGTTAGCGCGCGCTTTGTGGCTCAGCAGCAGACACCGGAGGCACTGTCGGGGGTAGAAATTGCGCTTCGTTTTCTTTTTGTGCGACAGTGGTTCGGCGGGAAGCGTTCCTCGACCTGTGACGGCGTCTACTCGCTAGGCGATGCGCAGCTTCTGTTGCTCTTACGGGTGCGACGAGCAAGGAGGAAGTGAGGGAAGGTTTTTGTCAATCCACCCGGAAAAAGCAGCGCGCCTCGCCGAACGGTTTTGCCGCATAGGATCGGCCGAGAAAATTTTGATAATGTGCTGGATCCGCGTCTTTCCGACGCGAGTGGCCATTCTTCATTTGTGAGTCGTGTTTTTTCGGAGGATTTGGTGTGAAAGCGCGAGCGATTAAAGTCTTTCCTCACAATTAATGCGGTTTGGAATGGTTATAGATGGATTCATTCGCTTGTGGGCTACGAAAGTCATGGTTTTCTTTGTCTTAGCGCCGCCGCACTGCTGGGCTTTGCAGGTGCAGCTTTGATGTTGCACGCATTACGTGTAGTGTTGGTTTGACTGTAGTCGGGTTCGTTTGCGGGCTCGATTCGAAAGCTGTGCTTCACCTTGCTTGAGCCCCGCCGCTAGCGCTGCTCGCGGTGCAGGCTGATGGTGCCCGTATTTGTTTTGTTGCAGTTGGACTCCTTCGCCCAAGAATTCGATACCAAAGGGGTGGTTCTCGCTGCTTAAGTCCCCGCTGTTCAAGCTGCTCGCGGCGCAGGTCCCTTTTATGCTGCGCGCACTGCTGACTGTGTTCTGTCAGGGTTCATACCCTGCAGTTACTATGCCTAGCTACAGTAACGACAGCGATTGCTTGAATTCTTCTTACCTTCGTGGATGACACTTCAGAATGCAAGCGATGACCTTCGTTAAACATAGCTGCAAGCATTTCCTTCCTCTCTTTTCAAGTTTTGCTTCAAGCAACTGCCTAAACGAACATCATGTTTGGTTCAATCAGGATTCAGTAAATTCGAGTTTTGGTTTTTTTAAGCGCCTGACATTTTTTTTGCACGCTGCTTCGACCAACAGCGAATAATTACCTGCGGCAGCCCAGGCTGCTACACGTTATGCCTGGGAATTACGCGGGGGAAGTTAATGAAGCCATTATTGCCTATGCTGACCCAAGACGACAATCACCTAAACAGACAACATTGTAATGAATAATGCAGGGCTGTAGCTGCAATCGAAGCGGTGGTTAAAAGCCTTTTTTTATTGCTATTAATAAACGCAAACAATTGACCCTACATCGAAATTCTTCTGGTCACAACTGTGTTACACTGCGCAACAAGGGCATCGTATTGACCTATATACAAACATCAAGGAACTACCGTCAGTTGGAATATTTGAACGTTAGCGGGCGAGGTGTCCGAGGTATAGTAACTCCGGAATAATCGCTAAGCTTTCCTGCACTAAAAAAACAAATTGAGGCACACTGGATAGCGCGGCCGATTGCACGAGCAAACGGGGCGCGCTGAGATCAGAATACACCACAGCTGCGTTACACTGCCATCCGTTCGTGCAAAGCGCATAGGCCGCAAGTCTTGTCGTATGTAGTTTTACTTCCTCTTGGCGGAGTTATTTCTTGAATAAGATTGCGCAAAAGGCGCCGATGGAAAAAAAAACACTGAGGATGTTCACTGCTGCGCCGCGAGCTCGCTCTTGCACGCCACTTCCAACGTGTGCACCGTAATCAAAGCAATCGCAGTACCAAAAGTTCCAAAAACAGTACGACATGGTTCGAGGCAGCTTTTTGGGCAACTAATTTTTGAATTTCCCATGACATGGTCTAACTGCTGCCGATTCAAAAGCAAAATATGCAACAAGCAATTGATTTGGGCGCGAGGTTCACTGTGCTCCAAAGTGCGAGCGTTGGAAACACACTGCGAACTGGGTCGCGCACGCCACCTCCACCGCTACATATCCCGCACTGCTGCTCGATTACTACGCTTCTGGCAGCCCTGGCGACCTACCTATGACCCCCCATCTGAAGGCCAGCACATGCCGGCCTCCCTGGCAACAAGGAGGCTCATTCCTAAGCCCGAGGTCTCACATTCCTGGCGGGAGTCGACCCCCTTCTACGGGCCGAGGAGCACCTGTTCTGCTTCCTTGATATTCTCTCGTACTAACGGGAACAACGAAGGGAGTACGCACCCCAGCCCCATCCCTCACCATAGCGCAGGCCGCACACTGGCGACGACTACAAACTCGGACTGCTCCATATCCCATACTACTACATGCCCGATACCCAGACCGATTCCCCTCGTCATGCAAACTTTGCGACAAACCAGGAGCATTTCTGCACACACTGCTCACTTCCCTCGTACCCCATCACTGACCGTAGCGGTGTCTTACTGGGAGACTCTAATGACCGAAACTTCTCCTCAAGGCCAGCGCCGGCTCATCTCCAGCGCTCTGAGAAGGATTGCTCTTCAAGGGCTATCCTTCGCTTTGTAGGTGTGCCTCCTCACAGTGAGAAGGCATCCAAGTGCCACGTAGGGGGCTTCGCCCTCACCAATTACATCATCGTTGGCAATATAAGTTTCCACCACCACCTCCACCGCGCGCACCGCATTGAAAGCGATCGCAGTACAAAAATATCGATGAATAAGTGCAGCGTTGCTCGTGGCAGTTATTTGAGTAATTATTTTTTTAATATAAAGTGATCTCGTTTTGACCGAAGCCAAGGCACAAAACACCTCCGTTTTCTACTGCGCGCCAAAGGGCGAGCATTGGGAGCGTCTGCTAGCTTCCCCCTTCCGGGGCGCCGCTGCCATCGGTGCCCGGGAGGAGCCGACAGAAGGAGCGCCAGGATAGGAGGAGGAGGGAGATGTCGCTATACTTTTAGTTCATTGGGGGGTTTTAATCACACTGCCCATGTGCTCCGCTGCTGCGACCACCGTTCGCACGGAAGAACGCACACTCGCTCCCAGTTCCGCCCGCGTCAGTGGTAACCGTCATGCCTTTATATTTCACCTCTCGCGCTTTGCGCAAAGACCGCGTAGTCAGCCTCTTTGTCGTGGGAGAAATCTGAAACAACGGATTAACGTTTGTGCGCTTTCTCCTTCAGCATGACTGGTCGAATGTATGCTTCTAGCACAGACGTGAGCACGTTCTACCCTTATTAAAGCGGAAGCTTTACTACGCTACGTTCACAAGGTCGTGTCCGCAAAAACTTGTCGGCAGCAGTTGGGAACTCAGAAGAGTGACAAACGAGTAGTTTTAATCGAAATAGAATAATATGAGGATGCTGCGCAAATAAAAATTTTCGAAATCGATTGAATAGTTCTTTAATTAGAGCCAAAAATGTCCTAAATGTGGGCGGTGCCGTAGCAAAGGCGACGGCATATTTGAAAACACCGGAAATATCAGACCACGTTCCTGGAAGTGTGCGCGGAGCCAACTTGTGGCGCCAAATTTTAAGACCGGGAATGAATACTGAGATGAGACGAGGGAAATGTTTAGTTAATTGAAATCTAATCAATTAATTAATCAGTAATGAAAAGTGTTAAGCGTGAATTAAGGCGAGTTAATGGTGAATTAACGGTGAAATAAGATTAATTAAAGACGAATTAATGGTGTAACGGTGCGGCGCGGAGCGATGCCAAACCAAATGTGAAATGAGTATACGGCCCCATCCGCTTCGACGCATTGTTGGTTTGCTGTAGTGACGTCACGACACGTCAGACACACGGAGCGACGGCGCACCAAAAAAAATTCAAATGAGTATACGGCCCCTTCGGAGCGCGGCTGATACGCTAGTCACTCTCTCGCCGTTGCGGCGTGCAGAGGCTGTGTTCGCGCATTGATGCTGTGGTGCTTAATTGCGCGTCGTGTGGGCGTGTGACATCATGTTTGAGCCATCTTTGCCATCGCATAGTGCAGCTTCAACGTCCAGATCACATGTAAAGAGAGGCAAAGAGAAGTAAAGTGAGGTGACGAGTGCCGAGGAGGCGTGAATGCTTTCGCATTACTCTAATGCGGGTTGCCGCTGTGGTCTCAAATTTTTTGGAAGCAAGGCTATCAGCCTCTGTACTTCGTGTTCCGGCAGGCCTGAAGGATTGTGTAGAATGACATGCGACGTGTAACACTTGGATGGCAAGTTTGAAGGAGTAAAGGATTCAGCAGCGTAAATATAGCTCCGAAAATTTCAAGCGAAGCTGCTTTAATTTCGCACAAGAAAGTACTAGCAAGAATTGATGGCGGTCCTCAGGAAAACGCATCATGTTATTCGCGAAAAAAGCGAGCATAGACGGAACCCAACCCTGCAGCCGCAAGAGCAGAGCACGTCGCGACGTCCAAGATCTCTTGGAAAGGCATTTGAAGTGGCGGCGTCTCACGACCGGCCGTCCCACCTGATGACAACGCAAAAATTAAGTCAGTTGCTGATTGTAGTAAGCACGAACTGCCATCAAAGCAAAATTAGTTCGGAACTGCGTTGTGTCTCAATAAATTCGGCCTTCACGAGCATGAGTGATTATCTACCAGCTTTGCGCATTATTCTCCTGCCTTTCCGCAGCCTTGTCATCGCTTTCGGTAAACCTCCCGAGAGCATGAACTTTCCTCACGTCATTCAGGAAACTAACTAGCGCTCTAAAAAGAATTTTCCGCAGCCTAACGGAGCTACACGAAACCTCACAGCAATACGCGTTATACCAGCTGGCTTAGCTTACAATGTAAGGAACTAATAATAATAATAATAATATTTGGTTTTGGGGGGAAAGGAAATGGCGCAGTATCTGTCTCATATATCGCTGGACACCTGAACCGCGCCGTAAGGGAAGGGTAAAGGAGGGAGTGAAAGAAGAAAGGAAGAGAGAGGTGCCGTAGTGGAGGGCTCCGGAATAATTTCGACCACCTGGGGATCTTTAACGTGCACTGACATCGCACAGCCAGCACACGGGCGCCTTAGCGTTTTTCCTCCATAAAAACGCAGCCGCCGCGGTCGGGTTCAAACCCGGGAACTCCGGATCAGTAGCCGAGCGCCCTAACCACTGAGCCACCGCGGCGGGGCAATGTAAGGAACTAAAAATTAAGATTTGCGATGATTACATGTTAATAAAAGACCCTGAATTTAGGAGAATAGAGGGAACTGGACATCCAGCTGCATAATGTGAAATCTTTTTCTGCTTACTGCGATATTTAACTAAATATTTTAGGCAGCTTCCGGACATGCCGCAAGTTGAATATAAGTGATCATAACAAAAACTAGTGTTTTTATGGCAGCTGAGTTCACTGACTGGAAATTTGCAATTTTTGAAATTGCAATACTCAGTACGCGTCAATATCTGTGGCAGCATACGCAGCTTGCACTGATTGGTTCTGTCACGTTCTGGTTATGGTAGTCAAGCCAGAACGATGACAAGGAAGCTTGCGTCCTACTGGAAAACCGTTTATTGGGCGAACTCGTGTCCTCAAGCAGAAAGCAGTTCGGCGGCACAGCGATAAAACGAGTAATCGGTCAACTAAGGTCAGAAGGACGGTCGCTCACAGCGTTGCAAAATTCAAAGGTGACAAGGAACTTGACATTAGGCGCTTGATGCGTTTACGACAATTTTGAACATGAAGAGAGACTTGCGCGCGGCTACAGTCATTCCAGAGAAACCTGGGGGCCTCCCGTTTGACAAACAAACGCGGAAAGGCCGCGTTCCATTGGCTTCGAGTAGAGAATAATGCATTACAATGCTTCTTGCCACTTGCTCCCACATTAGTAGTTAGTGTTCTTTGCAGCTATCGATACAGGCCTCTCGTTTAACGAAGTTGTGATGTATATGAGGGTGAAAAATAAGTACATTCAGGACGTGCAAACAGCGATATGGGCTTTATTAAGCACTTTATAATATCTCCCAGCATTCAATTTATTTGACAGTACAATATTAGTGTACATGAGTCTGACTTTCAACTACCCGATTTACGGCTCACGCGTCGTAGGAAATTTTCTCCGCGATATAGTGCATTTTTATGGGACGAGCTTAAAACTTTCGTTCTCTGTGTTTCCATTCTTTTTTCCCTTAGCATTACATTGTCATTTAATCACGAGCCATGAGAAAGACGAGAGGAAGGGATCTGAGTATTTTCTTCTGGATTTAAAACTACAAATGGTCGACATATTTCTGAGGAAGGGGAGAGTGATTCCTCATTTTAAATGTTTTCATCGAGAAACGTTTGTGATGAAGAATCGATGCTGGTGTGGCCTGTGTTGAAGATATGCAGCTTAATTGGATCTTCATTTTGTTTTCTTTCGTTTCGGTGCTGCTCTCATCACGAACCAGCGGGCTACAGCGCGAAACCAGCCAAAAGCCACACGGCGCCGCAGATGCAGGTGTGGGGCCAGCGGTAGGGTCGTCGCGCCTCCAGCGGCAGCGGGCGGCTTAACTCCAGGAGAAAAACTCGCATTGTTACCGCGGCGAATGTGAAGGCCGTATGAATAAAGCGCCCCCCCCCCCCCCCCCTCGAGGCCGGCCATGCTCTTGTATTATTTCCCATCGTCCACACGATTTTAGCGTTGTTTCTAACAGTTCAAGGAAAAGCAGCGTCTTTCATTACAACGACCTGAATAGGCCCGACTGCTGCAAGAAGCATATACAGATTACGCCAGCTATACACCAGGAACGATGACCGCGGAAAGCGCTACTCGTCAGGCAGCCGTGCGCACATTCGGGTGCTGCTGAACTATTTGATCAAATCACATCGTCAGTCGTTTTTGCAGAGAAGTAATTGATTATCGGCAATCGATCACAGAAAAACTAAACGAATTCCCCGAAATATCACCGTTTGAGAAAAGCAATGAATTCGTTACATAATTACACAAAAATGTAATTGTTAGAAGTAATCAATTACATACAACATTGCTTCTGGGTCAGTGGACACCTCAATCGCGCTTTGAACTACGTAGCGGTTGCGACTGACAGATGTGCGCTTCATGCGATACCAAAAGAAATGATAGTGATTTTATAATCTCCCCGTCACTTGCCATTTATAATAACGAAACTGCGTTTTTAGATAGAATGCGACGAGACACATGTCTGGCTAACATCTCTGCTCTGAGCTGCATACCACTCGAGTGCATGTATGGTTATTCCTCCTCTCCCTCTTGATTCCGTGTCTTTGGCATCCGCTCTGAACAAACAGTTGCAAGTTGCTCTTGTTTCTTCACTGTGTGATGTCTGTTTTGGCGCTAAGTCTTTTAACGAAAATATGCACCAACTAGCCCCACCCCCCCTAAAGTATTGCAAAACCATCTTTCAAATCTTCAATAAAAGTTAGTTTGTATTTGCATTTAATGCACTCGTTTGTTGAAGATGTTTGCCTTCAGGTACAGTCTTGGTGAAAAGTATTAAGGCCACAGCGTTCAGCTGCAGCGAAATGAATGTTCCTAGTATGCTCCATTGTAGCGGATCATTCAAAACATTAGTTAAGGAGGAAGCTTCTCTACCGCAAGAAGAAACCTTCTGCTAGCTTTTCAATGTCATTCGGCCATTAATAGTGCCGTGATGGCTCTGTTTTGAGGATGAAGCGAAAAGCTTTTGGCCTTCAGACTTTTGACCAGAACTGTACATTCTGTAAAACGTGCATGTACAGCAGACAGCAAATTGCTTCAAGTTTGAAAACTGCTCAGATTTTAGACTTCAGTAAAACTGCGCCTGATTATCATACCAGTAACAGTCATTTAGTGAGTCATTCAACGCCAGCCTAAGAATTTTCACCGGAAAGTCGCTTGTTACTGTGTCTGCGTAACAGTTAAAAGGCATGTGTGGAACATCTGTATTTCCTCCACTGTCCCGTCAATGTCATAAAATTGGTCACGAAATTTTTTATCAATATACCTGGTGATCTTGTTACCATAAGATGGCGGGAACTGTCGTTGCGGGAAATTATAACGAGACCAAGCATCTTGATCGCGGCGGGGCGCGGACAGGACACTTCTGCGGGTGCTGTGCTTCGCCGCGGCAAGAAGGCACGTTTCTCCGAAGGGGTCGTAATCAGTAGAGTGAATTCGCCGTCTTTATCCACAAGCATAAGAGGAAGGTACAGCTACCGAAAATATTTAGCGATGTCATGCAGCACAGACAGGTATTCCTTCTGGCGATCGTAGTTCCTGTGTGCCTATTCCACATTTCGAACGTGGCACTAATCCTTGTCGCCCTTTTGACCCTCTTCTGCGATCCTCGGACCGGAAGGCCAATCACTGTCTTTGCTCGAAGGGAGCGCCGACAAGCACTACTGGTGGGTCTTGGTTCAGAGGATTGTAGAAAGGCTACCAAGATTCCTGCAAGGAATCCAACATAACTATTGATGATGATGGGTTTTTATGGCGCAAGGTCATCTATGGCCAAAGAGCGCCATGACACAAGGTATTTTTCAAATTCTCAAGGTGGGGTCAAATACCCATTTCCCAAGCATTTCACCCTAAATAAGCCGAGCACCAGACCAGGGGAAAGCTTGTACCCATTGTATCACCGGTGGGTACCCGGCGGCACTGGGGATCGAACCCCGCACCTCCCGCATGCGAACATAACTATTGAGGCGTATACGAATCCAATAAAGCGTGCGAGATGCTCTTACTCCCAACGCGCACCCTATGGCTGATCATATGACGAGTTCAACAGAAGGAACTTTCTGCGCAGTTGGCGTGGAGGCCGCGGCGTGCACCCGCAACCGACTGGCGGCCACCCTCCGGCTACCTCCAGGCTTCAGGGGCCTGGTGTACGCCAGGGGCTATCCGCTACGCTGCCGTCAGCTGGGAAGCGGCAGGGAGCGGCTCAGGCTCAGTCTGCCCCTGGGCGAGTGCGGCACGCGCCTCGTCGAGCTGCAGGTATGCACGCCCTAGCCTCGGCCGCCGCTCAGTGCAGAGCAGCGAAGAGACGGCCCACTGTCACCGTTTCTTGCACTATAAAGTCGGTTTATGTAGTCACGTGGTGGTGACGACGGCCCACTCCCGGGTTACTTGCCGACCGATCCCGGCTTCCGCTTTGAGAGGAAGCACTGTCATGGTCACATGACCTGCTTGCCCGAGCCTGCTTGCGAATTCGCCACCGGAGCCGGGCTCCCCCTCCGTTATCGCACCACTCCGCCGTCGTCTGCCAGCATACGCCACCACGACGCTGGGATGAACACTTCTTTCGCAGCTACGCCGTGCGTATGTTTATCTCCTGACGTCCATGTTGTATTTTAAAAATAATTGGCGGTGGTTTCGGTCTGGTTAAACCTGGAGTGACGCGGTTGCCACAGCTGGCCAAACGGAACTTGGTCAGGTCACCACCCACGTGGCGAACCACGCGATCAGCCACGGTGCCGCGCCGCCGGCACCTGCTCCGCACCAATTTTTGTGCAGCAGAAGAGCGTAGCCAAACAGCCAACGCTGTGAAAATTGTGATTTAAAAATCTTTTCATGCAAACTATACAGTGGGCGTACAGATTCAGAACATCGGTGGCAAACCTCGAGAGCTGGCAAACAGCTTCAACGCTCCTCCAGCGGTAAGCGTTTAGCCGCGGCAGCAACTTCACTTCATGATTAGAAGCGATAATGCTGAACTGTTTATTCAGACTTGACGTTGAAAAGTACAGAAACACACGCACGTCGCATGTCGTCGATGTGGTGTACTTATTAGCGCGCGTGCGGCAGGTAGTTTTAATGTGCCCGTTTCGAATCCTAGCGGCCACGGAGAAAACTTTTCTATTGCATTTTTTTTAGTTATGTTTTTCTTACTTTATGCCACCTATTTCATGTCTTTTTATGTGTTTTTTATTAAGGTTCATTTTTTGCCCCCGAAAACCAGTTCCGCGTACTAGGATCCTAATATGCCGCGTCCCAGTACACAGCTGCATACTGGGCCCATAATCACGTATGGTGCTGGATACTGGCCCCCAGCGGCACTGGGTTTTGCAATAGGGTTAAGCCCTACGGGTGGAAGCGCTTGCCATCGCAGGGCAGTGGTGCATCGCTTAACCGCTGCATCCCTGCGCCAGGAGTAGTATAATCCAAGACTGCGAGGTATCTATGAATGTTAAGCAGATATTGCCCAATTCAGAATATATGGGCATTAAGCCATTAAGCTATAGAGTCATACTCTTAAGGTGGAGCTTAAGTGCCAGCTCCAGTTTTAAAGCGAGAGCGTTAAAGGCCCCGTTACTCGGAAAATCCTGCGTCGGCGTTGTTGGCGCTGTGAGCGAAAAATCACCAGGATGACTCTGTCATGTGGTGCCAAGAGGAACCTATAAAAGGCAGGTAGGCCGCATAGGTCACGTGATCTAGCGGCGCCATCAGAGCCTGCCTACCGGATTGAGAGCGAACTGCTCACCCTGCCAGGCGGCAGATAAATTAATGATTGGTCGGAAACCTGTGCCGCACATGGACTACCACTGGTAACGCCTGTATTTTGAGAAAAAAAGGGACTGACAAGAAGTGTGAGGATACTCTATTCGGGAACTACCTGCCGCTGCTCTTCGTCCTTTTGGGACTAACTGCAAAAGGTTTAACTTTTGTTCCTTTTGGAGAGAGGAGCAACAGTTACGTCTCCGGCTGTTAAAAAGTAAACTGCAAGCGAAGCATGACTTCCAGCGTAAACAGAGCAGGACAGTTTCCGACAGCACTTCGCACACATAACAATGAAGGTAAAAAAAATCAACACACACGAAAACAACAGTATTCGAAGAAGCAACCACTGGATTATGAACCGAGCGCGGTTATGACTACGCCACCACAGCTGACGGTGTGAAGGAGAAAATAAAACCCTTATATGGGAAGCACATATATTGCTTCTGTGTACCGCTCGCATTTTTACCAAACGTATTGTTATTTACAGCAGAGCATTTATTATTTTATTTACGAAATACTGCAGGCGGCGTCCCAAGCAGGAGGGGCATCAATAAGACGTAAAAAGAGAACAGTTTTACATCAGACATACAAAAGAAAAACTGAAAAATCGTTGCACAGGAAGTGGAATATCGTTGGAGAAAAAACTATAGAGTGGAAAAGGTACGGTCGTACTATGAAACATTGAAGAAAAAGTGCGAAGGGCACAAGCACTTTAGAATAGTTAACTGCTGGGCTAGTTGTAGATCCTACATACTAAAAAGATTTTTGCGCCAAAACAACACACACAGGAAAGACGACGACGCAACGGGCGCTCACTTCAACTGTTAAATGAGGCTGAAAGCACGCGGCAACTATAGCCCTCCAAAACCCTCGCACATGCGCATGCGTAGAAGGCAACATGGAAGTAAAAAGTCTTTTCAGTGTAGGCGCGATAGAAACTTCAGCTCAGCCTCGTAAAGGAAAACCGATCTGGCACTTACACAGTTCGGACCCGCTTTCTTGATGTAGAAGGCTTTCAATGTTTGACGCGATGTCTGGTGTCTGTCTTTGCCCACAATCCTCGTATCGCGGAAGCGTAGAATACAATCTGTTTCATAAAGTGTGCCGCAAACGTCGTATATGAAGTTACCCTGTCCTGCGGGAATTCCTACATTGGAAGGACGGGACGTTGTGTGAACGACCGGATTAGAGCCAGCAAAATATGTATGAAATAATGAAGGTGAGCGATTGTTTATCACTGCAGGGCTTGCACCGATTGCATTCCACAGAAGATGAAGTGGAGCCTGGTTTTCGTTTTTGTTTTGTTTTTGTTTTTTTTTTGGGGGGGGGGAAGGAAGTGGCGCACTATCTGTCTCACACCTCGGCGGACACCTAAACCGCGCCATAAGGGAAGGGATAAAGGAGGGAGCTAAAGCAGAAAGTAAGAAAGGGGAAACCACTGTGGTAGGCCCTGGAATAATTTCGGCCACCGCGGGATTTTTAACGTGCACTGACATCGCACAGCACACTGGTGCTTTTGGGTTCGCCTCCACCGAAACGCTGCCGCCGCGGTCGGATTCGAACCCGGCACTCCGGATCAGTAGCCGCGCGTCTTAACCACTGAGCCACCGCGGCAGCCTGGATAATAATTGTTTTTTTTTTGGGGGGGGGGGGGGAGGAAATGGCGCAGTATCTGTCTCATATATCGTTGGACACCTTAACCGCGCCGTAAGGGAAGGGATAAGGAAGGGAGTGAAAGAAGAGAGGAAGAAGGAGGTGCCGTAGTGGAGGGCTCCGGAATAATTTCGACCACCTGGGGATCTTTAACGTGCACTGACATCGCACAGCACACGGGCGCCTTAGCGTTTTTCCTCCATAAAAACGCAGCCGCCGCGGTCGGGTTCGAACCCGGGAACTCCGGATCAGTAGTCGAGCGCCCTAACCACTGAGCCACCACGGCGGGGCAACGCGGCAGCCTGGATCAAACGTGTTTCCAGTGCGCTCCATCAATGTTCACCACTTGAGCAGCGATTGTGTCCAACGCCATCGCCGCAGCTTTGCTGCGTGCGGCGGTTAGCCGCCATGTGGTCGCGGACTCGCCTTAGCCCGTAGTCGGCGACGTTTGCCGAAGTCAGAGGTGACCCCGTCGCTCCCTAGCAGCAGCGAGCTGGGGACGATGGAACGCTTTCGTCCTCCAGACTCTGCTTCTACTACCAAGCGTGTTACCGAAATGACATGCCAGTATGAATTATCCTTCCAAAGAACCGCTCAGAAGAATGGCCGTCTTTCGTCCAAACCTGGAGTATAGCCGTTATACAAGGTGGTGGTTAAGCCGGGCGAATGCTTCGATGTGTCAGCCTTGCTCCACCGTCTCCTTCAACCGACCTTCGACAAGTGCTTTCGAACGCAATGATTCAAGGCTTCGAAATTAACCGCCCAGCCAACACCGTGACCATTTGGGTGCGCTCGTTATCCGACGTCGACTGCCTCCGAGAACTGGATACTTCGCCCGCCTCTGCTTCGACCACCGTCACTGTTCACGCTTACCTGGCGTCTGGTTCAGACGTTCGGCGTTATGTCGTGTCGGGTGTCGACCGAGATGTCGGACTCAAGGAACTTGTTTCCTCGCTGGATTGTTCCACAGATTAAATGGGGGAAGCTCGCTTCGTGGGCACGGGACATACGTGTCTTGTCACTATGCAGGGCCCTCTGCATGCTGCGACGGCGCGTCTCATTTTATGGGAGAATCTTGCAGCACCCTTGGAGTCATTAACTGTTATCGTTGCTTGCCGTATCCCGCAGACACCTCTAAGGCGGCCTCTGATTCTAAGCAACATCGCTGCGGCCCTGGTCGCAAGGACGATCACGATATTACTTCCAAAGGCCACCCGGTGAAGTGCCACGCCATAAAGAAACAGCGTAAACGCTCCAAAGGTGCTCGCACGAAGCCAGTGCCGCAGTCAACTGGTGTCTTGCCTGCATCGAACTACTTTGCACTATGGCGGTTAAAGAAGATGCCACCACTGCACAAAGAGATGTTGATGAAGGCCTTTCCGCCACCCAAACGTGCACTCTTAATCTGGCCACCTTTAATAAAGGCATATATTTGTAAAATTTGTATGCTTCTAATTTACAGGTTCTGCATACCCTTTGGATGTCGTAACCTATGTAGTAGAGGTCACGGTTATTTTCTAGGTCACAGAGCAAATTTTAGCACATAGTTTAACTTTTAATGAAGCATATATTTTAAAATTATGTATGCGTCTACTTAAAGGTATACCTGAAATACTTAAAGGTATCTGAAAATCTTCTAAACTAGATATTTACGTAACATTCTTGCTGCAAACCTTTAAGATAAATACATCGCATCAGATCCTCACGGAATCCTCATGGGATCCAATCCCACAACTTCCGCATGTTTTGTGCAAAGCTGTCGCATTGTTCTGAGAGCATTGCATTGAACTAGCAGAGGTTCTATACGTTCATATACAATCTGTGGCGGACTGTATTTTTGTTTCATTGTTTCTAATAAATATTATTAGTGCCCTTAAATTAAAGGAAGAGAGAGTTAAGTTAACCATGCTTTTTTGGACTTTTGGTCGGTCACTTTCCTTATCTATAAATTTATAACATGCGCGCGCATGCGGTAGCCTCTGGGCTACGGATGGAATGATGCACTTATTTGCAGAAACATGGCACAGGCAAGTGCATAGGTTGTCAAACCTTTCCCCAGATGAGAAATTAATTATTGCAGGGGAATAAAAAATAAGAAGCACTGTTTTGAAAATCTAAAATATATATTCATTATGTGAACTCCGGGTAACTGACTTTTTTCTAAAAAGAATTTTATGGACACTTATAAATATATTATGCCGAAACGATCTTTGGTAATCGTACTGATGAGACAATGTTTTTTTTAAGTGACAAAAAGCACTTCAATCGAATTAAAATGAAACCACGTGAATTTGTTCTTGAAGTCTCAGAAGTTTCTGAACAAGAGCAAGCGTTTGTGAAAATGCAGATGAGTAGCTGAGGTTTTTCAAGTAGTAGATCAGCATGCATATGATCACGTCACGCTCAATGTTTATGCTGTTCAAATAGATGACATCTGCTCAGGCGCCTCCATGTATCCAAGATTGCTCCTTGTATGCGTATACATGAGGTATTGTACCTCGAATTACTGTCGGTAGCAGAGTCTGTAATTAGAATTGCCAAAGGGCCAAGGCAATAAGATTGTTAAATTAATTTAATATAGCAGTCTGCTGTATGTTTTCCGGGAACTTTGCTTATGCAGTTCTTATTCCTTAATGGCACAAGGATATATTTTCTAGGCTTTTGGAAAAATAAGTATTTCGCTTGTTTTTCTTTTCTCGCAGAAGATATTTTCTTGATTTGTTCAATTGTGTAAGCGTTTGCAAGGTTCATGTTGGTTTTGAGAGCGAAAATTCAAGAATTTTCGATGGCCTTAAAAACATTACTTAAGCTTTTCAAGGACTAAAGAGCCGTGACGCTTATAAAACAGCATTTTCAGTACAGCATAAATCTACCCTTGATTACAGAGGAAATTTCTTAAAAAGCTCAAACGAATTTTATTTTTAGTCTATGCTTTCACGAAGTTTCCCTTCTTTTCTTTCAAACACAACAGATCCTCTCTGGACGTCTCTTTGTTTATAACGATGCGTTACTTGATCAAATGGGCCATTCTGTTTCGAAGCTTTATATTGCAGTTCAGTTTGCGAGCCGCACACGCGTGCGCACCGCGCCACTCTAACGCAAGAGCCAGGAGTACAATAAAGATGCTTTACAGGTCAATAACACACAGCGTGAATACGGCTGAATAGGACGTCCCGGGTATGCGCCGCGGAGGTGAGCTAGCCATCCGAGCTCACCTTCGGGGAGCATACCCGAGACGTCCTATTTTGGTTGGCGGTTATTTTAATGCCCCGCATCAGACTTGGGGTTATTCCTGCTCTAGTGAGCGGGGAAATGTGCTGGGCATGTTTAATGAGGCCGCCTTTGGCCCTCTCAATTCCCCGGGCACCGCAACCCACCGATGGAGTAATCCGCAGCCTCACCTATCCTCTCCATGCCTAACATGGTGGTGTGGTGCACGGCCTGTATCCTGGCACGAGGAAATGGATTTTTGGCTCAGCGATCACCATCGATTGCTTATCGTGTTTGGATCCTGATTCCCAGCGTTACCGCTGTTACCATGTCGCCGAGTGAGACTTATTCAGGACGGTGCACAACTACTGCCTGCTTTCAGCTCCATCGTATCTGCAGAAAGCTTTGTGTGCAGCGCGTTAAAATGCCACTCATTCAAATTTGGAGGAGGAAAGCCGACCGCCTCCGGATCTGCGGCTCTAGGTAGTCTGTCTTGGGGCGGAACTGACGGTCACTCGAGACCCATCTTCGTCTCAACGCCGAGACACATTACACCGGTTAACAGCCACTGCACGTCGACATGAAAAGCGCTTTTCTCGCCAGCGATGGCAGGACTGGTGCACGCCTCTTGGCTCATCGTCAACGATTGCATCGATATGGCGCACCTTTCGTCTCATGTAAATCACCCAGCGTTCAAAAGACCCCGCGGCGCGCCTTTCGTCTCATGTAAATCGCCCAGCGTTCAAAAGACCCCGCAAGTTCAGCATGTCGTGCTTCGGGACAGGGGCTAAGTCAATTCACTTCCGTGGTCGCCAGGACTTAATTTACGAATTTCAACCCCCCCCCCCCCCCACCAGCGCCATTCATATACTCGAATACTCTTCCTTCAGATGTGTGCTCGCCTCCAAGCAAAGAAGAAATTGAAGTTATGCAGAAGCAGTTCACTATGGATGAATTTCTGGCAGCCATAGATAAAACGAAGCTTCGTAATGTTCTTGGACGAGATGGATTTACATATGAGGAACATGGAAGGCCTGGCACTGTAGTGATTACTTCAGGCCGTGAAAACAATTTGAACATTCAGAGACGTCCCAACATCGTGGAAAAATGCTGCGGTGCTGCCGATTCATAAGCCCTGAAAGGATCCTAGCCGGTTAAGAGCCTTCGCCCGATAGCACTTACGTCCACACTAAGTTAGCTACTATAGAACGGATGACAGCTACGCGGCTGTCATAGTGGCTGTAATGGTATCACTGGTACAACCAGGTCAGATTAGTTTTCACATTCATTTGGGCACTGAGAGCCGATTGTTTCTATCAAGCATGGTGTTACTTGGAGGCAGATCTCGCAACATCCGCACGCCTCTAACCGTAGACGTTCACAATGCGTATGACAACGTCAGCCAGTCAGCGATCTTACCCATTCGACGGCAGCTTCATCGCCCTCCTCGAGTAGGCATCTTTGTGGCTTCGTTTATGGGAGACCGTTTCATTTCCATACGCATCGGCAAGGAACAGGTTAGCCACTTCACCGTAAAGTCGGGTGCACCTCAAGTATCTGTGCTGGCCCCAGTATTCTTTACCATCGCCCTGTTGTCTTTGGCAAGGCAACTGGCTACTACTCCGGATACCTTTATTTTATGTGTGCGGATGATGCAACGGTTTGGTCAGTACAGACGGATCTTAGCCGCTAAAGAGTAGGCCTTCAGAACGCTCTGGACAGGGCCTCTAAGTGGTGCAACAAGATTGGCCTGACACTGTCGGTTGAAAAGCCAAACATTATGGCTATCACAAACTGATTGGATAGACGCCGCCTTTTGCTCACACCTATACAGCTACTCTTGAACAGCCAACTCCTTTCTACAGCCTAGTCGATGCTGGTGCTAGGTGTAAACCTGGACAGCTTTGGATCTGCCCCATCGTGGGTTTGATCTGCGCCGACAGATCGCCGCCAGTACACTGCACCTATTTTGCCGAATTTTTCATTAAACAGGCGGCGCATGCTTTAATATGGCTCGAACGTTTGTCCGTTCTGAGGTGCAACCTCGGCTTGTTTATCATGCTCAGTTCCAACGCCTTACCCTAGGAGAGTGGGACCGCTTGGAAACCGTAAACAGAGAGGCCGTGCGAGTTATCACTAGCCTTTCTCGCTTGACACCTATTCGCACACTACAACCTGAAGCTCAACTAATACCATTCATGCGATCGTGGAGCAGCGCCCTAATTAGTGCAGCCTGAAATTTTAGCAACCTCTGCAGCATATATCCAAGCAAATTAGTTTGATGCTACTTATCTGCTTCTTAAAGCAACACCTATGGAACCCCGTTCTTGGCAGCGCCCTTACGTAACCGATAACCGACTTCAAGTGTCGCACGCAACCATGTTCGTTCAGTGAGAGAAACAGAACCTCCATTCCCAGGTGGCACCAAAGGCGCACTTCAAGCTCACATAGACTCAAGCACAAAAGATCTTATCTTGCACACCAGTCTCCTCTGCCCACCTCTACGTAACGTACACCATACATGTTCCTGCATCATAGAGGAGCCGCTTCGCTTTGTGATAGCAGAGCTCATTGCATTCACGAGGAACGTCCACTTTCAAGGACCTCCTCTGTATTCCACCACCTAACCGTATTCTCCTATATATAGTCTCAAAACAAGCACTAAGGGCTCTATGGTGCACAGCCTGTTTTCTGGGCATTGCTGTCGAGAGAAAGAATAAACATCTATTTGTAAAAAAGAGACCGAAGAGGATTGTGCGTGGGGTCCTCAGCTAAAGACTCCAGTGGCTTCCGCCGAAGCTATGGCGAAGCCGACTAGCGCCTCCGGGTCTTCCAGGGTGCCGCTGGCTAGCGTCACCTCCCAGTGCTCAAGCACCGCGTTGTACGGCTTTAAGTGATTCGGTTTTGCTGAGCATGACCATGTTATGTGCGTGGATGTGGGAATATCGACGCACCAAGGATATATATCTGCTAAAAATGTTGGGTGAATGCGGTGTAGGTGGTGTAGATCTGGGAACGAGAATGTTTGGATGCGCCCTGGATGGTTGGAGTCCACCGGGGAAAGTTTCTTATGTGGCGGGGGGCAGAGACGCCTATTTAGGCGGAGGGTCTCTAGGCGGCTTGAAAAGTAGGTTCCGAGGTGGTAGAGAGTAAAATCAGTGTGCCTCGCTTGGCTGGTATAATCTTGTGCTAGTGCATCTGCCCTAATATTGCCATCGAGGCCTGCATGTCCTGGGACCCAGGAGTTGACATGATCGTACTAGAGATGGCCGCCCAGAACGCGGAGAGCCGTGCGTGGGACACTTCCACTCGTATAGGCTCTGCAGGCGGCTTGAGAGTGCAAAAATGTGGGTGCCATGGCGTTGGGTGTCGCTCATTTACATTGTGATTGCTATTACAATGGCTTCAGCGGCCGTCCGATCCAGTGCCGTGAAGGACGCTCCAAGATAAGGGATGTTGGCGTGATTGACAGCAGCGCGAGCATATCTGTGGGGCTGTGCACAGGAAGCCACATGCACATACATAGCCGAGGTGTCTCGGCCGTATTGCCTACGGAGGCTGCGAAGACAGGCCTGACAGCGCGCGCCTTATGACTCTTGGTTCATATGGCGAGGAATAGGGTCCGTGTAAAGGCGATAGCGGATAGCATCGGGAATAACTCTAGTCAGGGCCTTGGTCCTGATGGCTTGCGGGTCGCCTATCCTTGAAAGGATGGCCATACCCGCCGAGGTGTTGAAGAGATGAGTCTGTTGGGAGTTCATAACAGCCTCCTGGATTTCCGCAAACGTGTTGTGAACCCCGAGTGCAAGCAATCTAATGGTGGATGTACACATGGGGAAGCCCAGAGCTGCTTTTAAGAGGGTACCATTAAGGATATCGATCCTACTCGCGGCTGTGCTATCAATATTGTGGTATGAGAGACATACTGGATTCGACTCATGGCCAAGGTGCTGACGAGGCGAATAGTGTCCTCACGCATGCACTTGTGATGTCCACCGATACGTCAATCTATACGGGCGATATTGGTCACGGACGTGCGTACAGTGGCAAAGGTGTGGGTGGGGCTGCCGTCATGCTGTACTCAGAGGCCAAACACTCGGATGAGTGATTTTGCTCCTATAGAGTGGTTGTAAATTTCGACCATGATTATGCCGGGCAAACGATAGCGTTGATCATGAATACGGCTGATTTCTGATTTGTACCGTGCATATTGTATACCGCTGGTCGGAATGAAATGATCCACCACAGTGAAGGCTGTTTGGAGGGCTTGCCTTTTGGCGATGAAGGATCCTCAGGTTGACAAGATGGTGGTGTCACTCGTATAGGTGGTATATCCAATGTCAGAGAGTGTAGTGAGCTTGTGGGCAAGAGGGGCCACGGTTATATTGAATACAAATGGTGATAGGATAGCAGCTTGTGAGGTGCCCTTGACAGGTTTTTGGAACGGAGACGGGCTAGTAGATCCGATCCCTATCGTGGATTTGCGGGCAGTGAGGAAGGCGGAGATATATTGGAGCATGCGAGATCCATAGTGTATCTGATTTAGACCTCCTAGGATTGCAGAGTTTGAAATGTCAAAGGCGTCCATAATGTCAAGTGTTAGAAGAAGAGGCTCTCCGCCGGGAAGTATCCCCGCGAGCACTTCGTGTTTGAGAAGAAAGGCTCCTTGAGAAAAAAGACCTGATCGAAAGCCAAGCATAAAAGGGGGAAAGAGATTGTGGTCTTCCCTATTGTTTTGCAGGCGGGTTTCGATGATTCGCTCGCATAACTTGTCCAAGCAGGAGGTGAGCGACATGAGCCTGTGAGCAGAGAGGGAGGGAGGCTTGTTGGGTTTAGGGAAGAGTATCACTTCTGCATGTTCCTTTGAGGAGGTATTTTGCCTTGATTCCAGAGCTCATAATTGATTTATTGGGTAAGAGCTTGAAGGGAATCATTCGAGAGGTTGCTTCGCATTACTTTAGTGATTTTGGCGGCACCTGGGGCACTAGCGCGGGCAGCTAAGAAGACCTCTTCATAAGTGATTGGAACGCCGAGTTCCGGATTGTTGGGCCGGTGTAAGTGATAGATGAGGTAAGTGACTGTGAAGCGCAGAAATATTTGGAGCGGACGTTGTCCATAAGTTCTTGTTCAGTGCTGGTGAACTGATGGGCTACTGCTTGCAAGGTTCTATTGGTAGACGCCTTTGTTGCTTCAGGATGTAGAAGGCTGCGCAGTATGGCCCAAGTTTTGGAAGTACTCAGAGTGTTACGGAGGGAGTCGCAAAATTGATACCAGTTTTGGGTGGCGAGTTGCGTTGCGTAGTCCCGACCTCGTAAAGTAAGCTGCGCTATGTGCTTTTCGAGGGTGCAATTATGTCGCTGCCGGCGCCACCTCTTCAGCAGGCCATGACAGGCCTCCCAGAGATGGAGGAGATGAGGGTCGTGTGTGAGATTGTCAGCTGTCTGTTAGATGGCTTGCGTGTGCGATTGATGAGTGTCACAGAGGACCGGGGTCTATGCCGCGATATCAGTAATAGAAAGGGAATGTGCAGCCGCTGCTCTGTAGGCTTCCTAATTGGTGACCTTGATGATACCGAGGGGCATCTGGTGCTGCAGTGACATTGTGGTGATTGAGAGTATCTAATCGTCGCTTCCTAGGGTTTCCCCTAGGTTAGTCTATGTAGGGCGCAGGACATTCTTAGGGAAAGTGAGATCCGGAGAGGTGTCAGGGGAGACAGTATTACCTAGTCTTGTGGGATTGAGAGACCGCTTATAAGGTAAGGTTTGTGGCGTCCACGGCTTCTCGGAGAGTAGTGTTCTCGGCTGCATCCACTCGGTAAGCCCAGGTGGTGTGGATGAGCAATAAAGTCGGCAAGTACCACGCGACGATTACGTTGGGCTATGCGGTGGCATTTCAAGAGCAGGGGGCCAAACGGTGCGTGTTTTTGTAGGGGGGGGAGAGGGGAGGGGAGATTGTACACATTGCGGATGAACGCACTTTGCTCCTTGGCTTTTCAGGGCATAATTTTGATGAGTTAATGATCGACGTCGGGCGAGTTGAGGGCATGGGCGGTAGCGGCTATGGTTGTCGATCAAGGACGACTACCCGGGATACGAAGTGTGTCTGAAGCGTGTAATAGCCTCGTATCAGGATAATAATAATAATAATGATATATATAATAATAAAATGTTTATTTTCTCATTCAAGTACAAATGTGGGCCTGCCAAAGCCCTATAAGGCTTGAGTGGCAGTGCCCGGCAGCAGGCAGCATATAATTTATGCAACGAGCATACAAGTTGCCAAATAAACAAAAAAAAATGAATGAGAGAAGTAAAATGGATGCGATAAGAGTGGAGGTAAAATTCACACAAACGATGAGAAAACTAAGGATATCTGAAATCATAGCATCAAAACAGAATACTGGAACTAAGAACGTAATTTCACAAGACAAGCTTTCACTATCATTTTGGAATTAGCACAAAATATTTCTTTGGGTAACCGGTTAAGAACAGAAGGAACATAATGTTTTCGGAGACGCTCGCCGTAACGGGTTCGTACTCTGGGCATGATAATACGATCGCGAGTTCGCAGATCTTAAACAGAAACGTGTGGTGTACAAAAATCACTTGTCCAGGTGTGCTTAAAAACTACTGTGTCAGAAAAAATGTGAGAAAAGTCAGTTATGTGTAACAGTTCAAAAACAATACTGTCTTCATTTGGTGCCCTATCATACAATACTGATTTAAGGGTAGATTTCAGTACGCTGTGGACTTTCTTTCGCCAAAAGGCAGAGCAGAAATAAAAGCAGCAAATACCATAGTGTAACACACTGTAGGCTAAAGCGCATACTCTTTGCTTGCCTACATACATAGGGCAAAGATTCTTAATAGAGTGCAGCAAACATGCAACTTTCCGAAGCTGAGAACAGACAAATGATAAATGGGTATTCCAAGACATGTCAGAATCAAAGAATACACCTAAGTATTTGAGCATTGACACAGGTATGATTGATGGGCATTTGCAAAGAGCACAATTTGGTGTGTGCAAACGAATACACATCATTAGGAATTCTATTTAAGTAATTGGGAAAAAATAAGAATTATGTTTTTTTTACTGTTAACATTAATTAGGTTATTGCTGATCCATTCGATAACCAATTCGCTGTCGTGTTGGATAAGAGATAGTGCTGTATTATAATCATTATGTCTAGAAACTAAGAACGCACCATCAGCTTATTGAAAAACATGGAACAGTTTGCAGACAAAGCTCAAGTAATTGACATATAAATTAAACAAAATAGATTCAAGTATAGATCCTTGAGGAACACCAGATTTAATCTGCAGCAGGCCACTTCTATATTTACCTAATACAACGAGCTGTGAACGATTGGATAGATAGTTAACAAGAACAGACAGAAAAGAACCCCTAAACCCATAATTGTAGAGTTTATCTGACAACACAACATGATTAACCGAGTCAAACGCCTTGACACATCCAAAAATAAAGCCCAAGCAAATTCATTTTCATCAATGCAGCTGTTTAAAAGATCATATAGCTCATCAAGCGCGTTCAGCGTACCACGACCCTTCATAAACCCGAACTGATCACCAGAGAACACGTCATGAGCTTTAAGAAAACTTACCATCACCGTCCCAATGTGTTTTTCTAAAACCAGCGCAATGCATGGTGGGGTCGAAATACCACGATAATTTTCAACTTTACTTTTTACTCCATTCCTATAGATAGGAGTAACCATCGCCTTCTTCAAGCCCTGAGGTAATATTTGGTGGAAATTATACTATTGATAATCGCGAGCAGAACGTGCTTTAGTCGTTCAAAATTTCTGAAAAGTGTATCGACTGAGATACCGTCCTACCCTGGAGTCTTTCGCCTGTTAAAGACAGAAAGAATGCAACGTAGATCGTCCTCAGTGCAAGGTGGCAGAAATGCTGATTCAAGCACAGATGGCTTTCTGCGAGATGGTAGCCTGGGAACATTTGAATGCGCAGCCAGACCAGCATCAAAAAAAAAGCATTGAACTCATCAGCAAGTGACAGAGATAACGCGCTAAAGTTGCGGGAAATAGAATAAGCTACATTCCTAGGTGCACAGCCACGTAAGCGATTAACATCCCAGGACTAAGCTCACTTCCCTTTCGACGCCACAAACCTTGCTTGGAAATACTCACGTCTTTTTGATCGGAGTAATGCATTAGCCCTGGGGCGGGCAGATCTGTACAGTGCCCTCAATTTAGTGTTCGTAGGCGAACGCCTACAACGGGCCCAAACCATTTCCCTTTCTGCAATAGCCGATAAAACGTCGTTGTTAATCCGCAGAAAACCAGTCTTTCTTTGCTTTATGATTATAGTTTTTTACAGGACTCCAACAATAGCCTGAAGGCTTCAACAACTGAATCGTAAAGAGAGCTTTCAGTAGTGCGAGTTCAGAACAGATCCTAGTCGTATTATTCCATTGCGGAGTCAAGTCGAAGTCTGTCAACGACTTCGATTGTGTTCAATTTATCTTGCTTCACAGTCCTTATTACAGCTTGTGGAAAAACACGACAGACAACGAAAAAATGGTCCATCTTTTTTGTTCTACGATAAATGAACTGGATTCATTGTGTGCAAGGCGAACGTTCACGTGGTCTAAGGCATGGCGATACTAATTTACTACAAAACATTTCAACGCGTGTGGGAAGGTTGATTGTGGCATCAATGCGGGCATCAGCAAGAGTGTTTAAGTAATCCACAACCAATTGTTTTTTTAGTTTTTAGAAGGTCAATAATGATGTCACCAATCAAGTGAGTACGACCCTGTGGAAATTTAGTCTTGCTCAGCTCTTTGATGAAATAGGTAATATTTTGCTTCGGTGAACGACAAATAGCAACCACAGTAATGTCAAAATGTACCTTGTGAATGCAGATAGCTAATTATTCCGCAGAAGTGAAAGAGATAGAAGTAGTCGTCAGAACCCAACTGTCCTTCACAAAAATCCTTATAGCGCCCCCTAGCCCAGAGTCAAGAAAAAGCTAGTGTATTCCAAAATCGAAAATTTCTGCGAATGGTTATGTGAAATGTTAATCTCGGTCAAAACGAAGGCGTCAATGGAGTCAGTTAATGCACCGACTAGAAAGCAAAATTCATCCTAGTGCTTCCGAAGGCTTCGAATGTTCACATGAAAAACAGTGAAACAACCTTCAGTAGTAGCGAGGAATGCGTCATGAAAAGCGGAAAATGCCGACTTCGTGAAGCCAAATGACGTCTGGTGGCATTGGGGCTTAATTGGATAAGAGATGCGGCTTTAGGACGAAAAGAACGGTAGTTCCAGATTTTATGGTGGTTGAGGGGCAGCGTCGATGAGTTATTGGATGCCATGATGATTGTCTCGTGCCGGAACGCTGTCCTGGTTCTCCGAATCACTGAGTTCCGACGTACGACACTTGCGGTGTTGGTGGGGCCCACTAAGGGGGTCGGTAGATGGGATTCCTTTACGCGGTAGGCGGTATATGTAAGTTGTGAGGGAGGTGTGCAACTTCTGCATCTGTTGCGGGGGTTGTTGCACATTAATCAGCTGATGCTGGATCTGTCGCCGGAAGGTGGCCATTTGCTTCTGCATTTATTTTTGGTATTGTGAGAATTGCTGTGGCACGGTCTGTGATATCGTTCTTCATGCGGTCCAAGTCTTCCAACTAGGCAGGAGTGATGGCCGCGGATGTTTGTGAATGTGACGTTGCTGACGAATTGTTCGGTGGGGGCGTTACTGAAGCAGGAGCGGATGGGTTATGCGACTGGTTTCCCGGAGCTGGTGTTGTGGGCTTTGTGGTTTGTTGGCCTCGCTGTGTGTTAAGGCGCGATATTTCTGCCTTGATTTGCGTACAATGAGTTTTTGGCGCAGGGATGGGAACAACTGACCAGATCACTTGTGATCTTGAGGCCGGTACTTCCAACTGTGGACCAAACCGCTTGGTTCTCCCGCATGGTGCGTCTAAATAAAGACCCAGGGAAGGTAGTCGCGTGGTGCAACAAACGGCAGAAGTGCATTAATGTTGAAAAAACCGTCTTTATGGCAATTACACACAAGAAAATACCTCCATTTTGTGTACGGTACTCACCACATATCATTATTAGAGGTGACAGAGTATAAATATTTGAGGCTATGGATTACCAACAACCTTTCATGGTCAAAACATATAGTTGCTGTCGTAGCAAATTCAATGCGGAAAGTCTTTTTTCTTGCTTCACTCACTAAAGTCAACACCACCAAGTACTAGTTCGCCTATTGGCGGACAATTCCCTCATCCGTCCGTTACTTGAATATGCTGCAATCATCTGGGACCCTTTCGCGTTAACAAACATTCATAAATCAGAGCGAATACAGCATAAAATAGTTACCCCCAGTCATTGCGCGCCGTAGTGTTTGTCGATTAAAGATTTTCTTCCAGCTTATAAAAGGCCATTATAAAGTTAATGCTTCTAATTAATTTGCTTAATCTTCAGGTTATAACACGATACAAAGGCATGCACTAACAATAACCACTTTGAACGCGCGAAATAACTGCTTTAAATATTCTTTTTTTCCGAGGACAATTTCTTCATGGGATAAACTTAATGGCGAGGCTGTTAATCATAATTCTTTACTGATGTTTGAAAATTTCCTGCCAATGTTATGAATGTTAGTGTGTTTATATGCTTGTATTTTGTTTGTTTTTTCCCACTTTGCTATGATATATACTACATCGCAGTATCTATAATTCAATATATAAAATGCTTGCTCACCGGTGTTTTACTTGCCTTCATGCGCATCGGGGAGGGGGTATGCTTTAGAGGAGGCAGTTTTGAGGAGTCCCTTTCGGAACTGAGCCATCTTGGGTGACCGACGCGAGTCTTGGGTGTTGACGTATGATCTTTCCGGCTCGTGTCTTGAACCAGGCGTTGGCGGTATTCCCCGTGAGCCAGTGAGGTGAACTTCCCCACAGGATGCACACCTTGGGGTGGAAGGATGTCCAGAGGTTGGGTTGAGAGTGCCACAGGTGCGGCAGATAGAGATGTATGGTGTAAAGCAGACGTCGGATGTGTCGATATGTGTGCCATCGTGAAATCATACCCATGTCCTGACCGAGTTATTAGTGCTCGATGAGATACGCACCACCTTATGGAAGCGGACAGTGCGTCCCATCCACTACAAGTGCCAAACCCTTTCCCTCGACTGAAATTATCCGCAGGAGACACAGTACTGCATAAGAAGGAATTTCTCCACCGCTTCACACGTGCTTTAATTCCACCGCGAGGATCCAACCTTCCCGGCGATTTAGCTCACCGTGAGGAGGTGGCGTTGAGGAAAATCTGGGTGGACGCTGCGCTGATGCCTGCGGTCAGGGCCTCCTGGACATCACAGACCCCGCTTCTGAACTGCCCCTTCAGCCCCACTTCTGTTGCAGAGGCGACGTTACCTCACCTTATGCTAACTTGCTCCGGACATCGGGAGGCACGCAAATGACACCTCGGCATTGAAGGTTACCCACCTCACCGGACCACCAGACACTCAAATTTGGACCCATCAGCCACAATACCGTGGCTTGTTGGCATTTAGAGCTGACACCGGCGTGCACTTCTAGCTATGAGCCTCTTATGCCGAAGGGAATATTCGCGCAATAAACTAAAACAATTCTCATTCTCCACTTAACAGTCATAGATCTCTGGCAGTCCTCATACCACTCCTGGCACAGTGGTTCAGTGGTTAAGCGCTGCGCCACTGCTCTGGGATGGCAGGTGCAGCCACCGTTGGAATTTCTGCGATCCAGGTTGCTCTTCCCTAGCAACCTCGAGCGACCAATTATTAATTTAACCGCCATCTACTCGGTTGCTGGTTGACGCCTCTTTTATCGGTGCCATCGAGTGTTCCCAATGCACTGGGATGGCAGGCGCTGCTATAGGTGGAATTTGTGCGATCCGGGTGGCTCTTGTAGAGCAACCTTGAACCAGAAATCAGTAATTTAACCGCCAGCTGCCAGGTTGCATGTGGATGCCATCTTTTATGGTTACCATTGAGTGTCACCCATTCCCCCCCCCCCACACACACAAACGGATTTTCGCTTAATGGAGCACATAAGACTTATGCCTTAAAAACTGTAGCAGTTCGAATTTCGAGGCGTATGTGCTATGTTTCATCACATGGGAATGTAAACGCAACCAAACATTCCACCAACACAATAACCCGAGTGCGCAGCAATGGGAGAGTCGGCCCACCAGCTGCGAGTTCACGGCCCAAAGGGCTTTAGTGCAGCACGCAAGTGAGGTAGCTAGGCTCAGTGGAGCCCTGGAATAGGGGCCCAACCTTGCTTAGGAAGAGGCCTCAAGTCGCCAGCGCAGTGAAGACGACAGAGGCCTCGAGACGACAAGCCCTTGAAAGCACCCAAATAATTTTTTTTTCTCTCTAGCTCTCTCTCATGCAAGATAATCGATCTATCTTGTTCTCTTATAAGACATTTGGTGCCCATTGTTTCATGGGCTCTTGCAACCTACTCTAGGAGGTTGCAAGTGGAAAGGACATGTTCTTTCGCACTCAAACGCTTGCTCCCTCATTCAGCCATTTACGTGCTTGCTCGCTCACTCACTCACTCACTCACTTACTAACACTCAGACGCATTGAGAAGAATGGGCTTAGGCAGTACATGTAATTAAACGGCAAGATGTCTGTTGGTATTTAAGGGTAACGGACTGGGTACCAAGTGAAGGCAAGCGTAGAAGGGTGCGGCAGGAAGTTAGGTGGGTGGATGAGATTAAGCAGTTTGCGGACATAAGATGGCCGCAGCTGTAACAGGGAATGGTTAGGTGGAGAGATATGAGAGGCATTTACCTGCTGTAGGCGTTGTCAGGGTGACTATTATGATGAAATAACAGGGTACCTAAAATTCTTATTTGCAGTAGGCTTGCATAAACAGTTTTTATACCAGATATACAACGTAAGATTACTTTATGGTATCATTTGCGGCGCTCTGCTCTCCCTGAAGGATCATATCGCGGAAGGAGAGCGCATGTCCCTCGTTGGCGCGTGTACATTGTCGCACCTCCAGCGCGCGATGATTCAACGAGTGTGCGTCGGCTGCAAGTGGCCCGGGGAATGACGGGTGCGCCACGGACTTTCACTCAGCGACACGTGCAGTGACTGAGGTGCAGTGGAAGCATTGTAGCACATGCTCCTGCGCTGCCCTGCTTTCGCAGAGCCGCGCCGCTCGATGCTCCCTGGGTACACGGAGCTGGGAATTATCCCGCACAATCTCAAGTCGCTCCCGTGGCTGCGCGGCAATACGCGCACCCGTGACCGAACAATGGTGAGCCTCTGTGCATAGGTCAAGCAAGCGCGCCTGACATCGCGCTTGCTCATCGCGAAGTAGTCCGCGCGTGACGTGAACACACCATGTGTGGTTCTTCGGATGACATATGAGGCTGCGGGCACCCTATTCCGGCCGTTTGTGCAGTACGCCGCGCGCGGCATCGCTTATGCGTGCGACTTTGTAAATGGTCTATTTCTCTGTTGTAAATAAATATGCGCATTGGTCGTTAGCCCGCGGTTATGAGACGAACAGTGCTCGTGCTCTAGCGCGCGAGCGGCGCAAACTTGTTCGCGTTGTTATGTTTTTATAAATATTGTAAATAGTGTACAAACTCGATTTTGCTATAGCTCCTCTCTCTGCTTCACCTTGCTATCGTTTCCCTGTTCACTTATTTCCGCCAGCTACAGCTCGCATCCACTGCAAATTAGGTAGAAATTGCAGCGGCTCGCAACATCTCCTTAGGTACACAGTCGTTGTGGAAAATTCAAGCACTAGCAAAAATACTAAGAATAGGACACAGCACTCTTGCATTTTTGTAAATAATCGACTATTATACTACGATATCTCAAAGTCTAACGGTGTTCCTCGGAAACAAAATCGCCTGGCAAGGCAGTCCTAGGCACCACCCAAATGCTAAGGGGATGCCAGAAATTGTTGCGGTTTTAATATTGTTAAACCTATTATAAAGCGAAAGCACTGAGCATTTTTAGGGTATGGCCCAACCATATTTTGGAAATGGCTCGGGCAAATTTGGAGGTGACCAGCGTGTTCGGAATGATCAATTATGATTGGATGTGAATTTTGGTCTAAATCGGCCAAGGTCGTATTTAGGAGGCGTGTGGCCGCGGCCAAATTTTGATGTCACCATCACGTTGGGGGCGGGCAAATAAGACTGGACATCGAATTTGGTCCGTATAAAGCAAGGCGAAATTTCGGAGGTGGTTGGACGAAATTTCGGCGCTGTCGACCGGAACAAAATTAAAGATCACCATCTTGTTGTGCGGTAAATTGTCCCTGGATATCAATATTGGCCCAAATCGCTCGAGGTCAAATTTAGATTTTTGGTAGGGCAACATTTGTGGGTGGCCCAGACTACAATTTGGAGGTCATCATCTTGTTAGGAGTGGTCAGTTACGGCTGGGCATCGATTTAGTTCCGAATCAGTCAAGGCCAAATCGAGGATGGGATTGCCCAGTTTTGGGGGTGGCCAGGCGAAATTTGGAGGTCAACATCGTGTTGGGCGTGGCCTTGTTAGAGGGCGGCTCATATAGATTTGGAGGTATCAATGTGTTTTATTGTGTCGTTTTAGCATAGCGACGTTAATGTTGGTAGGTATCGGCAAAATAAAGATCAGACGGACGAGATGCTTCGTACGTGTTGGTGAGCGTATAAGTGCTTTCGCACTAATAACTTTAATGTGCCTAGTAACGCCACTCGGCGGTGATTTTGAAGTTTTTAACAGCGCGATTTTTTAAAAGAGTCACTCGCCATTGGGAGTGTCTGGATAGTCTGCACAGTGTAGAATTTCAATTCGTAAGCGTGTATAGGCTATGTAATATCCGATATTATGGTAATCAAATTTCAATAAATGCATGTTACCGAGCGCTTCCTCTGAGAAACTTAAGCTGTCAGCCATCAGGCGGCTTCTCAGCGTCCCTGTGTGACGCAGGACGGTGGCCTGGTGTACGAAGCCGAGCTGTACGTGCAGCTGGACCCGCACGTGCAACAGGCCGGTGACCGAGCGCTGCGAGTGCGGTGCTCGCGGGACACCCTGCTCGTGTCGGGCAGCCTGGGCCACGAACCGCAACCACCAGCGCGGAACTGGTCGCAAGGCTCCGCCACTGCCCCCGCGCTTCCTGAGGTGGAGAGCTGGATGTACATTCACCGCGGTAGTATGCCGCTCGTCGAGCCGGTTTCGGGCCACGTGAACGTGGGTGATCCCATGACTATGCTCATCAAGATACGACACAGGGGTGAGTAGCCCACATGTTCCACCTTCAGTGTCTGTATGACATCTGTATGACAGTATTCCTCGTTGCCAGCGTCCTTTTCCAAGATGGTGACTTCCGGGCCAGTGTCGTGCACGGGCTTTCTTGAGCAACTCCAAAATATCATCGCAAAAAACGTCATTTCCGCGCTTTTGAGGAATAAGTACTTTCACCAGTCAGTTCCCTGCTTCTTGCGCACCTTGGCATCAATTCGTCCATCTGAATAGTGCACAGCATTGTTACTTTAAACACTGCCAGCTCCACGTCCTCACAGAATCTTTTGATCTCTCTTCGTCATGACTGGATGTAGGTGCTGAGGCTTGTACCAGCTTCAGTTTGTACCTCATATTAGGCCTGATTACGATAACTGCCGTCATCTCATTAAGCTGTAGAATTCCGCTATGTTGCCAGCTATATATACTTATTGATCAGTAATGCGACTCTTAGCTCTCGTCGCTGTGCTAAACGACGATAACATCTATTACGTGCCCCTCATTTAAAAGTTAATATGCTTCGTCGGTCATGTTATAGCTTCACTAAGCCACATGATGTCGCATTTAATACGCGCTGTTTCCTCGAAGAGCGCTGCTAGATCAGCCTCATTCGATAATATTCTTGGTTAAACATTTCCAGGTTCGGTTTTCAATGGTGAGCTCTTCGTAGCCGAAGATGCTTAGCACCGTCTGCAGCGTCACAGGTTTAATCGCCGCCTTGGTCAGCAGCTTTTCAGCCGCTGGTCACGGAGGTTAATTGGTGCATTCATATCGCAGATCGTGGCCACTCCAATTTGTTTTAATATACGGTTCGTCGCAGAAACGCAGTACTTGTAACCTGTGTTCATTTAAGCCGGAAGAAAGAAGCGGCAAAATGCCGCTTTTATGTAAGGCAGCACTGCATCACAATCTCTGAAAAAATGGCGGCGGTTCAGCATTGCTAAGCACCCATTCTGATGGTGTCCTGGGTCGGCTTCGAATGTGGGTCAATACAATTTTAAAACATTCTCGGCAGTGGACCAAGCCCATTTTGAGGTTGTCCCAGGTCAGTTTTAGATGTGGGTCAAATCAAATGTGAACTTTTCAGTGGTGGGCCACCCAAATATCAAGGGTAGGTCAAGCCGACTGTAGAGGTGTCCCAGGTCGATCTTGAATGTGCATAAACTCGGTTTCCAAATTTAAGGGGGTTGGCCAACTCCATCTTTGACTCTTGTGGTCTTCCACTCGAGCACACCCAGGTTAACCGTCCAGTGTCCAATTCGTCCAATTCCATCTAATTCGTCCAGTGTCATTCTAAGGCCAAATTTATTGTGTCCAAACCATATCTGGGTAATGGCTCATGTGTTTCCATTCTTATGCTCCAGGGTCAACCCCAATTTGAGCTTCGTTTCGCATCTCAAAAGTCCTTCAATAGGCCAGAATTATTCTCTGGTCAAATTTCGGGTGCTCCTAACAAAATTTGGGACATGTTTTGTGTGCAATACTATTTGGTCCCATCCTTGCCCTGGAGTGTCATTGCCAAAATTAAGATTTGCTTCGTGATTTCTATGCACACCCATTCTCTTACTGAGCCAAGCAGAGGATTATTTTTTTTTTTTTTTGTGGGAGACATCGTCGAAGTCCCCGGGGGTAGGCTAGAAGGGCTTTCACACTAAAGGAAAATTCACTTGCGACCAATGTAATTGATGTGGAGAATGCATTTGCAAGTGAGCTCGACTTTTTTGAGCGCATGACTGTTTTGGCAGTCGCGCAAACTGAGCGTGCGTCAGTGATTTCTGGCGTCCTCGATGCGCAACTGCCAGCCTCTCATGCCACAGCATGAGAGGCTGGCAGCTTTAGACGCGTGGAGGAAGGCTGCTTGTTATGCTTTCCAACTTTTTAAGGCTCATTTCGAATGTAATACCATTTGTTGAAATGAGATCTCAAGTTGCTCAAGCGTTTGATGAATTGTTATCAAGCGTAGTCTTCAAGCCAGAAACGCGCTCGAGCTTGGGCTGGCGTGAGCAGGCGGGCATGTGCTGTTGCGTTTAGAATGTATCGCACACGGACGAAAGTAGATGAACGCAGCGATTTCTGAAGCACACCGTGAGAGGTTGGCAGTTTAACACGCGGAGAGAAAGGCTGCGGGGTGCGGCGATGACCGAGCTTCCTAAAGCAGCGCCAAGCTTAGCTGGTATGCTCGCTCCGCCCCGGTTTCGAATCCGATTCGTGGTCGCATGTTTTGTTTGTTTTTTTGCCCCATACTATGTTGCAGAATAGTCGGGACGCCGGGTTCTCGTTCACCGAATCATTTTAATGATTACGTAATAATAAAGGAGACTACTGACAAGAGTGCGAAGATTATTTTGATTCATTCCATAGATTTGCCTTTGGTGACGTCAAACAGTAGGCCATTGGCGATGTCACGCTGATTTATACGTTAAAATTAAAATGGTGAACTGAAAAAAAATTAGCTGCGGTTTAACTGCTGCTGAACCTGGTTAGGGAACGAAAGCTGTGGTCCCTTACACAAATTTCTGTAGACAGTCCATAGACGGCTTGTAGACTTTAGTCTGTGAAGTATATATAGTTTATAGGCAAATCCTATATGTTAGTCCATAGACAATGTATAGATTTATGGTCATGCATTTTTAGTACATTTGTCTATACACAGTTTATAAACATGTCTACTGAAGGTAGAGAGGTCCATAGACAGATGTCTATAGACAGTCTACAGATTTATAACCATACACTACGTAGAGATACCCGTGTATAGATGGTCTATAGATAAATGTCTACTTATAATAGACCCAGGTCTGTAGACGAGCTATGCACTTATGGCCATACACTGTCTGTAAATTTCTGTCTATATACAGTCTATAGACAAAGCTCTACTGGCCCAGTAGACATAGGTCTAATAGAGATTCTATAGGTGTGTGGCCTGGCGATGCTATAGACCTTTGTCTATACAGCTCTGTTTACTAAACTTTTAGTACACCATTGTCTATAAGCTATCTATACACAGACAGACCCCATACGTTGAAGAAGGTCACCACACGGTCTTCACAAATGACATCACTTACGAATTCAGTTTGTTTCCAAGCTACCCAGGCTGGAAATATGCAATAGTTGCGCCATAAAAATTCACAACATAAAAATAAATGTTGAATGTAACGGTCCAACTAGTTTCCTCAGAAACATTCTTGCGTTCTATAGTCTGCAGTCAGTCATTCTGGCATGTTGGCCAGTACAGCGCAAAGGGGGGAAAATAATATCAAAAGGACTGAGCAAAAAAATTTCCCACTCCATCTCTACACATGTGCATTTGTACGCAAGGCATATCCTGGTTATGCCATAATACAAAGCTAATCTTTATCGTTTGGTTTGGACCGCCTGCGGTTTTTACGGTGTACCGACATCGCATATTACACAGGCCTCTAGCATTTTTCCTCTATCAGAATGCGACCGCCTAGGCTGGGCATCATCTTTCAGGTCACCAGAAGATAACGATAATCACTGAGCCATCGCGCCGGCTTCATTATTTCAGGACATACGCATGACAAATTATAAGTGGTTTTCATAAGCATTATAACTAAGACCCACAATCCTGGGAGCACTCTACCCCTACACTCAATACATACTGTCAAAACTGATATCCATATGCCGTTCCCTTTACATTAATTGGAACAGAAGACTTCGAAAAATTGGGCCACAAATCAGCACTGACTCGCTACAAGCTGTTGTGAATGCCACCCCCATAAAATTTATATTTAGTGCTCCTTATAAAGGAATCCCAACAGGAGAATATTGCAGCATTTGTTATCCACACTATTGAACAAAGCGCTTCAAAATACCCTCTGTGAAGCCTGGTACGTACGCCAGTACTCAGACGGGCACAAGGCGTGCAAAACCTACCAGGCACACTACGAACCAGTTCACCACAAATTTGCGTCCAAATTTGAAGCACAAGGACGGAACAGCATACCCATACATAAGCGCACGCTCTTAGAAACAAGCGGGTTGCCGCGCTTATGCCTAACGCATTATCCAGAGAAACTCAAGCAACACATGTTGGCTACAGCTGCGCCGTTTCAGAAGCAGACGCGAGCTTGGGACGACAGACGCATTACTATCACGATGAAATACCGTCAGACATTAACTTAGTTTTTCTTTCAAGTGCAGCCCGAACAGAGCAGTTAAGAGGTGGCTTTGCATGCAGGTACCCTAAACTAACGTTGCTAGAAAAATCAACGAAATCAACGAACGCGGTCAAAGTGGGAACCATTTCATTGAAACAATTAAAGTCTTCTAGAGGCTCAGCCACAACAACGCCGCGCGAGGTGAATTGCTTTTGTGGTGCAAATTAGCGCGAAGTTACATTGGCGTTTTCGTAATGCAGCAGTCCGAGATAAGAAATGCATACTGTGCGCCTCGCACAAATCCTATTGAAGAAATTTGTGCACGCGAGAGCGGGGTTCATAAATGAGCCTCTCGGAACGAAATGTAAGCCATCTCTTGTCGAGGGGACCTTTACTCAGCTTCCAAAATGAAGTGCCCCCAAGCCAGCGGCGGCGGCCAGCGGCTCGGATAACGCAAATGAAATAATCTATACGTGTGCTTGAGCGTCCTGACCTGGATGATCGGGTGCGGGCTGAAGTCTGACAAGGGTGTGCGAAGACTCCTTTCTTGAAGCAGCCTTCCAGGCGATCGGCCGCCCTCCAAAGGACTCGTTCTATAATTCAATACGCCAAGCCAAAAATGCTCATTTCGTTCGCTTGTCTTCTTAAGAATCCTTTTGAAGACCTGTACACCCTTTTCTGCAAGACCATTAGAGCGCGGAAAATGTGGGCTTTATGTCACGTGCTTGAAGTCATAGTTTCGAAAAGCTTGAAAACTCGCGGCTGGAGAATTCAAAATCAAAAATCAAAAAAAATTATTTTCAACATTGATACAATGTTGATGGCTTCCGTGACAAAAAGCTGTGAGGACAGCTTGACTAGGTCAGGGAACCATTTTGGCAGCAGCGACTTCATATGCACTTCAATAATTCAAATACAAATGAAATGTGCAACAGACTACATACATTGTCCTACTTACTGAGTACAAATAGTTTAAATGCAAGTGAATATTGTAATGGAATACACGGACTTCATTCATCAACTTAACTACGCCACAAAAGAACAATGTGCACTACAATCAAATTACGCAACAAACGAATAAAAATTAGTACCACAAAGAGTTGGACATGTGAGATCCCGATGAGAAGGCAAACACACACACACACTCACTCTGTATGGCCAATTTCACAATTACCACTCAAAATCATAAAACAGTCTTAGAAAATTGCCCAGAAACAAACATGCTGCGCAATGCGGTGCGCGTTAGGGCAATGGAACCAGAAAATTGCGTTTTAATCTTGTTTAATAGAAATGGTACGTTGTACGTTAATGTTTGCAGAAGATAATTAGTGCGTGGCCACGGTACAAACCATTCCTCAGACGACCTGGTTCGATATGTGCGAGTTTGCAAAGTAAGAGTACACAGCTCCTTCAGGAACTGCTGGTAAGATACACTAGAGAAGTACAGCAGATATAGTAGACGGTAATCGTAAATCTGTTGTATAATGACCAACTTGAACTGAGTAAAGAGGTCATGAGTGTTGTGAAAGTATGAAACATTAGCGATGCAACGAACAGCTTTCTTTTCGAGCCTATGTAGTATAGTTATGTTTTTTTTAGTAGTCGTGGCCCAAATTAACGTGCAGTAGTTAATGTGGGACCGAAAGACGGAGTGAAAAACTTGAAGTTTAATGTTAGTTGGAAAAATATCTCGAGATCGACGTATTAAGCCAACAGCGGAAGAGAGTTTTTTCACCAGTTGCTGTATATGCGCATCCCAAGTCATACGGTGCGATAGTACCACTCCTAAAACCTTGTGCTCTTTGACTATATCGATTGTAGAGCTGCCCAAGCGGAGCTCGCCAATCAAACTTACTGGTTTGTTTTTTGAAGCAAACAGAATGGCTTTTGATTTTTTAGGATTTATTCTTAAGCAGTTTTTGCTCGACCAATCAAGCAATTTGCAGAGAGTTTCATTAGCGGTATGCAGTAGGTGAGAACTATTATCTGATGTGAAAAACAAGCTGGTATCATCAGCGTACAAAACAAACTTGACATGCTTATCAATACGAACCACATCGTTAACATAGATATTGAACAAAAACGGTCCCAAAACGCTTCTTTGAGGGACGCCGCATGGTATTTCTTTAAAGGACGACAGACTGCCATCGATAACTACAGATTGCATGCGTGTTGCAAGGTACGACTTTAATAGTGAGTGGGGTACGCCCCGAATGCCATAGTGATACAGTTTATTAAGGAGAACAGTATGGTTGAGGCAGTCGAAAGCTTTGCTATAATATACAAACACCCCAAGCGTCAGTTTATTCGCATCCATGTTTTTGAGTATCAATTCCTTTTGAATCAAAAGGGCGGACTCGGTAGAGCACCCTTTTCTGAACCCATGCTGACATTCAGAAAGAAGTTTATGCTTGGTAAAAAAGGGGTCGAGACGAGACAGAATAACTTTTTCAAGACCTTTTGAAAACACTGGGAGAACTGACACTGGTCGGTAGTTGGCGGCATCATTTTTGTCGCCGCCTTTATATATAACTGAAACTTTTGCGCGTTTCATGTTTAGTGGAAAAAAACCAGTCTCCAAAGCAAGGTTATAAATGTGTACGAGGGCTGGACAGATGACGTCGAGGACGTATTTGACCGGTCGGACCTGGATATTATCTATGTCAAGGCTTTTACTGTTCTTTAGTGACGTAAATATGTTGTAAACCTCAGCTGTATTAGTTGGCGCCATAAAAACAGTGTTCAAGAGGTTGTCGTCAAGGACGCAAGACGTTACAGAAGGAGCAGCATTGTTAGTCATGGCAGTTATGTAGTGGGTGTTGAAATGCTCTGCTAGAGCACCCTCAGTAAGCAGTTGACCTTGGACAGTCATCTGAAACTGATTAGGCGCAGCTGTACGCAGGCCGAGTGCGTCGTTCACAATCTTCCAGATCCGATCAGGACGAGATGTCGAGGCATCCTGAATCAGCTGCTGAAAGTACTGCAATTTGGCTTTCCTTAGTTCTGATGTGATTCGATTGCGTAGTTTCTTGAACTCTGCTAATATGGAAGGCTTACGCGTTTTTAAGAACAGGGCGAAAAGCTTATTTTTATCTTCAATCATTTTTACCTGCTCGATGCCGATCCAAGGTTTTCTTATCGATCGACGCTGCCTAACAGATTTAAGTTTGAAGCATGCCTTGTAATGGGCAGAAAAAATAGTCATAAAAGTGTCGTATGCTTTATCTGCAGTACTTTCTGCAAAAACCTCAGACCAGTCAGTGCTAATAATTTTATTCCTAAAATCATCGATACTGGTGTCATTTATAGATTGAAAAATGAACTTTGAACGAGAAGGTTTGCGATGCACAGCGACGTCTGAATAAGCCATAAAAACAGGACAATGATCACTGAGGCTGCAATTCACGGTTCCGGCTGCGGTTACTGGTGTGTTGCTGTTCGTAATCAATAGGTCCAAAACCGATGAAGTTGTTGATGTGACACGCGTTGGTGTTTTAATGACGTTTTGAAACCCACAGGCTGCAAGTTTGTTGTTCAGTTCAGTAGAAGAGGTATTACCTGCAGTAACATTAATATTAAAATCTCCACCAAGAACTAGCCGCAATCGTTCGAAGGATGCATATTCGAGTAGGTTATCCACAAAGTCCATGAATCTTTTAACATCGCCTGAAGGAGGTCGGTATACGACAGCGAAAAGAGTGGTCTCTTGTTGCAAACAAAGTGCTTCATAATGTTTGGTGATATCGGTAAACTGGGACACCTTCTCACTTGATAAACTGTCAGAAATGTACATGCCAACGCCGCCACCACGCATGTCGGTTCGATTGATAAAAAAATTATTATAACCGGGTAACAAAGGCGCACAGTTGCTCGTTGTGCACCAAGTTTCAGTTAGCATGATAACATTAAATCGGAAAGAAAACTGATCAATGAAAAGAGCAAATTCATCGTGTTTTTTTGCCAGAGAACGGATGTTAAGGTGAATAAAGGATACTGTGCATTTTGCAGATGAGCACAGTTTAGCTGTTCTAGGTTCAACAAACTGCTGGTATAAGACATCAGAAAGACTGAACATTTTATGGTAGCTGCAATTCGCACCGCTTCATTAACAAAACCATTCAGGAGATCTTAGTAAGGTCGTCCACAGACTCAATGTGAACAACATCACTACCCTCAGTTTTCCGTGCCAATATTTTGCCATTGCGTGTCCACACGAACCGCCATTCACATGCTTTCTTACGTGCAATGGCCGATGACAGCAGCTTTTTTAGGCTTGGACACAAGTGTTCGTTGACGAACACTGGATGGCTGCTTGCAGAGCTATCTGTACCGTCAGCACTGCTGTCAAACAATCCTAGACTTTCATTAGTGATGCGCTTCTTCCTTGATTTTTCTAGAACTTGGTCACGTTTCCAGCGACTTCTGGACTGCACAACAATATTGCTCGCAGCGAAGTTTTTTGTTTCTTGATTTTCGCTCAGTTCAACAATGTCGCTCTGTCGAGCATTCCGCGCTGACACACGATGGCAGGCCTCAATATCTAAAGGCGAGACAGGTTCGCCGACAGCAGTACCAATTTTACCAACAAGCTCGACAACATCCTCCGCCTCTGTTTGAATTACACCTTTGATCTCAAGGTTGCATTTCCGAGAGTACTGGTCGTTGTGAACAAACATTTTTTCAAGATCTTTTATGCGTTTGTCATTTTCCTCACACTTCTTCCGAAGGCACTCATTTTCCTTCTTAAGCTGTTTATTTTCGGCAAGGACCTCCCCCAAGTCTTTTCTGAATTGCTCAAAATCCTTATTAATATACTCCATACTTTTGACCATTTCTCTCATCTCAGCCCTCTCCTCCCGACTGTCGCTCCGGGCGCCCTTTTCAGATGAATTAGGGCCCTTTCCCATTCTAGACAGGTCCTCCTGATAGAAGAGCTACCACAACAAGAATCTACAAACAATTTCAAAGAAGTCAATGTAACGGCAATGCAACAACACTTCAGCAGCAGCAACGACGCCCTTACTAAAAAAAAAAGAAAACAGACAGACTGCAACTAACCTGCGTAGTCGACAAGGCAACTGTCAAAGTGGTGCCTTCAGGCGTCGTCGGTGCTGCCAAATGGCGCGTCCAGGGATAGCACAGAGTTTATATAGGCGAGCGGTGACGTCACAGTCCCTCGTGGTACCCAGCAGACGAGGTAGATATCAGGGTTATCGGTGATGACCGTGCAGCGTTGGCCCGTCGGTCCAGATGTGTGCCACACGTGGAGGGGCGTGGAAATACAGAAGTGCTGCGCCAAGAACCTGCGTAGTCGACAAGGCAACTGTCAAAGTGGTGCCTTCAGGCGTCGTCGGTGCTGCCAAATGGCGCGTCCAGGGATAGCACAGAGTTTATATAGGCGAGCGGTGACGTCACAGTCCCTCGTGGTACCCAGCAGACGAGGTAGATATCAGGGTTATCGGTGATGACCGTGCAGCGTTGGCCCGTCGGTCCAGATGTGTGCCACACGTGGAGGGGCGTGGAAATACAGAAGTGCTGCGCCAAGAACCTGCGTAGTCGACAAGGCAACTGTCAAAGTGGTGCCTTCAGGCGTCGTCGGTGCTGCCGTTATCGGTGCAAAGTTCTGCTGGTATGCCATATCTTGAAAATATTGCACTAAGCCTTTCGATGATGGTGCTCGCACTCAGATCGGACATCATCTCGGCTTCCGGGAAGTTTGACATTGCGTCATAGGCGCACAAATAGTACTTTCCTCCGTACTGAAATATATCGATACCAACATGCTGCCAGGCTTTGTTTGAAGCATCAGTGAATCTGCTGGCTTACTGTAAGCGTACTTTCTGCAGATTCCACATTTCTGGTTCAATGCTTTTATGTCTGAATTTATCCCAGGCCAGTAAACCAGTTGCCTAGCTCTTGCTTTGCCCTTCGCTACACCAAGGTGCCCTGCATGAATCTTTTACAATGTCTCAGCGCGCATACTTGTAGGAATTATGACCCTGGTGCCTTTCATGAGTACTCCGTTCAACACTGATAGTTCCGGTGAACAGGCTTGAGGCCCCCGTCTATGGGAATTCCTGTCGAGATGCGATCACCAACCCTGGAGATAGGGATCCGCCGATGTCTCGCTCACGAGGCGCGTCATTGTTCTTTCACTCACGTTTGACGATAGTTCCTCGATGGCGTTTTCACAGCGATGACGTCATCGGGAATCGGTGACCTTGACAGCATATCGGCGTGCTCCATCTGTTTGCCAGGGATATACGATAATACATAGTTGTACTTCAGTAGCCGCAAAAAGAAGCGCTAGACTCTAGGTTGCATATCCCCAATTGCTTTCTTCGCGATATCAACCAGCGGCCAGTGTCCAAGGCAATCGGACGGCCATACACAAAATGTTGAAATGTTTTGCAACCAAGAGCAAGTGGGGTTTTTTTTCATTTTGCGAATATCGCTGCTCAGTTTCTGTCATGACTCTCGATACATATGCTACTGGCCTGGAATGGGCACCGTGACACTCTAGCTCGGCCGAGCCCACGCCAGCTTGTGACACATCCGATATTACTTTCGTTCCCTTAGTTGGGTCAAATATTGCCAGGAGGGGCCCTGCTTCGGTCAAAACCTTTGCAAATGTATTGCCAGTCACTCCTGATTAGGTGTCCCGCCAAACAATGCATCCTGTTTGATAAGGGCACGCAGCGCTGACGTTTTCTGAGCTAGTGCTGGTACGTATTTGCCAAAGCAGTTGAGAACACCTAGCATTGTTTGCACCGCTAGTTTAACTTTCGCTTTTGGCATTTCAGGAAGGCTCTTCACCACAGCGCCGTCCGGTCTTCTGCCTCTGCTGCTAATAATGTCGCCTAAGAATGCGATTTCTGCAAGGCCAAAGTGGCCTTGTGCCGCTTTGACGGTCAATCATGCCCTTTCCGCAGCGCTTAACGCCCCGAAGCCGATCGTCATGTTCCGCCCTAGTTGCTCCCGTCTACATATACGCGCACACCTAAGACCATCAAATATCTCATTCAGGGCTTTCGGGAACACTTCGGTGACTAAAGCAATGCCGAAAGGAAGCCACAAAAACAATACCGACCAAAGGGCGTGGAGAACGTGCATATTTTTGCCGAGTCCTCAGTCAACAGAATTGGGTGAAACCCAGTATTCGCATCGAAACACGAGCAAAATTTCGCTCCTGTCAGCTCCGCCTGAATGTCCTCTCGACGAGGCATCTGGTAGTGTTCCCTTTCAGGCTCTCGTTAATTTTCCTGCGATCAAGACATACTCTTAGCTTCCCATCCTTTCTGCGTGTACAATGACTGATGGGCTTACCCAGTCTTTTGGGATGGTCATTTTTTGTATGATGCCCTCTTGTTCCATCCCGCTCAATTCGGTACGCAGCGGCCGCTGAAGAGACAGGGGCACCTTTCGCGCCGGCTGGACGACGGGGACGGCGTCCTTGCGGAGCGTTATTCTGTGTTTTCGCTAAATGCAACCAATTCATTTGGACAGTTCAGGAAACTGTTGGACTACACCTTCAACTGTGGTCGTCATATATTCCATTGCTCGTTGAACCAGGCCCAGTCGCTCACTAATCTTGAGTCCTAGTGTCGCTTGATGGTGCTTTTTTACCACGAAAAATTCAGCGGCCACTGCTGTTTCCAACCAGTACTTTTGTTGCGATCATGCCGCAGTGTTTGATGAGCCCACCGTTATACGAGCGGAGTGTAGTATCACTGGGCTCCAATGCAGCCACACGTAACTTCCGGTACACCGACAAGGGTAGGATGTTTCTTCCGAGCCAGTGTCAACATTTAACACCACTTCTCGGCTACCAATATTCGCTTGGACGCGCCAGTCGCAGTTTTTGCCGACGGTTTCAACAGCAACGGTTAGCACATTGAAGTTGTCTTCGTGCTGAACCCCATCTGCTCCCGTAGTTCTGGAGCAAGATGCGAAGTGGTTGAGCCCATGGCATGAGTAGAATGTCCTTCCATACGCTGGCGAACGACGAGGGGCGTGTACTCGGTTGCACCGAATATTCCTGCTATCCCGTTGACGATGTTTCGCTACTCTTGGCGTGGGCCTGCTTGAGCTAACCGCATCCACTCCCGTCTCTTTTCTTGTGTTCCAAACTTCACTTTGACTGGCTGAAGTCTCTGCCACCGTGCATAAATCTTCGACGTTGTTATTGCGCTACTCAAGGTTTACACAGACAAGAACGACGCACCTTGGATTTTGTGGCTCTCATAGCGAAATACTTGTCTTCTCTGCTCATCGAGTTCGGCGGGGAAGTGTACACCGAAAAAGAAGGGACACGTATTGGGAGTTGCATAGCGCGTGTGCTCTGTGACTTGTTCCTGGCCAGAGGAGACCGACTGCTTGCTGAAACCTTGAAGCCACTCGGTGTCTTTAAATGTTTCAGATATGTTGATGATTTCTTAGTCTGCTCTCGTCAGGGAGGCGTGACGGAAAGCTTCATACACGACATCTTTGAGCAATATGAAACAGCGCACCCTGGACTTGAGTTTACGCATGAAGTCCCGAAGGGAGGAACCCTGCAGTACCTCGACATCTCCATCTCAGAGGGAAAACATTTATGCTGGCAATTCAAATGTAGAAGTGAAAAGAGACTGTTGCCGTTTGATTCGGCGCATTCGAAGCTCACAAAGCGTGGAATTGCGATGTCTTCCTTCACCGAGGCAGTGAAAAAGTCCTGTCATCATAAAGTTAGTGACAGCATCAACTTGCAAGGTGAACGCCTGAAAGCAGCGGGCTATCCCACACAGATGCTTTTATAAGTGGCTGACAGCGCTCTAAAGACAGTCGTAAAAGGGAAACAAAAGGACAAAAAAGAGCGGGACAATAATATGAGGCCGGTTGCATTGCCTTATGTACATGCCGTCTCGCATAGGCTTAAGAAAGTTGCAGAAAGGCATAATGTGGCAGTTGAGTTCTCCGCGCCAAACAAACTGAGAAGTTTGTGTGCTAAAGTGAACAAAGCACAGCCAAGGAATAGTGAGAGCACGTGTGGGGTCAAGCACGCAACCAAGTTTGTGGCATGTAACTCCGGAGTCGTGTACAAGATACCGTAATCATGTGGCGGGGCATATGTCGGCCATACGGGACGATGCCTGAATGAACGGCTCCGGGAGCATCGCAGGTTGTGCGGCTTGGCTCCCGCGTCGGGTAATCTGGTGGCGCATTGCTTCAAGTGCAAAAACTGCAAGCCATTGCTTGATAGCACCACTGTCAGCCAGCGATCCCAAGATAAAAAGCAAAGGGAGCTCTATGAAGCATTTGGCATGACGTCTGAGAAGGAAGGCTCTTGCGTAAGCGACCCTTCGGTAGCGCTGACGAAGCGAGAGATTAACTTTTTAAGGAAGTGAAAAGACTCCGTCCTCTATGCATGCCTGTCAGCAGAAGATTAGACAACTCATCTCCATGAAGCTACTTGTTTTTATGTCCCTTCTTTTTTTCATCTTAACAGTTCATACAAAACGAATTTCCCACGCAATACGATCAGTTGATAGTTTGCGCCCTTTCTGTATGTGTCGTTTTTGTTTGAGTAATTCTTGAGTAGCGCAATAACAATGTTCAAGATTACAAACCGCCTAGGCCCATTTGAGGCTCTTCTTAGGTACATAAATCAACAGCTTTTTCAAGCGTTAATTTTTGGTCCCTTAGCAACTTCTCCCGAAATTTTGGCGAGTTCGTACCGAAAACGATTTGATCACGCGCCATGTCGTCGACCAAGGTGGTGAAGTTGCAGTGCCTGGCTTGTTTCTTCAGGTCCCTCAGAAACTGCTCGAAGGATTCCCCTTGCTCATGGAGGCGAGTGCGAAAAATGTATATTTCGTGCACGTAGTTTTTCTGAACGACACAGCATGATTCGAACTTGCCGACCACAGTGTCGTAGTTCTCTTCTCTTTCCCCTGGGGCAAGAGTTAACTTATTGAAGACCTCTAACACATCATCACCCGCCAAGCTCAGAAGCCGTGCAGTTTTCACGGCACTAGATCTTGGCATTTCGCTGCACGACGTTGCTTTCCAAAAAATTTCAAACTTCTGCTTGAAGAGGCTCCAACTCTTACCGGTGCCTCCAGTGATGCAAAGTTATTCCGGTGGTCTGGTGCAATCCATTTTTGCTTCTTGAAGTAGTTGGTGAGCACCACTGCTGCTCCCAGACAAGGGCGGCTATCCCACTTCTGTCAGAAGTGTTTGTGGGTCGGTAGGTTGGATACGCCGACTGGTCGGTGGGATGCGCGTCTGCGTGACGTGTTTTTCGCTTCCACCCTCGTTCTCAACCGGATGTGGGGTCGCCGCGACTCTCTCGGCCTGTCCCTAGAGGGCCTAGGGAATCGCAGGCGGCCGGCCCCCGGCCGTCCGCCGCGCGTGCGTGGTCCGCGGGAATTCTCTGCGTGAGCCCAGGCGGCGGTGCGCGCGTTTCGGGAGCTCTCCAGGTATGGCTTTTTTTTTTTTTGCGTCGTGCGCTCGTCGGCGACAGCCAGCTGAAATTTCTGTAGTGTTCTTGTCTCCTCGACATTCCGACGACCACCAAAAGGCGCTGACCCGCGAGAAATCGCCAGCGACATAAAGGTACGCATTTTATATCAAATTTCGCTTCATGAAGTGCTGCACCGCATACCTGCATGCCTTGCGCATTCTGGAACCTCGTTTTGTTGCTGCAGGAGCACGTGGCTGGTGTTGTGCTGGTGTTCTAAGTTTTGCAACGCCATTACGACAACTCACATAAGGTGCGGTTTGAGGACCGCCGGCGTCGCCAGCTGAACCGCCGTCTGACAGCCACGATGAAGCGCTTGTCGGGCGTGCACGTTCTCAATCACGAGGTAAGGGTTGAAAAACGTTTTCTCAAGTTTTCTCGTGCAGAACTCGCCAAATTGCGGCGCTTGTAACGTAACTTTTTTGCAGCATCGTTTCCTGGATGCTTCTGGCGAGCCGATGCTGTCCTTATTTGCCTTTGTTCCTTTGCAGTGGCAAGTCCAGGGTAAAAGTGGCCACGATAATTCTGCCACTACAATCTGCCCTTTAGGACCGCTATCAGCTGCAACGGTAAGTCCAGAAGTTCTGACTCGCGCATTGTGGAAATCGCGCCTTGCCTAAGTGTCCAGCATTCACCCAGTGCAGTGCAGCTTTAATTCCTTAGAGACTTCTCGCGCTATGTCGAAATCGACAGCAGCCGTGAAAATTTACATATTAGACCTCCCTACAGCATTATCCCAGCGCAGCGCGCCTTTGTTTCTTTCCGTTGTCAAACCTTAGAAGCGCGCGCCGTCTCGCACTTTGTCCAAGTCGGCTCTAAAACTCGCGCTAGGCCTCGTTGCCTGGTTGACAAAGTGCACGGCTTTGTTCCATTCAATGACAAGCCTCTGCCACTGCAGTCGGCGACCTTAATTTTTATGATCGCTGTCCGCTTCAACAGCAAGTCCAAGAAAAGTTATGACGTTCGCGCGGTGTGGAAATCGGCGGTAGTGACAAAAAACTCGTGCTTGTAGCTGCAGACTTACCCAGCTCCAGTGCGCCTTTATTTATTTCCGTAGCGACTACTAGCGCTTTGTAGAAACCGACACCAGCCGTGAAAATTTACATATTAGACGTCGCTACAGCATTAGCCCAGCGCAGCGCGCCTTCGTTTCTTTGCGTTCTAACTTGTTTGCAGCACACCTTTGTTTGCTAGTTACTTTTGTTCTTTTCAGTCGTTTCCTGACTCTGTCAAAAGAGCCGGGCTAGGTGGATGATTGTTCGCCGTCAGTGGAACCACATGGCGATCGCACTGCATACAGCACCACTTTGGTGCCTGTATTTTTTAAATAAAAACATCAGATGTCGAAGGTCATGGTCATGTCCGAGGATTGCTTCGACAGCTGGGGCAAAACCATGGGGACCGCACACGCTGTGTCGTCGCTGCCAAGTCAAGAGGCACAAAACGGCTGTCAACCTTAATAAAGGCCTTTTCGGGGCCGCCTCAGTGTTTCCTGGCAGATTACACGCTTTCCAACCTGTGCACGTGTTCTCCTTATTTCCAATTAAATAGGTCCTTCAAAGCCAGCCGAAGGCTTGAATTGGGAGCTGCTAATATCAAGATGGTGCATGGTTATTGAGAAACAATAGCGGCAAAGAGGAAGAAGGGCTGGAGTTACACGCAAATAAAGGTTGGAGGTAGCGAGATAACAAGCTGAAATGGTTTTGGACGAGACTCCTTGTTATTCGATATAAAAGACTCAAATATTGCATATGCAGCGTTTATCAAGGATTTTGTAGAAATATACTCTAAATACTTTTCCTTCAAGAATATTAAGCAGTCTAAACGAATAAGAAAACCATGAATCACGCCAGAGCTCAAAAGAATGATAAAGCGGAAAAACAAGTTGTACCATGCCTTTTTAAATAATCGCTCTCTAGGATCTCTAATCTTATTAAAAAAGCAAAAAATAATCTAAATGCTGAGCTTAGGCGTGCTAAGATTGTGTTTCATCAAAAACTGTTCTCTAATGTCAGAATGAAAAATTCAGACGTTGCGTGGAAAGTTGTAAATAACTTGTTACATCGCAATGCGAAAAATGCGCCAGCTCAACGAATAATCTATAAGGGCTCTGAATTATCCGGTCAGTCTCTTGCTGGTCATTTAAACAGCGATTTTTAAACTACCCATTTACCTATGATGCATCTACCTGAAGTTCCTTCTTTTTGTAGCCCTTTCGAAAGCCTTTTCCTCGAGCGCATCATTGAGACCGAAGAATGTACAACCTTTATGAATTTGAATAATAGCAAAGCCTTAGATGTTGACAATATTCAGATAAAACCAGTCAAATATGTACTATCTTTTATTGCACCTGTGCTTGCACACATCTTCAATTTGGCAACTGAAACGGGAGTTTACCCGGAAGAAATGAAGAAAGCAAGAGTGACAGCTGTGTTTAAATGAGAAGATAAAGATGTAGTGTCCAATTATAGACCAATATCTGAGATTCCAGTCTTTTCTAAGGGCTTGGAAAAAGTATCTTTTCCCGTCTAGTGAACCTTTTTAATGCAAAACAAATCCTGTCTGAGGCTCAATTTGGCTTCCGAAGGGGCAAGTCGACGGAAACAGCTTTGTTATCACTTAAGGAATGTATCTTGCAAAACATTGAAGCAGGTATTCTCACTGTCTGAATCTTCCATTGCTTTTAGTAAGGCTTTCTATTCCCTAAACCATCAAATATTTAACTCATAAACTTTCTCAAAATGGAGTTCGTGGAACACCTTTAGACCTCATGAAATCATACCTGCAAAATCGGAAACAATCGGTCTATATCCACAACCATCAGTGTTCTTTTCTGGCGGTACGAAATGGTGTGCCTCAAGGCAGCATTCTGGGCCCGATGCTTTTTAACATCTATATAAATGACATTTGCATATTTATGACAAAGCAAAATTTATTATACACGCCGATGATAGCAGTATACTAATCTCTGGTCACGACATAAACAAGTTAATTGAAGAGTGAAACGTAATCCTTACGAAACTAGACAACTGGTCCTCTTCTAATTGCCTCCAAATAAACCCTAGAAAGACTAACGTAATAATTTTCCGTGCAAGGATGTCACGGATCTCTCCGGAGAACACTAGGAGCGAAAGAATGGACTAGGTGACGGGTGTACCCACACAAACGCAAATTTAATACACCGTACGTGACACACACACTAGAACACAAAACTAACAAAACTAACACAACACAAAGACTATAAATACACACGACCCGGGCACACTGCTACCAGCGAGCGTCTACTACTAGTGTTCTACTATTAGCGGTCGGCGTTCGTGCTCACGGTTGGTTCGGTGCGGCTGCGGCGTTGTATGGCTCCCGTAGCCGGCGTCGAGGCGGCGTTCGGCGTGCTTGGGCTGGCGTTGCTGGCGGCGTTCGACGTGCTTGGGCTGGCGTCGCTGGCGGCGTCGCTGGCTGCGTCGTACAAGCTCCCGGTCCAAGCGCCCGTGGGGGTGATGCCGGTGTTGTTGGCGTTGGGGGCACCACCCGGATGGGTGGCAACAGCGCTGGAGATACCCCTGGCCGTAGCAGGTGGTAGCGTCCTCTGTTGACTCCCCGGAACGGGCTCAGGCACTGCAAGAAGTCCACGATGCGATGTCGTAGAACGCAAGCTCACCGGAGCAGTAGCCGGCGTCGCTTGCTCTCTTCCAGCCGATGTGTCCCTGACCTGCCGGAGCCTCCGCTTCTCTGCTGTTCCCCCCTGTACCTCGCTCTCACTCGCCCTTTTATAGCCTCGGTGTTAGTCCACGTAAGCCTTGTCGTCGTCTTCTTCTCTTCTCCACCAATCATCTCCCTCCACCACACCGAATGCTTCTTCTTCGTCTTCTTTATTCTTCGGATAATTCGCGTCGTTTTCTTCACACCTTTTTTCTTTAAAATTTAATTTAGGCTCCTTAATATATGTGACAAGGGCCCCCTCTCTCAAGAGGTTTTCCATGAAAAACTGCTCACGTCACCCTCATCTCCAAGCCATCCAGCCAACTGACTATCTTTTGTGGCGATTCTGGACCCAGCACACACCACACCGCAGAGATCCAGCACACACCAAATGCACACCACTAACACAGCACACCAAATTGCGTTTCCATAACACTAACACACCACTGCCGCTGTCCGCACAAAGTCCTTAATAAACATGTTCGTGTCCACAAGACACTCTCTTGTATAATCACATATAACCAACAGCAGCAACAACAAGATAAATCCCAGAGATACATTAACACAACAACAACAACAAGATACATGCCAGAGATACCTAGAGCTGTTCAGTTGGCTCTACTCATGAAGTCCTTTCCAACATTATCTCTGCTTTTAATATATTCCACCTTAAATGAGTATTCTTGTAAGGCCAAACTCCATCTCATAACTTTACTATTGTTCATTTTGGCCTTGGTTAAGTATTCAAGCGGCTGACGATCGGTCTGAATCCTGAAATGTCTCCCATACAGATAAATGTGGAATTTCTTTACCGCCCACACCACCGCCAAACATTCCTTTTCAACGGTGGAGTAGTTGCTTTCACTAGCCGATAATCTCTTGCTTGCAAAAAATACCGGATGTAGCACGCGATTCTCTTCTTGCAAGAGTACGGCTCCTAAAGCTCGGTCTGATGCATCAGTGCGAAGCACAAACACTTTACCCAGATTCGGAGCAAGCAGACTGGGCGGTCTTGCCATATGCCCTTTTAACATCACGAATGCATTTTCATGTTCAGCAGTCCAATTCAGCTTATTGCTTGCCCCCTTCTTAGTGAGTTCGACAAGCGGGTCGGCTATGTGGGCATATTCGGGAATAAAGTCCCTGTAGTATTCCGTTAAACACAGGAACGACTGTACCTCTTTCTTGGTCATCGGTGTCTGGGCCTGCTGTATTTTGTCCAAGATGTCGTCTTTCGTCGCGATCCCCAGCTTGTGTCCGAGAAAAGAAATGGCTTCAAAGCCCACCTGACATTTTGCCGGTTTTATGGTCAACCTGGCTTGCTGAACTCTATCAAAAAGTTTTTCCAGCGTAATTACATGCTCTTCCCACGTATCTGTTGCCACCAGGATGTCATCAATATAGTGTTCTACATTTCGGAGCCCATCCAAAACCTTCCTCATCAGCTTCGTGAATATTTCGGATGCTGTCTTCAAACCAAAATGCATGAATTTAAACTGGAATAAACCAGCCGAGCACGAAAAGGCAGTCTTCTCTTTAGATGAATCTTCCATTGGTATTTGCCAATACCATTTAGCTAAGTCAAATTTAGAAAAAACCTTTTGTTAACCACCTTAGCGAACACCACGTCCGCACTTGGTATGGGTTCTGCATCGGGTACTATGATGTCATTTAGCCCACGAAAATCTACACACAGTCGGTTATTACACTCGGGTTTTTTGACAACCACGAGAGGCGCATAGTATACTGACCACGACCTCTCAATCACCCCAAGCTCCAACATATCCCGCACCTCATTTTCTATTGATTCTTGAACTGCTAAAGGAAGTGGGTATTGCTTCATGCTGACTGGTCTATCTCTAGAGAGATCTAGTCTGCAACACATGACATTCGTTTTGCCCGGCACATCCGAAAACACATCCCCTTTCCTTTGAAGTAGGGCCTTTATCTGTGAACTTCGGTATTCATTCAAATTGAGGTTTATTATCACCTTATCCCAACCTACAGTTTTCTTCCCACTGCATGTGGGCATCTCGATAACATCATCTGTCTCCTCGCCTACTACCCAGCATGCTACCTTGGGGGCGCACTATACGGGAACTCTTTCTTCGTACTTTTTCAACATGTTTGCATGGAAAACCTTCTTGGTGTTATTTATCAGTAACTCATAATCCGTGTCATTTTTCTTCTGCGACACAAGTTCAGGGCCCTTCCAGAGCATCAGTAACTTATTATGATCCCTGGGTAGCAAGATGAGAACCTTGTCGCCCGGATTCAAATTCCTGTGAGTGGCTTTCTTGTCATAGTAGCTGTTATAGCGTTGGCGCGCCCTTTCCAGGCCTTGATGTGCAAGCCTGCATGTTTCTTCCAACTTGTCCCGCAACTCAAGAACGTATGTGTATGTTGTCTTGAGATCTGATGCAATCTTTTTATTGGCCCACAGCTCCTTGAGTATTGTAAGTGGACTTCTAACGGTTTTCCCATACAACATCTCGAAGAGCGAGAAACCAAGACTCGTTTGCGGTACTTCGCGGTAAGCGAACAAAAGAGCTGGGAGATATCTATCCCAATCAGTAGGTCTCTCCTGGCACATATTCTTGATCATATTTTTGAGGGTGCCGTTGAACCACTCTACAAGCCCATTACACGTGGGATGGTAAGCCGTCGTCAGTAACTGTGTTACTGACAAAAGGCGGTTAACCTCCTTCATTAGTCCCGATATGAAATTCGAGCCCCGCTAACTCAAAACTTCCCTCGGGAACCCATAACGCGAAAACATTTCCACGAGACCCCCCGCCACTTGGATACTGTCAATAGTTCTCAGTGGAATAGCGTCAGGATAACGAGTGGCCACGTCAACCAGAGTAAGTACATATCTATTGCCTTTGGCGGATACTGGAGAGATTGTCCCCACAATGTCAATCGCCACTCGCTGAAAGGGTAGGTCGATGGCTGGCATCTTGCCCAGAAGTACAGGACCAACTCTTCCCTTCGGAACTGTGCGCTGGCACACATCACCTGAGCGAACAAAGCGCTTAACGTCACTCTGAACACCCGGCCAAAAGAACTCCTCGGTGATCCTAAACACCGTTTTTTGCACACCCTGGTGTCCGGCCATAATGCCGTCATGTCCTAAGCATAGCACTGTCTCTCGCATATCTCTCGGTAACACCAGCTGTTGGACCCGCCTTCCTGAACTAAATATGCATTCCCTGTGCAGAAGACCACTTACCAATTGATACTCGAATGACCTCCGACTCCTCTTTCTTCTCACTCTTTCCCCGAGTCTTTCGAAGCAAGCCTTCAAGTTCGGGTCTTCTTTTTGCCTAATTGCAATTTCGCCCGGTGTTACGCTCAGGCACATCGTAACAGGAGTAGAGAGCGGACGCTGAGTTGCTCGGGCTGTCGCTTGAGCTCTTGTCTACACTGCCGACGAGAAACTGACTGCACCCGTCTGAGCTGTCGCAGGCCTTTCCTCCTTTGGATATTCTTCAACATCGAGCATCGTCCACTCGGGATCGGGGTCTTCGACACCTCTTGCACCCATAATGTTCCCCAAGATGCGATCGCAGATGGGTTGGTCTACGCACTTGGCCACTACCTGCCCAGTATAATATGGCGTGGAAACTAGAATCCTTGCTTCAGGAAGGTACCTCACTGTGCTATCTACAAGAGTGACGGCTGACGCTTCCCCTGTAAGATCCTCGTCCTTCACCAGGCTTCTCCGAACCAAAACTGTGTTGGCTCCGCTGTCTCTAAGCACCAATATAGGACGGTCCCCTATTTGCGCAACCACCACTGGCATTGCTGCTTTCGACTTTTTTGCTCCACTCACTGCCTCAATTTCCAGCGGCGTTTGCTCTCCTTTCAGCTGTGGAACTTCGGGTGGCGTGACAAGTTCTACCCTAGAGTCGACAACGCATGCAGCTCGGTCCTGAGTTCTGTATTGGCACTCATCCAGCGTATGACCCTCCTCTTACAACCCTGACACACAACCTGTGTTTTCTGGGCAGCGCTACCTGTTCGACAGTCAGCTGCACGGTGTCCCACCTTGCCGCAGAGAAAACACCTTACTGGCGCCTTAGATGCACCGCCATATGATCTTGGTTTTGCCGCATGTCTCTAAGGTCTTTTCGGTTTCCTCCTTTGCCTTACTCAAATTTCTTAACCCTTGAGCCTCGAGGAATTGGTCTGCAGTGTCGGCGAACTCTTCCAGCGAACACAACTTTCTTTCAGGAATAGCGCCAGCTTTGAGCTGACCCACGCTAAAAATTGCTCTGTGACAAGCTTGTCACGCACACCTTCAAAACTCTTTTCTGTGTTTGACATATCAAGCCACCTATCAAAATAGTTGGATAGCCTGCAAGAAAACTGCTCAGCGGTTTCCGAATCCTCAGGTGTCGCGTTGCGAAATCTCTCACGAAAACCCTCTGCCATAAGCCTGAATCTTTGGAGGAGTGCCTTTTTGACTTTCTCGTAGTCCATGGAATCAGCAGCAGGCATTCTTCCAAACACATTCAGCGCCCCTCCTACTAAACACATGCTCAGTGCCGTGGCTCATTCACTGCGCTCCCAGCCTTGCCCCAAAGCTATCCGCTCGAATCGTTGCAGATATGCATCCAAATCATCTCTCTTGTCGTCGAAAGGAGTCATCAGCTTTCTTGGACAAATTCTAGTTACTCGCAGTGACCGAACGCTCCGCGAGTTCTACCTTGAACGATTAATAACTGGACGCCACACTCCAGTTGTAACCAACACAGTGCTGTGCGCGTGTGTGATTTAATTCCTCTAAAATTATCTAATCACGCGCACAATCTGGACACATTTCTTATTGTGTAAATAGTTGGTACATAATACTTCTCCCCCTATCCTCTCTTGCTGTCCCCTCACCTCTTTCATTTAATTTCTCCATTCTGCCTGCTATCCTTTACTTCCGCTGCCCCAGCTCAGGTGCTTCAGTATCGATGGCAGATGCCGGGGCTAGCAAAAATCTTTTCCTTCCTTTTTACTATTATTTTTAATAAAACCACTACCACCACCACCACAAATTCTGGCCCGTCTAGGAGATTCTGTACCCGCTAAAGAACGCTGATCATTGTCCGTGATCTCCTCATATCCTCCCGCGACATGCGCCTGTTTCCACAAAATAAACTCCTTCTCCCGTTCTATCCTTCTTTTCTCTTGTTCTTCTGCCTCGCGGGCTCTTCTAGCTTCTCGCTCTTGTGCCTCGCGAGCTCTTTTCGTCTCGCGCTCTTCTCCATCACGAGCGTCTGCGCGTGCTTGCGCCCTTTCTTCTCTCTGCCTCTTTGCCTCCTCGTCATAGAGACGCATCGCCTCTTCTTTGCTTAAGGGCACAGGGTAAGGTAAAATTAGAAAAAATTGTTTTTTTTTCTTTTGGAATTTTAGAAGTTCAATTCTTTCTACACATGTTCCATGATCGCACTTTCCTCAGAAAGCCATATTTACGGCTGAAAAACGCTTTTTCCGAAACCAAGTAGTGAGCGGCCACGCCCCCTTTCAGGATTAACGTCAATTTTTTCAACCAAAAAGTCCACCACCTGATTTCAAAACTTGCCTAAAATCAGCTACATATAAAAAATTGTCTGGCAACTATTGTACAGCTCCTCTTTTTTAGCCAAGACAATCCTGAGACGCTTTGCACGTTTTTTCCACGTTTCTGCAACCTTCATGCAGCTGCGTCCGAGTGCTATCCCTTTCGATCAGTATTGTAAATTGTGCCGGTGTTGGTTGCTGCTGATAAGTTGAGATGCCCAGGGCAAAGAAGGCCTTCGTCAGGCGTGAATTTCACGGCAACCGCTACGCTCATCGTGAAAAAGCAAAAGGATGTCCACGACCGAATGAGATCCCGAACGCCGAACGCGCCAGCTCCTCGACATCGAAGCTTTCAAGATTCTCTCTGTGCTTCCAGGAAGAGGATGTGCTACAGAGCAGCAGCCAATATGCCTTAATGGACATGGACGGCATTTGTGCCGCAATTACACAGATTTGTGTGTGCAGAGAGTGCGGTGGAAGTGTTGAGCTCATCGAAATTGTGACAAAACGGGTAGGTGTTGCAAGCGTTTACAGTTTGAACTGTGAAGTGTGTAGTGCCGCACAACGATTTGAGACGTCGAAGAAAACTACTTCTGGCCTCTATGAAGCCAACCTCAGGTTAGTGTATGCCTTGAGGTCCATTGGTAAGGGAATGGCTGCAGGAAATATACTCTGTGCTATGCTAAACCTTCCTAAGCCGCCGACAAAGTTTGCGAAATACAATCAAGAGCTTCTAGGTCACATCGAAGCTGCTGCTCAGGAGTCGATGAAAAGGGCAGCTGACGAAGCTGTGCAGCTGAATGAGGCGGATAAAGACATCGCAGTTGCTCTTGATGGAAGCTGGCAGAAGCGAGGCCATACTTCCAATAACGGCATAGTCTCTGCGACCAGTGTAGACTCTGGGAAAGTGCTGGATGTGGAGGTTTTGTCTAAACGTTGTCCAAAGTGCAGCATCAAGGGTACAAACAGTGACCCCCTTCATAGAGAGGTGTGCCAAAGCAACTACCAAGGCACCAGCGGTGGAATGGAAGTCGCAGGAGCACTGAAAATTTTCGGCAGGAGTGAGGAGCTTCACGGCGTTCGATACGTCAAATACCTTGGGGATTGTGACAGCAAGGCTTTTATGGCTGTGAAGGCACAAATGCCATAGGTTATTCCGTTGAAATATCCAAGGTTGAGTGCATAGGACACGTGCAAAAAAGGATGGGCACAAGGTTACGAAGGCTAAAAAAAAGGAAACAAAGCAGGAAAACTCTCTGATGGAAAGAGCCTCTCGGGCTGAGGCCGACTGACTGATGCAGTAATAGACAAGCTCCAGACGTACTATGGTTTGGCCATCAGAAGAAATGTAGGAAACCTGGATAAAATGCGAAAGGCCGTTTGGGCAACCTTCTTCCACTTATCGGCCACAGACGATCACCCATGCCATGGACTTTGCCCAAAGGGACCTGATACGTGGTGTGCCTTCAACAGAAATCAGTCAGAGGGCAAGCCATTTTTCCACAAGGAGAGTTTGCCTGCATCTGTCTTGGAGGCTATCAAACCCTTTTATAGGGAGCTATCGAAGGCTGAGCTCCTAGAGAAGTGCCTGCATGGGCAAACTCAAAATGCAAATGAGTCGTTCTACCATGTTGTTTGGGAACGCGCGCCAAAGAATGTGTTTGTTAGGCTTCGGACCCTACGGATGGCAACACTGGATGCTGTTCTTTCATCTAATGATGGTAGCATCGCACGGGCCAACGTTTTGAAGGCGTGTGGAATGAACCCAGGGAGCAACACCATCAAGTGGCTGAGGGAAGCTGACCATAAGCGCATGTACTTTGCGGACCGAGAAACACGACAGCTTACCAAAGAGGCCCGACAGTCAAAACGACAAGCCGAAAAGCGAAAAAATGATGGCGACAGTGACTACGAAGCAGGGGGCTATTAAACCAATTACTATGGAGGCGTTTCTGCGAATAAAAAATGGTTTTTCACATCTTTTTTCTCTTTACGCTCTATTATCTCAAAACAGTGTTTTTTCTTACAAAGGTACCATTATTTCCAATGCCTTTCAAGCCAGACGGCTGATTTTTTTTTGCAATCATCTACATAAGTGTTGCCAACTATTGAACTAGAATTAAGCAACTTCACTGAGCAGTTATTCTGTTATGAATTTTGAAATGCGCAAAGAAAGGCCAGATTTGTGTACTACCGGAAAAAATTTTAATAAAAATCGAATTTTCAACACATTTCAAATATTCTAAATCAGTAAAAAGAGCACAAAATTTGGCAAACAATGATATATGTATTATTACGCTACTGTTATTAGTTAGTGAGAAACATGTACCTCAACATGGCCCAAAATGCATGGGAAATATAGGGCTTACCCTGTGCCCTTAACCCCAGCTTGAGCGCCAGTTCTAACGTTTTTGCCAAATCCATACTTTCTGCCGTCGAGAGATCGGAAAGATCCGAGACAAAGCAAAAAGAAAGGAAATGAATCCTGGCACCGGCTCGCCACTTATCTCTGTCACGGATCTCTCCGGAGAACACTCGGACCGAAAGAATGGACTAGGCGACGGGTGTACCCACACAAACGCACATTTAATACACCCTACGTGGCACACACACTAGAACACAAAACTAACAAAACTAACACAACACAAAGACTATAAATACACACGACCCGGGCACACTGCTACCAGCGAGCGTCTACTACTAGTGTTCTACTATTAGCGGTCGGCGTTCGTGCTCACGGTTGGTTCGGTGCGGCTGCGGCGTTGTATGGCTCCCGTAGCCGGCGTCGAGGCGGCGTTCGGCGTGCTTGGGCTGGCGTTGCTGGCGGCGTTCGACGTGCTTGGGCTGGCGTCGCTGGCGGCGTCGCTGGCTACGTCGTACAAGCTCCCGGTCCAAGCGCCCGTGGAGGTGATGCCGGTGTTGTTGGCGTTGGGGGCACCACCCGGATGGGTGGCAACAGCGCTGGAGACACCCCTGGCCGTAGCAGGTGGTAGCGTCCTCTGTTGATCCCCGGAACGGGCTCAGACACGGCAGGAAGTCCTCGATGCGATGTCGTGGAATGCGAGCTCACTGGAGCAGTAGCCGGCGTCGCTCTCTTCCAGCCGATGTGTCCCTGACCTGCCGGAACCTCCACTTCTCTGCTGTTCCCCCCTGTACCTTGCTCTCACTCGCCCTTTTATAGCCTCGGTGTTAGTCCACGTAAGCCTTGTCGTCGTCTTCTTCTCTTCTCCACCAATCATTTCTCTCCACCTCACCGAATGCTTCTCCACCAATCATCTCCCTTTACCACACCGAATGCTTCTTCTTCCTCTTCTTTATTCTTCGGTTAATTCGCGTCGTCTTCTTCACACCTTTTTCCTTTAAAATTTAATTTAGGCTCCTTAATATATGTGACAAGGAACAAGCCAGTCGAACTACAAAGCGCTCCTAAATACGCAAGTCAAGAAATTCAAATTGTTGACAGCCGAAAAATCCTTGGAGATACTTTCTCGTCGCATTTTAGCTGGGATCGGCATGTGGAAAATATTTGTAAAAAGTTCTCTTCAGTAGCAGGTGTTCTATCACGGTGTCGATGGCTCCTTCCCACTCTCGTGGAAATTCAAATTGATCATGTTCTTTTCGGTTCCGTTTTGAATTATTGTACTTTGTATGGGCAACCACCACAAAAACAAATGTGATAAAAATACAGGTTCTGCAGAAGAAAATGATCCGCTACATTGCAAACCTTCCTTATCTCTCTCCGACGGAAACTGCTTTTAGAAATTAGAACATAATTCGTTTTGAACATATGTAGGTTTTCGCATTTTGAGGTTCTTTTACCTTTCTTCTCCTGCATATAGATTTTTTTAACACATTCTGCACATTTAAGGACCGCTTCGAATCGACTCAACATCCGAAACACCGATCTCTAGTATATTGCATATTTTCGAAATAATTGTATACTACAAACGCTTGAACACAATTTACCGACCACTCTTAATAGACACAAAGTTTTGGCTAGTGTTAAACCAAGTGAATTAAAAATGTATTTCGTTAATATATAGCCAGGTTGCATTTTATGTGCCTCTGTTGTCTGCCGGTGCCATGTATGCCTATTAAGTGTTTTCTTTCTATTTTTCTCGGGTCCTCTTTTGTCTTCATGCGTCTGTAAACTAGTGTTAGTGAACATACATGCCCATTGTTTATATTGCATTCAATCTAAATGTCACTTGATTCGTTGTTTTCTGTGTTTGTTATAATATATATATATATATATATATATATATATATACATTTATGAAGGGAGCCAACAGTCACCGAAACCAAGGTGCATAGGGGAACGTTATTTTTTTTATTTGTTATGCTTATCAGTGGGAAATATTACTTAGATTAATAAATCGCTTAAAGAAAATTACTTATATTAAGCAGCCGAAAAAACAACCATGCCGCCGGTGGGATCCGAACCCTCGACCTCTGAATATCGCGTCCGGTGCTCCGATACGCGATATATATATATATATATATATATATATATATATATATATATATATATATATATATATATATATATATATATATATATATGTGTGTGTGTGTGTGTGTGTGTGTGTGTGTGTGTGTGTGTGTGTGTGTGTGTGTGTGTGTGTGTGTGTGTGTGTGTGTGTGTGTGTGTGTGTGTGTGTGTGTGTGTGTGTGTGTGTGTGTGTGTGTGTGTGTGTGTGTGTGTGTGTGTGTGTGTGTATTTGTAAACATTTTTTTGTGCGTTTGTCGTGTACTGCCATTTCAGAGGTGCTTTGGCCCAGTCAAGCTGCTTTTTAGCAGCTTTTAGCCCTTGCATCTCTCTAAGATGTAACTTGTATTGGGCTTGTCGTTTGACCCCTCGTTGACCCCACGGAAAATAAAGGACGTCTCTAGGAAACTATTTGCGGGATCTTTCCCCCACTTCCGGAGAAGGGGTGGGTAATGGCTTCCCCTTTGTCGGGGTTCGCCGCGAGACGCGACGCACGATGGACAAGGCGACGAAAGGAAGAGGGCAAAGCTGCCTTTCCGAAATTAACCGTGACTTAAAGGTGCCTATAGATGTGTTTGGATTCCAGGGAAGTAGCAGCCGACCTCCTAATCCTCCTCGCCCATTCCCGCAGGGATCCGCGTGCCATGTCACTATGTGCGGCGAAAAGAGCAGTGTGCAGAGTTTAAATGAAACAAGTATGAAGCTATACAGTGAAGCCAATTAAAGACAGCTAGAGGAATTTCAAGAGCATGCTGTGTGATTCTAGTTATCTCAGTCAAAAGTAATGCTGTCAACTATTTCGTTTTTTTTTGACCCACCAGATATGAAATATCTGAAGATGAATCTGTACCAAACACATCGGTGCATCAGTTGTGATGCATGAAAAAAGTTGTACCAACCTATAAATGCCCACGTCGTGATAATCAGGAATACCGAAGAATTAAGGAAATTAAAACTTTTTTTTTTGTCCGGGCTCACGCGCCTGCTACAAACATGTTTATGCGTAGCGATTTAAATGAGTCTGTAGGAAACTTTTTGGGTAAAATGTACAGTATTGCAGAAAGGAGTCTTTAGAAAATGGCACTGTGTTTAAATAGCCATACCAATTCCATGTCATCGTTCGATAAATCTAACAAATACCGTGCAAAGAAGCTTGCTGCATAGTATAGTTTTTTTGCAAGTTACTGGTGGCAGGCCGCTCTGCAGTCACTGGACTGTGATTGTGTATGTACTGCATGACAGTTCTTGGAATGCAGAGCAGTTAACCAACACAGAGATGCTTGCTCCTATCGTTTACCACACATATAAACAACATCAATGAAACAGGATGATATATGTAACTTTTTGACATGTTCCTTTTTGGCAGCCTCTAAAAATGTTTCCGCATAAATGAGCTAGCTTGGTTTGCAGCAATATAACCACAGAACTGCTGTAACCTGACACATTTTCAAATTGTGTGAAAATCATTGCATTTGAGGGGTCACAAACATATCCTGTTTCTTGAAGGTCCCATTGCTTAGGTGGCAATGCTTTGACAGCCATGACCAGCTTTCCGCATTCATGTGCAAAGGGTATGCCCATTACGTGCATGCCTTTCTACCATTACTGGCTTACAATGAAAACAGACAAAAAAAACACAGAGCACAAGTACAGATAGTGTTTGGAGTCCACACTCTTCTTCTTCTTCTTCACCTCAGTAAATATGGCGCATACCCACGCGGAGGGACTGGCCAAGGTACAGTGGAGATTGCCAATGAAGTATTTGCACGGGGGGAAAAAGACGTGAGGCGGCGGCGTAGAAGACTGAATCAAGATAAAAATAGAGAAATTCAGTTAAATTTAATAAATATGAATTACCAGGAATAGAATCAAGCATTCTGGACATGAGACAGAATTTTGTATACAGCTAACAAGGTAACTGATCAGTTGCACTTATGTAATGTAATCATGAAGGTAGCCACAAACACTGCTTAACGGGAATTCCTTAAATTGGCGCTCGCACCGAACGAGAGAAGAACTGGAAGAGACAGAGGGAGTCCTAACCTCAAAAGAGGGACCTCCAAATACTGCTTTCCTTGAACTGCGAACCGCCGGCAAGAGAGGAGAAAATGACCTAATGTTCAACTTGCCCACATGAGACACAAATGTTTGTCGCAGCGAACCCGCATCTGCGTAAGTACAAATTTAAGTGAGGGATTCTGCATCGCAGAATCGTCATTGACAACTCACAACGACTTGATTTACACCACCGGACATTCCATGGGTACCTTAAGTTGTGAAAATCCACGGTATTGAGCAACGGATCACTCAAGCTGGTTGAAATATGTTGGAAAAGCTGGAAACGTGAAGTTTCCAACAGATTAAGGTGAGGGACGCGATAGATTACAGGAGCGCTGAGAGCTAACCTTTCCAATAAATCAGCCACCTCGTTAAAGTAGACGCCGAATGCCTGCAGGTACCCGGACAAAGCGAATCTCACGCGCTCTGCACGGAACAAAAAACATAAGCGACCGATTCAATATAGATTTTCCGAAATTTTAGAGAGAGACTAGAACTGAAAGGCAGTCTGCAAGAATAAGAACCCGTGCTACACGCCTGCGTGGGAATTTTGAGAAGAGCCGAACCAATAGCAAAAACTATTTGAAGAATATGGGAGTATAACCAGGGATACGAACGGAATAGCTCCAAGCCAGATCCTGCGAATATATCCTAGTCGCCGCCTTCTCACAGCTGCCGGAGGCGTCAGTGGAGAGAACAGTATGATGAGGAAAATTCTGTAGGTGTTCAGAAAGAAGACCATTTAGGATATTTGCGGGCACATGTTTCGCATCGGACGGGTAAATATGGTCGTAATGGAAGACGAGGTCAGCCTGCGTATCAGCAACTCGTTGCAAGGAGATCAGATCAACCTGAAGCGGAGCTTGCGTGAACCTAACTTACGGAAGCTGATAGCGTGGCCAATGCCTCCCATGCCTACTGTCTTTTTCTTCGGTGAATCATGACAGCATTCCGGCTCACCTCTTTCTCCATGCTTACACAGACATTTCTCACAACTAGCCGGCCGTATTATGAAATGAGCTTAGGGAAAATTACCTTTTTTTGTCGTTCTATGTGCACAGCTTAGAAGTATGTGGAAGGTACTTTGGCTGTGAGTGCTTTGGCCTTTCTTTCTCATAGTCCTTTTGCGAACTGAAATGGTGAACTATATTACCTTCGTCATTACATATTCTGCCATAATTTTCGCAATAACGAAAAGTGGGCACATAGTAGAGATCTGCAAGCACTGAGGATTTGTCTTTAAACTCTGACATCATTATGGATAGAATCAATACAATGCAGAAGAACAAGTATACTTCAGCACATGTATGAGTGGAAGAGAAAGACGAATGTTGATGTTGTTAGCCTATCAAAAGATGACACATAACCACACTGGGCGATCGGCCAAGAATCCGGTGGCGTTCACCTGTACTCAGTTTAAAAAAAAAAAGAAAACCACGCGGGAACGCAACACCAGTGGATGTGCTGAATTTCAGGAAAAAAACCGTGAAACAAGTAACAAAAATATTCCTGAATCAGATTTTACATTGCATAATGAATCATGACTGTACCAAAGCAATGAGATATAGGTGAAGCATTTCATTCCTTTTGTGACAGAAATGAACTATGAGGTTTGTTGAATAATTAAAAAAGAGATTTTTGATGGCAGCCAGCATGGGTCGTTTCAAGTTATAGCTCACACTTACAATCACATCTGATGTAGATGACACATGCTATGAAAGCAAGATCATTTTTTCCTTTTTTTATGAGAAATGCAGAGGCAGTTTCAAGGCTTGCCTCACAATTTTATTTCTGACGTATACACAAATGCATGCCTATAAATTATTCGTGTTACACCAGAACCAACACTACTTAAGTTGGTAAATTATGTTCATTACCTGGGTGTCATTAATAGCAAACACATACTAATGCTGCTAATCTTATAGAAGAACAAATAGCGGTTTTATGAAGACCTTAAGTAATACGTGATACTGTTGTGTGCATCAGGTAATGAACTATGCGGCAGTTTCAGTTTCTCTTCTCTTATTTTCAGCTTCGGTTCTCTTACTTTCAGTCACATGCATGTTGCTTGACACAACGTATACGTGACGCAGGAAAAGTCAAGGGAGGGGGGGGGGGGGGGGTGTCAGCCGAAACTTGGCGTCAGCATGACATCGCTCGCTCCGGTGTGTCATTCGATCTTGCATCTACAATACAACAACGTGCCGACGATGTAAACCTTTACTATGAGTTTCACGGGATCTTACGCCCCCTCGTACATTCCTGGAAACCCCGGGCCAGCCACCAATACCATGGAACCAGTGGACAGCACTGTTTTCTACCTACTTAGAGGCGTCTGGCGCCTGAGTTTGCTGCATCCCAGCGCAAAGCTATGCTTCTGCATTCGCGCGGCGTCGAATGTCAGCGTCGTTGCGGACCGCCTCCCGCCACGGGAGCAATTTTAAAACGAAGAGCAGGGCCCGAATTACGGAACTCGCTCTAAAGTTGTAGAGCATTACGTCAAAATGACGACATCATGACGACAAGGCGAGACGTCAACGCGTGACGGAACGCGGAATCAACCAATGGGTAGTAGGGTGCCGCCCCGGAAGCGCTTATTTGAACGACAAGAAGCCTATTTTCACGGCAAGGGGCCGTATGCTAACTTTTTTATAAAAACACGCAGCAAATAAAATAAATATTGTTTTATTCTTTCATAAAAGTGTATTCCACTCTCACTGCCATGAAGTAAAACAAGAAGGACATTCACTTTTGCAAATAACTGCTTTCGTGGGTAAGTTTTGTTGCCATGAGGGCGCGCTGGCAGATGTAGGTGGCTAGGTGGCTTGAGCCACCGCCCGATGTAAAGGGTTCAGCCGTATCCATCCATCCATCCATCCAACTGAACATGGCGGCCTTCAAGAAAACAGCTGATCCTACGGCTAGTTTCTGCTTTTTTACGCGTCGTCTGGAATCAAGGTTCTATTTGGTTGTCCAAAGTGAGCGGATAACAATTATCGAAGCCAGTGAAGGTCACGGGCCTCCAGAAAGGAACCTGCACGAAACGTTGGGCCCGAAAATCGACCAAGACAACTTGAGGTAAGCCTGTGTTATTGGTTTAAAGATGCCACATGCCAAGCATATGATTTGGGTTCTGTTTCTTTCACTTTAGCAAATACAAGGCGTCCACGAAGCACGGCTTGTTGGATAAAATCAACTTTTCTGGCTTCATAAACGTCTGGCACAAATGATTCAGTTGGGAAGGAGCAAGAACCAAGCAAGGCGGTTGGGCGCACGCTAACAACCTTGCTCGTTTTCGGTCGTTCTTGGCTGTGCTATAAGTTGCTGCAGCGCAGCACACGCATATGTTTCTGTAAAAACATATTAGCCCTAACTCAGAGCAAAGGTTTTTCCCTGTTATTCCCTGCTTTCGAAAAGCGGAGCAGAAACTATTCCGTTTGTTTTCCCCGCTGTGTACGCTGCTGCAATTCTCTAAGCGGGAATTATAGTCTCGAAATGGCGCCAACACGAAGAATGCCAAGCGAGCAAGAGCTTATCATAATAGAGTTCATGGAGAGCCATCCGCTCTTGGCTCGGGCTTCTGCCGACCTAACAAACTCATACACAGCTGTTGAAAAGCGCGAGCTGTGGATCCAGCTTGCGTCAACAACAAGGGGTCGGCCGTTTAAAAACATGTCTGTGCCTTGCGCCTTGCTAGCACTGTTTATTCCATCTGTGGTGTATTTTAGTCTCGGAGGAGGTGCAGGAATGCATAGACAAGTGGTTGAGCATTATTGATTGCTTCTCTTTTGCTAGTGCTCTTTTAGTTTCATGGTTTGCTAGTACCAATCAGCCGCACCTTTTACCCTGTTACAGCAGAGGAGATGAACGGGGAGCCTCAGCAAGTTGTCGACAAGACACACGGAGCCCCACAGACCGTGAGTTGGCTTTCCATTATTCAAGCTCCATACTACCCTTTCTGGCAGCTGATTGAAAGTAATAGCACTATACTCTCTGGCAGTATTTGCAGCAGTAGCCAAAATACTGCAGTGATTCTACAGTACACACAAAACTATCTGTCTCTGGCTTTGCCATGCAGTGCAGAATGTTTATTTCTCTTGCAGTGAGGCTGTGACATCTCCTAGCAGTCTAGCAAATGTGCACATGAAATATGCTACTACAATGCTGCCCAAGATTGCTGTCCTGTATATTTATGTCAAGTCCTCTAACACATTGTACCAAATGTTTTGCGTATTCCACCACGTGATGAGCATTTTCTTTCCCGACAGCTACACCGGTGCCCTCGCCGCAGCCCTCACAGCAGCACACACCAGAGCCCCCACTGCAGCCCTCAACGCGTGCCACGCCTAGCCTTCTTGGGAAGCGACGGCGAGACGATGGGGCCAATAAGGTGCTGCGCCAGATGCTGTATGAATCGCATCGTTTGGATTCCCTTACTGACGCCCGGAACCGCCAGGACGCTGCTTTTCAGCAAAGCATGCTGGAGGTGTGTACTCGCTGCGCACACTGCACTTTGAAGAGTCGAAGCCGTCACCTGAAGCATAAATATCAGTGCTCTCTTTTGAGCACCTCTACTTCTGTTTTGACGCCTCTTGTGGGAGGTGGTTGGGACAGCTGAGTTTATGAAACTGACACGAGTCTTCTACAGCCATACTTTGTCCAAAATATCTCAGCACCTGAAATTTTACATAAAGCTTAAGCGAGGTCTCAAAATTGGCTGTCAGTAATAATTTGTAATTGGAAGTATTTTTACATGCAGGCCATATGGGAGGTGACAGATGCTGTGCAGGCGTCAAATGGTCAGCAAGAGCTGCTCATCCAGAATGTGAACCTACTGACGCTAATCTTACAAAAGCAGCTTGAGCCACCTGCACCACATTGAATTGTTCATATTTATGTGCATTATTTGCTTGTTTTTATTTTTATGAAAGAACATCTTCATATGTTTATATTTATTCAAGAACATTATTTACTTCTCTGCCAGGTGCAGACTCATTGAACTATTTTTAGTTTGCTTGTTAAAATTTCTGTTTTATGTGTTTGTTTATTTACATTGTCTGCTTCTCTGTCAGGTTTCTGTTTTTGTATTTATTCAACATCATCTCTGCCATGTGCCATAGCATCATTTTTTTATTTCTTGTAGCTCTGCAGGCCCGGATGCTTCACACTGTTTATTTTCTTCCAGTTATGTAATTTAAGCTCTGCCAGGTGTGAAAGCCCCCTATACTCTTTTATTTTCCATTCCTTTCAAATGTTTACCTGCAGCTGTGGCAGGTGCACAAGGTGCAATTTCTAGTGCTTGTTTTCTTACATTGCAATATGTGGGCAAGTGCAATATGTGGGGCAAAGTTGTTCTGAAGTGACTGTAGTTATGAAGGGCATCATAATATGGGGATTCTGGATAAATTTTGAACACTTCGATTTTGTGTCTGTTAAGGTTGTTTGCATGTTCCTGAGTCGTTTTTTTTTCGCATTACTTTTCCTGCTTTTCCGTAAAGTGTCCATTGTGTGCATTGTAACATGTTCTATCCTCAGTAGACCCGAGGAAAAATGAGGCTTGCCAGCATTCGTCCAAAGTCGCTTCTGAACTAGTGTTGAATGCAGGAAAAAAAAAATTTGGCGGATGCTTGAGCTCCGCCTTTAAAGGTATGATGCAACAATGTTAATGTCTCTCGTTTCTGGGTCCCTTTACAACTTCAAACGCAGCCATGTTGGCATCATCGTCTGTGATACTCGTGTGTCTTTTACACGTGACATGATTTTTTAGTCCAGTAAAATCTACGAAGAGCAATGTCTTGTGTAGCACTTGCTGTGCATTCCACCAGTTATGTAATGTGTTTCAGCAAAGTGCAAACCAGGGCTACATCGGGCCTACAAGTCTGCACAACATGCCAAACCTGTGATTACTAGCATTCAAGCTGGCAGTCAAGATGAAGCTTTTTTTTAAGGGGCAAACAGCGTGTAAGAATTAGACGGAAAGCAAAGAAAACAAAGGACGCGTGCTCATCCTGTGTTTCCTGTGCTTTCCGGCTATATCTTTCGCACTGTTCGCCTTAAAAATGTACAGCCAACTCGCCCGTTTGGCCACAGTGTAAGATACAACTGTTCTTGTGCAATCTCTGCGCAGCACTCGACAAGGCATATGCAAATCACTGTTGATGCTGCATGCTTTTGTTTCCCTGATGTGTGTTACAGTTGGGAAACTAGTATGAACAGCTGTGGCGAAAAAAATTATTGTGACCAATGAATAAACGTGGTGCAAAAACAAACGCTTTACTAGTTCCTAGCAGTCTCCACACCACACTTTTCCCTCGTGCACATTCATCAAACACATAGTTACAGCAAGCAACTGTTTGCCTAAGTGGGCAGGTCGACGTAAGCAACGGCGAAAGACGGTGTACAAGGATGCATTTCACTTGTTGGACGAGCTGTTTCGGCGTGTATTTCGACTTGAGAAGGAGAAAGTGCAGTAGCTGTGCGGCAAGCTTGCTGATGCACTGAAAGGCGTACTGGTGACCACTGCCGGTGGAGCAGCAGTTGGTGTGTGCACTTCATATCTTGACACTGGAGGCTTTCAAGCACACGTAAGAAAACGTAATTTACAAATGCTGGAATGTGGCTACCAGTGGCCAAGGGCATCATATCACACAGGGGCTCACGCACTAACAGAGGGCAATGGCACTGCCCGTAGCAAGAGTGGCTACGACAACTCGCCACGCCAGCACGGCGAGTCATTGCAGCCACAGCTGCCAGATGGTCTAGGGCTTACTGCCGGTGGTGCTGCTGTTGCCGCTGCTGCTGTCGCCGCACCATCTGCAGGTGTGCTTGCCTCTGCGGACGGGTTGTGCCAAAGAGGCCAATTATACGGTCTCGCATGGCTCTACCACGCAGGTAGGTCATGCGGGATCCTGTCCCCGCCAAGTACCCGGCAAGCAGAGGTGGTCCATTGTTGTCAGGGTCATCAGTAGTGTCGTCTTCGTCTGCAGCCAGGGCTTCTTCAAGACAGATGTTGTGCAACGCAGCACACGCTGCAATGATCACCACCGCCCGCTCCGGCTCGTAGTGGAGTGTCCGGTACCTTTGAAGGCACTGGAAGCGGCTCTTGAGAACACCAATGCAGCGTTCCACAACACATCGCATTGAGGCGTGCGCTGCGTTGTACTGCCCTTCTGCAGTGTTTGCACCAGGATGCCCTGACACTGGTGTGAGCAGCCACGGCTCCAGTGGATATCCACTGTCTCCTGCACGACCAAAATTTGCAGTGAAGTGTGTTGTTGCCTATGTAATAAATGATTCATATCAAGCAGCTCGAAGCCAGTATGCTGAACCAGAATTCATAGGCATGCAGAATATTCAGGACTAAGGGGTACCTCTGTAAGCACAGCCTTCTAGGTTAATGATGTACTGTGATGTCTTACACGACAATAACGATGTGCACACCTCTTCTGCCTTGGTGTTTTACGCTTGAAATACGATTCACTTTATAACAATGTTTCTTGTGCCTCTGCACCAGCAGTAACAGTAAATACACAAAAATAAATACGATACATCATATTGTTGCATGTCATCCATGTTATAACCCGCCTCTTTTAGGTATGAGCCACTGCTGTAGCTTAATACGTGCTGTCGAAGTGCTGCTTACCCAGAAGAAACTCTCCATCCTCCAGCAGCCCGTGCTCCACCTTCCGACGCAGCCGTGAGTAGCGCCAAGAAAAGGCATCGTGACAAGACCCCGGGCAGCGAGGGTCGACCGCAAGGATCTTCATGTCTGCGTCGCAGATCTGCGAGAAACACAGGCAGACAATCTTGGACGTGAACTTCCACTGTCGAGGTCGCGGCTTTCGAACCCATGCGGTCAGAAAGCCAGTCTACTCACGATCATGGTGTTCATCGCGTAGTATCCTTTGCGGCTCCAGAATGCTGCCCGGTTTGCTGGGTCTCCCCGCGGCGCTTTTATGGCAATCAGCGTGCCGTCGACGCAGCCGACGACGCCGGGGATGGTGCCGCGGGAAAGGAAGGTCGCCTTCGCTGCCGCTTTTTCCTCGGGGTGCGCCGGGAAACGCACCCATCCCTTCTGTGCGCCGACTTTGCAGATGGCCTCAGCCACACGCCGCACGCACTTGCTCACCGTCGGTTGTGCGAGGCCGACGGTCTGCTCGTTGCCGACGCACACTTGAAAGCCCCCGGAGGCAAAAAAAACGGAGAGCGCACAGCACCTGCCGCCGCACCGACAAAACGCTCGTCCGTACGCCTCGCAGTTCGTCTGCAAGTTCGCCGCACAACCACTCCACTTTCTCGTTATCGAGTCGAAATAACCGACGGAACAGCTCGTCCGGCAAGTCATACGCGTCCTCGTACACCGTCCTTCGTCGTTGCTGGCGCCGACGTTGCCGCCTCCGCCACCAATAAACAGCAGACGCCGCCGCCGCCATTTTCCCTCTAAAACTCTGTAGACCGACTCTTCGCGGTCGCAAAAAACAGTCTAAAACCGCGGGCATAATTAGGTGTTCAACGTCATGCGTTTTTTCTTGTCCGTGACGCCATTGCAGCTTCCCGTGACGCAACTTTTCAAAATGGCGCCGGCGACCAATAGGAGCGGGCATTTTAGAGCGCTCTCAATTGTAGAGCGGTCGGAGCGAGTTCCGTAATCCGGGCCCAGGGACCTCAAATAAGTTACGAAAGGCCAAGATGCGATTCTAACCGCGCTCAACACTTGCGACCGTCTGTTCTCAACCACGACGGAACGCCACCGCGGTTCAATGTATGTTTACAGAACTCTGGTGAGCCTAGATCTGTCAGAAGTGTATATTGCTCAGTTACGCGAACTTGCGAAGAATTGCGACTTCGACAATTCCTGCCCGCTCCCCGCTGCTGCTCGGTGGACAGGGGGCGAAAGCGCGTTTTTATTTTTCTCTGTGTTTCTCTTTCTCCCTTTTCGAGTATTTATATTTTGTGCCCAACTTCTTTCCACAGTCCGATTGCTTGTTGCTCTGTTCATGTGGCGGACATGTGTCCCAATTCCAACTCCTTAAGAAGGGAAGGAAGATCGCTGTAACTTCAGTCTTGAGAAAGGACAGGCTCTGTCCGAAACGTCGACTCAAAATAAATCTGTCTAAATGAAGCGTTTCCCAACTTTGCATATATATATATATATATATATATATATATATATATATATATATATATATATATATATATATATATATATATATATATATATAAATATATATATATCTTCCTCTCCTCCCCCTGTTGAAACATCTTACCCAGGAAGGTGACGAGTTTCACAAACTAAAAGTTACGCTGCTACAGAGCGGCTCCAAAATGCCCGTGAGCGTGAGCAAAGAGAATACTTTATATATAAGTTTAATACTGTGCAGGCCGGTATGAATGAAAACACCGGTACTCTCTCCACACTTCAGAGGTCAGAGTCCTAGCCCTACTGAAATTCACAGCACCCCGACTGCATCGCCTGAGGTCATGCCAATTTGCGTGCTTGCTTCCACATGCCGCCCTTCTCCTCCCCCTGCCATTCTTTCATGCTCATGACCAGAGCAAACAGTTGTGAGAGCAAAGCATATTACCTATTCCCCCCTCAACTTTTTGTATTTTTCTTTTCCTTTATTTTTTTTCCTGCTTTGCTTTTTTCCATATAGGGCAGTAGCCCATTGCAATAACGGGCACTTGGGGATTTCGCGCCTTCGTTCCCCAATTTCTTTCTGTTACTCTCTCTCTCACTTTCTAGGCAGGAGCCCTCTTTTTGTCTCCGCGACGGAACGCGGGGAAGAGGCGCCCTTCTGACGCGCGCGAGGCAGCGCGGAGACGTTAGCGCTTTGCGGCGCCTGGCTGCGGAATCGGGTTTCTGCGGTGCGTTTGGCCGGCCGCACTGCCGCCGTCACTTACATTTTAACTGTTAACAGCCGCACCGGCGGGGAGCGCATCGCGCTCTGAGGCATGTGCCCGCAGGGTTGTTTTTCGTTTTTTTGTTCTTTTCGTGGTGTTTTCTTGTTTATATTTTTTATCGTGTTCGAACCTCTCGCTTCCGCCCAAGGAAGCTTCCCCCCATGATAATTCTTGTCGGCGCCCCCCCCCCCTTTTTTTGTCCCTTGCGGAAAACTCACCCCTCTCCGCCCCCGCTCTCTAACCTCTGCTTTATCTCCTCCCCCCCTCTTTTTTCGTCTGTTCCTTTCACCACCCTACTCCTTTCCCTCAGTCGAAGAGAGGAGTCTGGTCGCTCGTTGTTTGTCTCTTGTGTGATCTGTTTGTTTGCTCGAAGGAGAGCGTTTTACAAATGAGAAACAGAAATAAAGAGAAAAAGAAACGCGCTGTCGGCCCCTGTCCACCGAGCAGCCGCAGAAAGCGAGCAGGAAAAAAAGAGAAAAAAAGGAAACGAGGAGCAGGAGGGGAGAATAGGCGCCCTCAAGGCAGAGCGGCGGCTAGTACAGAAACAGACGGTGGCGGATTCGCTGAACAGAAAACAATTATAGATGCATGTGCTCGCGTGCCGCTGGCCAAAACGAGTAAACAAATAAACATAATAATACGCAGACAGGGCAGACTTCCCTGGAGCCTCTTCGGCAGGAATACTCAATGTGGAATCAGCGGCGCAGTTAGCTTAACTAGAGACACGTGCACACGTGCAAGATGCGCTTTTTTTTTATCCCGCGCGCGTTATCAAAAACTTGTGGAATTTCGAGAAAAACTTAGGGAAAATTTGTCTGTCCCCAACCCGACATGACATCATTAAAAGTCACGTGACCATGAAATTACAAGCGTGTCGTCACATTTTTTTGACCAATCAGCGTTTCCAGCCTACCGACCCGCAAACGCTTGTCTTCTGTCACCATGTATCCGCTGTCGACCGGAATGACGAACGGCACACTCAGAGAACAATGCATGCTAGTTTATTGTGGTCCGTACTTTTATAGGGCCGTGGGGAGAGAAGGTAAGTGGTGAACAAAAGAGAAGGAAACGTGGCATGACGCACATGAACAGCTAGCGATAATACGCACGTACCGGCACTGACATGATAGGGTAGGTTCTTTACGGTGTTTATACAGGCAGGCGTTTCGCGCCGGCAACGACTTTAATTCAGCCATCATTCTATTACCCTTCCTCCAGCACCGCTTGACTACAACTTCGACAAACGTCCCGTGCTCGAGTCTAAGCGTTCCAAAACATCTTTGACGAAACGTTGCTATCTACGACGCGCACCGAGCGAGCGTCTACTTCTAACAATTAAGCAATGCACACCTCTCAATGAACAGCACTCTATGGTCCGTACAGGCGATAACACAAAGATTAAAATAAATGCAGTCCACCCCAGAACCTGAGTGTGCGTTTCCGGAGATGCTAAGTAAATCAGGATCACGCGGCGCTAAATAACGCATAGTTTCAGTTCGGCCGTCATTCACAGACTAAGCGATATTCCTACCCGCGCATCAACCTTGCAACACGAAAAAGCCAGCAGACAGATCGCGAGGAACTGCTTACCGTGACGGGTCTCGCACCGACTGCCTTTCCGCGCGTTAGGAAAGACATAGCGGCGCAGACATCAGCAGTATTAGTCGCGAACCCGATGGCTTCCGCTGCTTCTAACGCCGCTTATGAACTAGGATAGGAGCTTTGTCCCTGCGCACATACTCTGTTCTGCACACACATCTCTCCTTAGAGTGGTTAAGGAGACCAAATGAATAAAAAATTATTGTGTAGACTTACCGTAAGTGGACGATTAAGTTGGATTTCAATGAAGATGTAATCCATGAGAGAACATGCCGTTGACACCGACACATCCGCGCAGACAGTTGTTTGCAGCACAAATGATTTTCGGCCTTCTCGCGGTAAAATGGCTAAAATGTGAAACAGAAGCCCATCTCACGGTCGTATCTTTACCACTTGCACTCTTGCGTGTGTAGCTTGACCTGGCATCCAAGAACACAGAGGGAAATTGGTTTAAAGCTTAAATTCTCAACTTGCGCATAAAAAACCCCACTGTTTTCACGAAAACCAAACCGAAACCTTACTGATTTGTCCATACGCACTGCATCTCCCTTCGAATAGTATGTGGGTCACTTTTGAACTAACAATTAAAATGTTCATAGCATAGCATTTTTGATGCGTGTGTTCGTGTTTCGAAAACTGGTGTTGACAGCAGCGTATCATCGTCTCCGAAGCAGCAGGTCTATGGGGAAGAACGAAAAAGTACTGGGTTTCTGATTCTTGCGTCGCAGCACTTTTTCACGCGAATGCAAACTGTAAAAGTATAAGTGGCAGATGTTAATCGCGCAGAGTACCATGCTCTTTGAGACTGCGCTAACAGCGTTTCTCAGAGATGGGCACATGCTTGAATTCTTATACCCATCCTTCTCCGTTTATTTACAGGACATTTTAAAGAGAAATGTAGAATCACGGATGAAATGCTTGTGACTTCAGCGTGTTGAACAGTAACGATAGAAAGATGGAATGGCATTGTCTCGAGCGAATCCGTTATGGGACAGCCTGTTCGTTTTATGTAGCACAGTTTGCGCGCATCCTAACTTCAGGAATGGGTGTCTTTAATAATAATAATAATAATTGGTTTTTGGGGAAAAAAATGGCGCAGTATCGGTCTCATATATCGTTGGACACCTGAACCACGCCGTAAGGGAAAGGATAACGGAGGGAGCGAAAGAAGAAAGAAAGAGGTGCCGTAGTGGAGAACTCCGGAATGATTTCGACCACCTGGGGATCTTTAACGTGCACTAACATCGCACAGCACACGGGCGCCTTAGCGTTTTGCCACCATAAAAACGCAGCCGCCACAGTCGGGTTCGAGCCCGGGTACTCCGGATCAGTAGCCGAGCGCCCTAACCACTGAGCCACCGCGGCGGGGTGTCTTTGCTCGCTCTGCCTGTTAGCATTAAAATATAAGTCACGGTTTGACGAAAAGGAGCTTTCCAAGGATTCCAAAAAATGTACTGGAGGGCGTTGCATTGTCCTCACACGATTTCCTTTAATTCCCGAAATAGCGATGAAGGTGGGGGACTCTAGCTGTTGTTGTGGTCACGCGACGCAGTTGCCCTCAGCATGCAGTGCAAAAAGAAATTGACATTGTTCTGGACTTAGTCGAAAGGCAGTGCGAGATAAAATTGGGAATGTCGGACTGGTCTATATAAAATAAATTATCTATAGTATATAGATGGTATGTAGACGATAGGAAACAGAAGTGCCTGTAGGCTTTAGCGTATAAATGGTCTGTAGACGAAAGGAAATTAAAACGTTTATAGACTTTAGTCTATAGATAGTCTACAGACTGTTTATAGGCAAATAAAATTAATGCTGTTATAGACTTTAGTCTATTGACTGTCTATAGACAAAAGAAAATAAGGCGGTCATAAAATTTAGTCTATAGATTATCGATAGACTATCTATAGACAAAGGCAATTATGCCGGTTATAGACTTTAGTCTATAAACCATCTACAGACAAAGGAAAATAAGGCTGTTGTAGATTTTAGTCTATAAACAGTCTGTAGACCAAATGAAATTAAGGCGGTTATAGGCTTCAGTCTATATATGGTCCATAGACTGTGCATAGACAAAAGGAAATCAGGGGGTTATAGACTTTATTCTATAGGTAATCAATAAAGGGTCTATAGGGAACGGAAAATTGACCCTTATAGACTTTAGACCATAGGCAGTTTATAGACCTTATATAGGCAAAAGGAAATTAAGGTGGTTAGAAATTTTAATCTATAGATATCTATAGATCATCTATATACAATGCAATTAAGGCGATTATAGACATCAGTCTATTGATGGCCTATAGGGTGCCTATAGACCATAAAAGTCTATAAAAGTCAATAGAAAGTCTATAGACCATTTTATAAGGGGTGTGTGGTGCAAGTAGATGGGGCTGGACGACTGTAACGTTGAGGGTGTTCCGCACACTGGATAGGCGCTGCGCTCACCCTGATACCCTGGCAGGTGGCAGTTAAATTAATGGTTGATCGCGAGAGGTTGGTCACGAAATGAACGCTGCGAATGTTGTCACCGCTATTGCATGCAACGCACATCTCTGTCTCACCACCGCCACGTACTTTCTTCTTTCACTCCCTCCCTTATCCCTTCCCTAACGGCGCGGTTCAGGTGTCCAACGATATATGAGACAGATACTGCGCCATTTCCTTTCCCCCAAAAAAACCAATTATTATTATTATTACTGACCCAGGGAGCCAGTTTTGCGCTCTTCCTTTCCTGAAAATCATCGGAGTCTAGAGAGTTGCCAACGCCATCGAACTCAGACGACCCATAGAAAGAGGGTCGAGCGCTCTGTATCGGTGGAGGCGGGTGATTGAGGTCATAGCTGTCGCATGGTTTCTCCTCGGTCCAAAGCAAATTCGCGCACACGGCGAAGCAGCTACGGAGGGCAATATAGAGCTTTCGCTTTAAAACTGTCATGACGTGCAAATATGATGATTGTGTGTAGCATGTTACTGCCACTCCGCGTGTTGTGCTGCACAACTGCCCATCCGTGCGCCGCTCGCTTCGCGTCGTGTCTGGCCTCTTTTCCACGTGAATGGCTGTGCCCAGCTCTTGTACGTTTCGCCAAATAAGCAGTTTTACATCGGGCTCCTGTCGCAACCGCTTCGATCATTGCAGGGGCGACTTGAATGGGACAACCCGTGCGGGGGAGGCCGGGGCAAGATGGCTTTCGGACAGTTTAGATTAAACGGAAATTCTTCATGGGAAGAATATCTGGACCACATCGAGTTGTACTGCGCAGCGAACAAGCTCACGGAGGACGCCGACAAGATGGCTCCGTCACTGAGCTGTCGTGTCGAGGCAACCCTAATAGCCCTGCGCAGCTTTTCGATCACTGCAGAGGACTGAAAGGATGGTATTAGCTCGATCTCAGCCCAGTTCGAAAACGCATCAACTGCCAGATTTGATAGTGTCTGTCTATAAGACTGCTTTTTCAAGCAAGGAAATAGCAGGAATTCCTAAACCTACACGGCATTTGTTTTATGTACACTGCGCCGTATCGTACTTCAAGCGACCGAAGAACAAAGTATGGTTCGCGAGCTCAAGTGTGCTCTCCAGGATCAAAGCCAAGGCACAGTGGCGTGTAATGTTTCTCACTTCTTGTTCAAACGCGAAGGCACCACGGTAGCGGTAGCGACCCTCATGTACTGATGATAACTGAAACCTCGCTGCCTCATGACATAGTCGGCTTCAAAATAAGGCCCCCTTGTTACAAAACATTGTGCAAAGAAAGCGCTGTTTGTTGTGGCAGCGTAGCAAAAACGTTTAGAGAATTTACGTGTACAGCGATTACCAGGCATTACTGGTGTTTAATGTTCAATTGCTAACCTATTTCTTGATGACTCATTCGAGGGTTTTACCACCATCCGAACTGTAATCGTACACTCTGTGACAAAGTCAACGATTTTTTTGCTCATACAGGAATCCCTCGTGCAGTTTGCTGTTGACAGGAGATTTTAATTTCCCATCTATACATAGCGGTGATTATCCAGTCGCTCTTTCTAGCTCCTTCAAAACTTTCTTTGACATTGTCCTACCTCACAATCTGATTCAGCTTTTCCTATACCTTTTCTTGCCAACAATGAAATACTTCGTCGAAAAGCATGCGTTGAGGTAGTCGATTGAATTGCAAAGGACAGAATGGTAACTTTGACACTGCATATAAACTCTTTCTGCAAACCACCTGAAAAAGGCCGATTACTTCCAGTGTTCACCCGATCTAGTGACGTTAATATCCTGCATACATTTGAAAGCTTGTACTATGTATTCGCCTGCCAGGCGATTCAAACGAATACAGGTGTTCTTTCATGAAACTGGTTCTGATATGCACGAAAAACTACGTTACATTTACACAAACAAAAGAAAAACATCGCAACAATATTTCCTGGATGACGAAAGAAAAAATGCGACTGAAAAGAATATTGAATAAAACGACATAACAACACAAACGACGCCCCTCCTTATTTACGCACTGAGACTGTGCAACATGCGCCTAACACTGAGCGAAAAAATCAAGTAAGCCGAAAATTGGTATAAAAGCATGTCTTTAAATATATTTCTTCTATCGCTCCCCGCTTAACTTGGGCGACAATAAAGGAAACCGTACCAGATCTTCAGAAATGAAGTCGCTGTAGAAGATAAAGCAGAAATTGCTTAAGCACTAAATCATTATTTTTCTTCTGCATTTACCCAAGACGATAGTGTAGCACCAAGTGTTGCGTGCTCGGACAATATTCCAGCTATTCCTGATTTGACCGCTAATGAGGAAGGCGTTTTTCTTTGATGCTTAAACTCCACATTAAGAAATCGCCGACAATCGACACGATATTGTTACGGCATGGGTCGGCACAAGAAAACAGCGGAAACCCGGTTCTCCGGCCAACCGCCGACCACCGTTCTCTTGCCCCTCGTTCTTTCGAACACGCGCTCGCGCCCTTGTCCTCGTGCCTCTGTTGCGGCGGCACGGCCTGTTCTTCTTTTTCTGTTACATCTTTCCTCCGGCGGGGGGGTTCAGGAGGGTAGGGGCTATCGTGCGCTGGACCACGCAGTGGCAGTTGGCTCCGTCGCGATTCTTCTGGCCGCCGCCCTCCGGGTCGCGGACCTCGTGCGAGTGCAGGCACACGTCAGGAACGCCGGGAGTGCAGGAACGGCCTGCGACGCGTGCACATTGTGCGGTCCCCGTTATGGGGCGGTACTCTGTGAGGGAGGCATGGAGCCAGGAGTCGGCGCTGCCGACGGCATCGAAACCGACGAGCGGGACTTGGCAGCCAAGGAGGGGTTACTGCGGTCACCGGAGAGAGAGCACTTTATGTGCGACATATGCTCCGGAAAAATGCGGTGCACACCGCGCGGGTGATGCTCAGGCAGACCTTCGAGACGGTATGTCACCGGACCGAGCCGGGCAACGACACGGTAAGGGCCACGGTACCGGGGCAAAAGCTTTGCGACGCGGCCAGTAGCGCGGCTGGTGCGGCGAACGGGGACCAAGTCGCCGGGTCGGAAGGAGGAAAGTGGTGGAGCGGCCTCATTGACCGCTTGCGAACGGGCATGAGCCGTGAGAATGTTGCGCTGGGCGTCGAGGCCGTTGGGCGGAGTCTGATGGCGACGCAGTAGGGCGGGACAGTCCCAACTGTGCGTCGAGGGGGTGGGGGGCATTCTACCATAGACGACAGAGAATGGCGTCACATGCGCAGTTTTCTGCGCCACAGTGTTGAAGGCGAACGTCGCAGCAGGAACAAAGCGGTCCCAGTTCGTGTGGGACGGAGCGACGTAGGACGTAAGTATATCCGTGAGGGTACGGTTGACGCTCTCCACGAGGTCATTGCACTGCGGATGGTTGACGAATGTAGGAGAATGCGCAATGCCGAAAGAGCGGAGGGCTCGCTCAAACTCATGCGACATGAAGCAGCTGCCACAGTCAGTGATGAGGCGACGGAGCACACCGTGCCGAAGCAGGAGATGCCGTTCTACAGACAAGACGGCATGAGCGGACGAAGTGTCGAGGACGGGCAATGCTTCGACCCACTTGGAGAAGTAGTCAATCGCTACCAGCACATACCGGTTGCCGGTGCACCTCTTAGGAAACGGGACCAAATGGTCGAGTCCAACCAGCTCGAAATGTGAACACGGCGGCGAAAAAGCCTGCAGGGGTGGCCTGGGAACTCGTATAGACGGCTTCCTGTACTGACACGTCTGGCGGGATGCAACGTGTGGTTTGACGTATCTACACAAGATAGGCCACCAAAAGCATGTAGACACTCACGCATAGGTCTTGCGTCAGCCAAGGTGACCCTCCGTGGGAGCGTCGTCAAAGGCGCGCAGGACCTGCGATCCGTCTTCGTAGGTCTTAGCGTCTGGCTTAGGTCCGCTGCTGGTCTCTGATCCGTAATCGGGTAAGTCTTCGAGCTTCTTCTGCGCGTTGAAGGTTGTTGCTGTTGTTTGCCTCACAAAATATCAACAACCTTCAAGGTAAGCGGCGACTTCGACGTTCTCATCGGTAACGTTGGGAGGCATGGCGTCTAGCGTGGTCGTGACCTCCCTGCCATGGACGTGCCTAAAATGCGTAATATGGGTGGTCGCCTACACTGCGATGTTGACGACGTAAGTCTGGATGACGTCCCAGGTCTTGTGTTCAGCATCGACATACATGGCGAGCATATCGGCGATTGTTTTGTTCAGCCGCTCGGTCAGTCCGTTGGTCAGCGGATGGTATGCAGTTGTCCTCCGGTGGCTGGTTTGGCTGTAACGCAGTATGGATTGCGTTAGTTCCGCCGTGAATGCTGTTCCTCTCTCCGTGATGAGCACATCGAGGGCGCCATGTCGCAGAAGAATGCATTCCATTAAAAATTTTGGCGACTTCTGGTGCTGTTCCGTTCGGTAGGGCTTTTTCCTCGGAGAAGCGGGTCAAGTAGTCGGTCGCTATGATGATCCACTCAATTCCAGACGTTTACTCTGGGAAAGGGCCAAGCAAGTCTATGCCGATCTGCTGAAAGGGCCTTGAGAGGGGTTCAACGGGGTTCAGAAATCGTGCTGGTTGTGTAGGGAGGGTCTTTCGTCGCTGACAATGTCGGCAGGGTTTCACATAATGTGCGATATCGACAGACAGTCGGCGCTAGTAATACTTGTCTTGAATGCGGCGGAGGGCGCGAGTAAACCCGAGATGTCCAGTTGGCGGCTCGTCGTGTGAAGCCTGTAGAACTTCCTCGCGTAGACAAGCAAGTGGTGCAAGGAGGTAGGCTGTTTTGTTCGCTGCGAAGTTCTTTTTTCACAAGGACATCACTGTGTACACAGAATGAAGACAGTCCTTGCTTGAATGAGGCAGGCGGTGAAGAAACCTTGCTTTCCAAGTACTCGATGGGGCGTTTTCGGTCGGGGTCCGAGAGTTGCTGCTGTGCAAAAGAGCTGAAGCTTATTGGTCCCAGGAAGGCATCATCATCGTCGTCTGGCGGTGGTGCATCTACAGGGGCTCGTCAGCGGCAATCGGCGCCTGAGTGCTTGCGTCCGGACTTGTGAACGAGGGTGACGTCATGCTCCTAGCGGCGCAGTCCATCGAGCGAGGCGGCCAGAGGGGTCCTTCAAATTAGCAAGCCAGCACAGCGCGTGGAGATCGCTGACCACCTTGAACGGTCGTCTGTACCGGTAGGCGCGGAATTTCGACGTAGCCCAGATGATGGCAAGGCACTCCTTCGCAGTTGTCGAATAGTTACCTTCGTCCTAAGAAAGGGAACGGCTAGCATATGCGAATGCTTTCTCCAAGCCATTGCTTTTTTGAACGAGGACCGCGAGTAGGCCCACGCTGCTTCCGTCAGTATGAACTTCAGTATCGGCGTTTTTATTAAATTCGCGAGGATCGACGGTGACTGTAAACGACACTGAAGTTCTTTAAAGCATTCTCCTTGCGACGTTTCCTATTTAAATGGCACGTCAGCTTTCGCCAGTTAGGTCACGGGCTCGGCGATGCGCGAAAAGTTTTTCACAGATCGTCGATAAAATGCGCAAAGTCCGAGGAATCTGTGCACTGTTTTCTTATCGGCCGGAGGTAGAAACTGTTCAATAGCAGCTGTTTTCTGCGGGTCTGGTTGTACTCCTTCCTTGCTAACAATGTTGTCTAGAAACAGCAGCTCTTATAGACAAAGTGGCACATCTCTGCCTTCAAGGTTAGGCCAGAGTACAGACGACCTGATGGCGTCTAGTACTGTTCGAAGACATTTAAGGTACTCTTCAAAGTTCGAGGCGAAGACAACGACGCCATCTAAATATACCAGACAAATTTGCCTCTTCAGGCCTCTCAGCACTGCATCCATTACTCGCTGAAACTTCGCTGGTGCGGAACGCAGACCAAATGGCATCACCTTGACCTCAAAGAGGCCATCCGGAGTGATGAATGCGGTCTTCTCGCGATCTCATCCATCGATCTCAGTTTGCCAGTAGCCGCTCTTGAGGTCCATCGATGAGAAGTACTTGGCGTTGTAGAACAGGACCAGTGTGTCGCCGATGCGAGGGAGGAGGTAAGCGTCTTTCTTTGTTATGTTGTTCAAGCGGCGGTAATCAACGTAGAATCGAAGAGCGCCTTCATTCTTTCTCACTAGAACTACCGGTGCCGTCCATCTGCTGTTCGAAAGATTGATGACGCTGTCGCGAAGCATTTCTTCCACTTGGTCACTGATCGTTTGTCGTTCTAGCGGCGACACACGGTAGCGACTTTGACGGAAAGATCGGCTGTGCTGGTCGGTTATAATGCAATGCTTGGCAATGGGCGTTTGTCGGACAATCGGCGATGAGGAAAAACACTCACTGTAGCATCGAATGAGATAGCGGATCTGGTCTTGTCTGTTCCGGGGAAGGGCTGGGTGTATGTCAAAAGTGGGCGAGTTCTCTTAGCGAGGCGCACCTTCTGCGAATGGGCCGGAGAGGGCGAAGCAGTCTCGTACGCCGCGTATATCGTCGAAAAAAGCAATCGTCGTTCCTCTTTTAACGTGCTGGTATTCTCCACTAAAGTTATCACCAGTACTTCAGCATGGCAGTTGCGGAAATGTACCATGCCTCTTGCGATGTCGATTCCTAGATCTAGAAGCAACTCCCTGTCCCCCTTAATGATGGCTTCAGTGCTGGCTTCCATGGCACCTACGGTGACAATGACGCTGGAATGGTATGGAACGCTCACTTCTCCTTCCAGGACACCCAGGGCAACGTGATTTTCTCGGGGTCTCATCGAAGGAAATACATGCACGAGATCACTTCGCGGGAACATTGCCGTAGCATAACGAAGGTCGCAGGATAGGTACGTCCTTTGACAGTCACTCACGCTGTGCATCGTCCTGATGGCGCAATGAGGTGGCCCTCTGCGGTGTGAATTTTTGGGCCATCGGAAGCGGTCGTGACTTTCCTCAGCTGTGCAGCGGATGTTCCAATCATCACCAAGCAATCGGCTCCTGTGTCGACTAGAGCGGCAACTTTCCGGCCGTCGATAGTCACTTCTAAGTCGGATGTCCTGGCTGTTGCGTTGCGCGTCACCCTCGGCGTCGGATCACGGCTTCGTCGCGTATGCGAATAGCTGGTGGGGCGTGTCTTCGAAGCTTTTCTCGGTGGCGGCGTCGTTTTGAAGCAAGCTCGCGTCGTGGTCGGGTTCATCTTTTTGGGCGACGTTTGTGCAGCGAGTGTAGCGTCTTCATGCGGCGTAGCGGGTGCAGCGTCTTCGTGGGGCATGGTTGGTGGACGATCTTCGGCGTTTCGCTCGTGAGCAGCGTTGCTGTCTTTAGTTTCCCCTACGGAGACTGGGAGACTTTTCTCGTACCGCGGCTGCGTAGCTGCGCTGCGCAAAGCGCGAGGTTGACGACGATGCTGAGCGCGAAAGGCGGTTCGACGTGTACTCTTCTCGACGCAGGTACTCGTCGATTTCCGGCGGACGTTGGCCGAAACGTGGTCGTTGGGCGTCAACGGCAAATCTTCGAAGAGCGATACGTCGGTACGGGCAGTGACGTAGAATGTGGCCGGCCTCACCACAACGGAAGCACAACAGCCGGTTGTCAGAAGTCCTCCAGGCGTCGCATTTCCCGGGGCTTGCGCGTCGCTCACAGGCTGGGCGGACGGGGCCAGGGAGCTCGCGTTCGGGAACAAGTTGTTCATGTCGGAGAGGACGTAGGGGTTGTCGTTCAGGCTTATAAATGCGTACTGCAGCGGCGTAGATCATGGCCTTGGGTTCTGTTTTCTATTGGGCTGCCAGTTGCCTGTTGCACTTCTTCCCGTACCACATGCATGAGAGTCGCTGCTTGCGGCTATGGAGAGGATGGCAGTAATCGGCTTTGCTCCTCCCTGGCGATTTCACGGATCACTTCCCGCAAGTTGTAGCTGGTGGGGGTCGTCGTGTCCGGACGGATTGCACAGTCAGAGGAAGGGCGGTTGTACTGCCGAGTCCGGACGTCGAAAGTCTTCTCGATCGCGCAGGCTTCTTACATGAATTCCTCGACTGTTCTTGGCGGCTGGCGGACGAGGCTGCCAAAGAGTTGTTCTTTTACGCCGCGCATTAAAACTGAAGTTTTTTTTCCTCAGTCATGTCGGGGTCGCCGTGGCGAAAGAGGCGCTTCATTTCTTCAACGTAACCGCGGACGGGCTCATTCGGAATCTGGATCCTGGACTCGAGGAGTAGTTCGGCTCTTTCTCTCCGCACGACACTACTTAATACCTTCAAAAGCTTCTTCTTGAATAGCTCCCATGTCGGTAGGGACGACTCGTGGTTTACGTACCACGTACGTGCTGAGCCGTCGACCAGTGAGAAAAATACGTGTCCAATTTTTGTCGCATCATACCACTTGTTGAATGATGCCACGCGCTGGAATTGCCCCAACCAGTCTTCGAGGTCTTCGCATAGGGATCTACTGAAAGTTGGCGGCTCTCGCGGCTGCTGCAGTATGTTCGGCGTCGACATCTTTGGCGAGGTTGTGGTGCTCGTAGCAGCGTCTTTCAGTTGTCGGGTGCGGTCCAGCAGGGTCCCGAACTCAGGCTTCTCTTCCTGAAGACGTCTACTGGCTCCGTTAATTGCAGGCTTGTCCTCTGTTGCGAAGCGCAGAAAGCTGGTGCCACGACTTGAAGGTGGCGTCCGGAACATGGAAGGCCACCCAGCACCTCCACCAGATGTCACGAAGTGGCGACTGCAGTCCGAAGAGCAGAAAGGCTGCGAAAATGTTGTCTAAACAAAAGTCTTTATTTGGGCTGACTTGCGCCCACAATGGACTCCATCAGTAGCAACAAGCGTTCTCGGCGGTCGTCGAACAGAATGCCCGCCGCTGTTGGCCGTGCTCAATTTTATGCTGAAAGCGAACTTTCGAGATAAAGCGTGCAGTGTTGCTCGAACATTCTGGAAGAACGTATAATCAGCTCTGCCTGGATGAGATCAATCGTGATAAATCTGGTCGCGTCGTGGATCGCAAACAAAGCGATAAAACGGCGAGACGGCAGATTTGAAGAAAGAACAAACACTGCAAAGATTCGCGGCAATATCTAACTACACTGCTAACTAAAAAAATTTGTTTTTGCTGGAAAGCACATGCTCCAAGCGCTGTTTGTGATAGTATATGAATGTACTCTCTGATTTTTTTTTATTTCTACAGTAGCAACTTGTATTATCAATATATGACATGTTGGTCTTTATGCTGCTGTCATGCCGAGTTGCTTTGTACCCAGTGTTGTTTCAATTTTCTACTCCTCAATGCTCATGCGTTAGTCAATGTTTATGAATTTTTTTCGTGCGTCATGTGCTGAGGCCAACATTCAGCGGCGGCGAGGCTTTCAAGCAGTGGTGGAACACTGCTTTTTTCTCGCCGTGCCCAGTTTTTTGTGTTACGCGAAAATCTGGAATAAAGAAATAAAATAAAATAAGACAGTTTCCAAAGAGAAGGAGCGCCCGCAGCAAAGATCACCGTCTCTGTTACTCATCGCAGTGGCATGAAAAAGCTGCCGTCACGGTAGTTGCCGATGCGGCGTCATGAACCGCGATGCCAAAAATCCGGCAGAGGAGGAGGCAGATGATAGGCAGTAATATCTAACTTGAGGGCAATATAAAAGGACAACCAAAAACCAATGTGCAACTCGTTTCTTCACACTGCCGTGGTTTGACGCACTGCGGCTGTCCGATTCGTCTGCCACAGGCCGATGTGCTCGATTAACAGGCGATGCGGGCTTCCCTTCTTTGAGACCGTGAACAGCAGAGCAGTTGAAGGCAAAGCGAGAAATTTATCAAGCGCGACAAGCCCCCACGCAAGAGCGAGGGCGAAGTTTGTCGTCACTCGGGGCACTCTCGCAGCAAGCGAACGGCGAGAGATAACAGCGCCGCTGTGCGGCGCCGCTGCCCTGAGCGGCGGTCCATTCACTTTTCCGGCCGATAGTACATCGGACACACTGGAAGGTGTATTAACATAAGGCTTAACGAGCATGAAAAACAGCGTGGGCATTGCAGCAGTTACCGGCAGCCTCGCAAAGCGTTGCAAGAAATCTGAACGTTACAAAGACAACCTTGATGATAGCTGTGCTCCTGACCTCAACCGGTCTGTGATCATATGCAGAGAACGAGACAGGCTGTCCAGAGAAATTACTGAAGCACTCAAGGTCCACCACGCAAAAGCGTTCCATCTTCTTCGTCATCTCCTTAGTAAGCATGGCACATACCCACGCAGGTGGATTGGCCAAGGTTCCATCTCCACCTTCCCCTTCTTCCACCTCCTTGTCACACCTTCTATCTCCTTGTCAAAGAATCAACTTCAGTTCCAGGGCGGCGCGACAGTTGCGTAGTCACTTCCATGATTTCATTCAAGGTTATTCATTCACTGGCCCATTGCTCCTGGCTCAGTTTTTTCCCTAAAGTGAGTATGCTTGTACCAGATTTTATGGCAACGATTTTATCGGTTTTAGTGTTTCATCGTTCTTACCTCTCATCCCATTATCACGGCCCTTTACATCGTTAGTGTTTTTATCGCTCTTCGCCACATATCAAGGCCTATTTGTCGTCTTATTTTTAAAATTTTTTTAGAAGACTCACTGATTGCAGGCTACTACGCAGCATTCCTTGTCGTTCCCCTTCCTTTGTTGCCTACTTAAACGTAGTGCTTTGAAATCAATTTTGATTTGTTAGCGTCAGTGTGTGTCGCCTTTGTGGTCGCTGTTACCGGCGCTGCTCCTACAGAGGCGTACTCAACGTTAAACACCCAAAGCCGCTTCCACTTGCCCGATACACCGCAGCTTTCGCTCTCTAAACAGCTTAAGCAGTAGTTAAACCGCAGCTAATTTTTTACGCGACAGCGCATACAGCTAGTTCGGTCGAAAGGCCGTCGGCATCGTAGTAGTTTTAGTTGTGCGCTCCTCGCGTCGGAAATATTCGGGGGCTGCGTAGAAATCCACGAGCACTCATTGAATAAAAAACCAGGATCTAGGCCGGGAATCGAACAAGTGCCTTGCCCCCTCCTGCTACGCTTACATTCTCTTGTAATTCACTCCGTTATCCTTAAGGACAAGTGGTTGTCTAGCCTTAGCAACACATGCCCTGCCTAAGCCCATTTCCTCCTCTTGATTTCGACTAGGATGTCATTAACCCGCGTTTGTTCTCTCACCCAGTCTGCCCGTTTCCGGTCTCTTAACGTTACGCCTATCATTTTACTTTCCATGGCTCGATGCGTTGTCCTTAACTTGAGCTTAACGCTTTTCGTTAGCCTCCACGTTTCTGCCCCGTAGGTAAGTGCCGGTAAGATACAGCTGTTGTACACTTGTAGCCTGTATAACCCCTTGATCATGATTTGCAGTTCACCTCCTGAGTTACTCAGCAAGGCAATGTCATCAGCGAATCGCAGATTATTTGGGTATTGTCAATTGACTCTTATTCCCAACTGTTCCCAATTCAGGCCTCAGAATACCTCCTGTAAACAGACGGTGAATAGCATTGGTAAGATCGTGTCTCCTCGCCGCACGCCCTTCTTTATAGTAATTTTATTGCTGATTTTATGGAGCACTATGGTAGCTGTGCAGTTGCTATATATATCTTCCAGCATTGTGACATAAGGCCATTCTACACTCTGAATACGAAATTCCTGTATGACTGCTGAGGTTTCCACTCAGTCGAATGCTTTCTCGTAATCAATGAAGGCTATATAGAGAAGTTCCTTATATTCTGCACATTTCTCTATCACCTGATTGATAGTGTGAATATGATCTATGGTGGAATATCCTTAACTAGAGCCTGCCTGATCATTTGGTTGATTAAAGCCAAGGTTGCCCTGACTCTATTAGCGATTACCTTAGTAAATAACTTGTAGGCAACGGATAGTAAGCTGATCGGTTTGTAGTTTTTCAAGTCCTTGACGTCTCCCTTCTCATGAATTAAGATAATATTTGCGTTCTTCCAAGCTTCTGGTACGGTCGAGGTCATAAGGCATATCCTATACAGGGTGGCTAGTTTTTCTAACACGATCTCCCCTTCATCCTTCAACAGATTTGCTTTTACCTGATTCTCCCCAGCTGCTTTTCTCTTTTCCATTGCTCCTAGGGCTTTCCTTATTGCATCTTTCGTTACTGGAGGCATGACGCATTGCTGTGCGCTACTGTCTCTCTCATTAACGTTCTGTGTATATGGGCTACCACACAGATTTGTGTAGAACTCTTCGGCTACTTTAACTATATTGTCCATATTGCTAATGACATTGCCCTCCTTATGACCGATTTTAGGATACCTCCGTTCTTTAGAGCATGCTCGATTCTCTCCATATTATACCTCCTTGTGTCGGCGACCTTGCGCTTATGTATTAACTTCGATGGCTCTGCCACTTCTATTCTGTCAGTAGAGGTAGACGCCCTCATGCTTTGGCGTTTCTTAATCAGATCTTTCGTTTCGTCACCTGAGATCGCTTGACGGTATCCTGTCGAACCGTCCTACCGCCTACTTCTACTGCGCACTCCGTAATGATAGCTATCAGATTATCGTTCATTGTATGAACATCAAGATTGTCCTCAGTTAAATCCGAATATCTGTTCTGCAGCGATACTCTGAAATCCTGCACTTTCCCTTTTACCGCAAACATGTTGATGGACTTTCTCTTCACTAGCTTCTTCCCTTCCATCTTCAAATATAAGCTAATTAGATGCCTTACAATTCTGTAGACGCTACAGCGCACCTTTCCGAGGACGGCCACATCCTGAACGATTCCAGGTTGAGCGCATAGTTTGATGACGATTTCAATTTAGTCTCACTATGGGGGCTGTTCCAGGTCCACTTCCTGTTCTCTCGTTTTCGGAAGAAGGTATTCATGATCCATAAGGTACTTCTGTCGACTAATAACTCTCCCCTGCTATTTCTAGAGCCTATCCCATAGTCGCCTCCGGCGTGGTCGCCAGCCTGCTTCTTTCCCACCTTCCCATTGAAGTCGCCCATCACTACAGTGTAGTGTGATTCTGCTTTATTCGTTGCCGATTCCGTGTCTTCATAGAAACTTTCAACGGTCTGGTCATCATGGCTGGACGTAGGCGCGTAGGCCTGCACCACTTTCAGCTTGTAACTCCTATTGAGCGTAACTACAATAGCTGCTACCCTCTCGTTAATACGTTGCCAGATATATCCTGATTGGGGAGGAATCCCACACCTAGTTATCGTATATCCGCTAATTCGCGACAGCACAGTATGTTCCCGTCCTTTGGTACTGTATACGCTTCACCTGTCCTCTTAACTTCACTCAGCCTTATGCATCCCATTAAATTCCCGCTAGTTCCTGGTACAGTGCTGCTAGGCTAGCCTCAATAGATAAGGTTCTAGTGTTGAACGTTGCGAGGTTAAGATTCCAATGGCGACTTGTCCGGAGCCAGAAATTCTTAGCACCCTTCGCTGCGTCACAGGTCTGACCGCCGCCGCGGTCAGTTGCTCGCAGTCGCTGGGGACTGAGGGCCGAGGGTTGATTGATTTGTTCATAGGAGGTTGTGGTCAAGCACTACATCAGGGTGGCCAAATCCTGTTCTGGTGAGAAAGTGCTTTGTCGGTTCTCGTCACCGAGATCAGGCCGCACCCTAGGCCTGGTTATGTAATTCCATCGACACGCGGATTTTTTTTTACCCTGTGGAGAATTGTGCGGCACCAGGATTCGAGCCCCGGTCCTCTTGCACGCGAGGCGGACGCTCTACCTCTATGCCATCGCTGCATCCTCTATTTACTTGACGTAATAAAACTTGTTTTAAAGTAAGCAGTCGTCTCAACGCGTTCTTTTCTTCGCCCGTGTCGTTCCTGTTGGAGATGAGGGGACCTTGAGTAAGCTGACTCTTTCAGTGCCGCAGGTCCCTTCTCCGAATGACGTTGTCGGACTTGGTTATGAAAAAAAAAACTGTAGAGGGGGTTTATTTTACATTATTTACAAGATTTAGAAACCCATTGAAGGGTGATGGTGGAAGGTCGGAGGATCTGAGAAGATCTGAGGGTGATCGAGGATTCCTTCTCATGGCACTCGTTGTCTGGTTTTAAAAGGGTCGGGTCCCTAGGATTCCCCAGGTTCGAGGAGGTCTTCGCCAGGTTGGAAGTGGCCTAACTTGCGCTGTCGTACACACACACACACACACACACACACACACCACTTCACATAGGGACAAGCCCCCGTCACATGCCTCGCCGGAGAGAGAGGGTGCCGCTGGACCATCTCCCCCACCAGAGAGAGCGTTGTCTTCGCGTCCGAATGAAGGTTCTCACGCTGTCAAGCCGAACACGTCTTCTGGGAAGTCCGAATGGGCGAGGCGCCGGCGAGCAGGCATAGTTGAAGGGGTGAGCCACCCCTACTCGGTTTTGCCGGTCGCTAACTGCCTCCGTACCGCACGGTCGATCTTCCGGGAACAATGTTGTTTACAAACGGCAGCAGAATCATCCGCCTCGAATCCAATAACCCACGCGGGGACAGGCCGTGGAAACCAAGATCCCTATCGCCGTGCAGAGAACCCGGCGGCAGGTGTCCCGGGCCGACTACGCAGCTGAACCAGACGGACTGTCGCCAGAAACCTTACAGCTCATTCGCGGCCCGAAAAATCTCGAATGTCCAGCGTTGACGACCGCTGGGCAGGAAGGGATGAGATGGCGTCCGTGTTGGTCCCCTGGATTGCAATATCAGCGCCCCCAAGGCAGAACCCAAAGCACCACCAACAAAAAAAGCGCAGGTGGGACGTTCCAAACAGAAAACACTGCCTCACCTGCAAGCGCTCAGAATTCGCCAAATAATCACCAGGCTTCTACCCTTGACAACAATACAATTGCAAAAAATTGTGTTTAAATTTGGGTTAATTTCGTGCCGACTGAGCGCGAAACCTCCCATTTTGAAACTGCCACAGCCGGATTACTCGGAACAAAGTAAAAAAAAACTCACACAGGAGAAGATTCCTCTAAGTTCTCCCGCTTACATTAGTCTGCTCAAACCATCAGCATTTCCGTGCAGTTTCCCCTTCTTATAACGCACCGAGAAATTTTACTGTTGGAGAGCCAGACTCCATCTGAGCAAGCGACCATTTTGGGGGGACATCTGTCGCAGCAACGTTAAAGGACAATGGTCAGTCTCAAATACAAACCTTGCTCCGTACAGATAACACGACAACTTCTGCGCTGCCCAAACTAAACACGCGCACTCTTTTTCGGAAGCGCTGTACGCTTCCTCTCTACTGGACAGTTTGCGGCTGATGTACAGAACTGGATGTTCTTCATGGTCGTATCCAACTTGGCTTAATACAGCACCCAGCCCTCCATCACTGGCATCACACTAGACTATGAACTCTTTCCCATAGTCAGGAGCCCTGAGCAAGGGTCGGGACACGAGTGCTTTCTTCAGGCTTTTGAAGGCGTTTTCTTTTTGGTTATCCCAACTTACGTTAGTAGGTGCTCTCTTTCGCAAGGCGTCAGTTAAGGGACTAGCCCGCTGTGAGTAGCTAGGAATATAGCGCTGGTAGTACCCAACTAATCCCAAAAAGGAGCGAATGTCCGTTTTCGTCCGTGGTTGCGGAAATGCTGCGATCGGGGCAATCTTTAACTTGGATGGGCTCCTATTTCCCTGGCCTACTACGTGGCCCAAGTACGTCAACTGAGCGCAACCAAATCTACACTTTTCTGCCTTCAGTGTCAGTTTAGCCTGTCGTAAACTGGAAAACACTGTCTTTCGATGTTCTAGATGCTCTTGCCAGGTTTCCGAAAAAATATCCACATCGTCTAAATAAGGGAGTGCAAAGCACTGCATGTCCTTCAGTACGATGTCCATGTGTTTCGAGAAGATGTAGGGGGCATTCTTCAACCCAAAACTAATCATTAAGGGCCGAAAGGTGCCCGCTGGGGAGATGAAGCGGCATAACGGCTCGCGCTTTCTGAGAGGGGAACTTGCCAATAGCCCCGTACGAGATCGAAGGTGGAAATGAATTTTGCGCCGCTCACCCTTTCTATCCTTTTCTCTATGCTGGGAATCGGGTATAGCTGATCCCTGGTAATTGCATTCAGCTTTCTATAATCCACGCAGGGACGAGGATCTTTCTCTGGGGCCTCAACAAGAATTAGCGTTGAGGTATAGTCACTTTCCGCTTGCTGTACAACCCCTAACTCCACCATGCGCTGAATTTCCGCGTCCATTATTTCTATTTGCCGCGGTGATACCCTGTAGGGTTTCGACCGTACCGGCTCATCAGAGGTGAGCTCGATTTCGTGTGTCAGGAGGTGTGTCTTTCCCGGGCGACTGCTAAATAGGTCAGCGAATTCGCTCAACAACTGCTTTAGCGTGTCGACCTGTGTCCCGCTTAGGAAATCTGCATTCACGGAGTGAGCCAGAATGTTTTCCACGTTTTCACTAGCGTCCGCACCTCCCTTCCGACCCTGACTCTCGCGGTCCAGCTCTTCTGGTTCATTTAGAGTCAGATTGACGATCCCGCTGCGTTCCACGAACGGCTTCATCAGATTGCAATGATAGATTCTCACCTGCTTTCCCCTGCCTGGAACCCTTAGCGCGTAATTCGTCTCCGGAAGTTTTTGCAACGCTTCTACTGGACAATCCCAGTGAACTTCCAGCTTGTTTTTTTCTCGATGGCCGGAGGATCATGACGCGATCGCCCGCGGTGAAACCTCGAAGGCGCGCGTTTTTGTCATAATAGACCTTGGCAGCCTCCTGGGCAGATTTCATATTTCGGTTTATTAATTCCCTCGTGTTGTTAAGGCGGTCCAGTAGCTGAAGCACGTACTCAACCACTGTCTGGTTTTCTCCTGTCCCTTCCCACATTTCTCTCAGCATTCGGAGGGGAGAGCGGAGGGCTCTTCCGTACACGAGTTCTGCTGGCGTAAACCCCGTAGCTTCGTGGGGGACTGTTCGTAAAGTGAAAAGTGTGGCTGGCAGACAATCCTCCCAGTCTGCTCTATGCTCATAACAAAGAGCGCGTAGCACCCGCTTCAGCACCGAATGCCATTTCTCTACACTGTTGGACTGCGGATGATACAGCGAGCTGTGCAACAGTTTTATTCCGCATCTTTCTAGGAATGTGGTCGTCAAGGCGCTTGTAAAAACTGTCGCCTGATGGGCTTGGATTTCGGCCGGAAATCTTATTCTCGCGAACACTGACAAAAGGGTGTCAACTATTTCTGTGGAGCTCAAGTCCTTCAACGGAATTGCTTCGGAAAATTTTGTGGCGGGACATAGCATAGTAAGCAAGTACTTATAGCCTGATTTCGTTTTAGGCAAAAGGCCTACTGTGTCTATTACAAGCCGGCGGAAGGGTTCCGAGATCAATGGAACAATTTTCAGTGGAGCCTTCCATGTCTATCCCGGCTTGCCCACGCGCTGGCACGCATCGCATGATTTTACATAGCGTTCTGAGTCTTCGAAACAACCCGGCCAATAATATTCCATTAATAGCCGCTCCTTTGTTTTCTTGATTCCCAGATCTCCTGCCCAGCCATTTCCGTGGCAGAGACTCAGAATGTCCGCTCTGTATTTTTCGGGCATGACCAGCTGATCAAATGTTTTGCCTTTTCTGTCCTGGTAGTGTCGGTATAGTAAGCCTCCCTTCTCATGCATCGTTATGTTGCGTCTCGCGATGCCCTCTTTAGCTGTAAGGTGCAGTCTTTCCAAAGTGGCATCCCGCTTCTGTTCTTTTATTAGGGACTCCCTGTTCACCTGCAGAAGGCGATCAAAACTACGCGATGTTGGAGATAAAACGGATCCTTCAGCGTTTTCTGCCTCCTCTACCGACTTAGTGGTTGAAGTCCCTGGTCGCTCATCTGCTCGGTCAGCATTCTGGCTTTCATTCCTCGTTGGTTCCCTTCCTTCCTCATTTGTTTGCAACGATATGCTGGCTGGTGCGTCTCTGGCTACCTGAGGTTCGGGAATCTGACTTAGTTGAGATGCGAGCTCACGAGTTTTAGACCTTGTCAAAGCTTGTATCACCCCGCTTCCGAGCTTCTGGCCTCTCTCGCGTAGCAATTGGTCTGATCGATTCGAGAAGAGGTAAGGATATTGAAGTGGCACAGCCTTCGAAACTGCGGCCTCAGTGATTAGCTCTCCAAACGGTCCACAAATTTTCACTCTAGCTATTGGAAGGCGTGCACTCTGTTCTTCTACTGCCTGTTTTATCCACGAGACTTCTCCAGTAAAATCGTCCGCGGAAACGTAAGACGGATGGACAACGTCCATCGTCGCGACGCTATCACGAAGCACCCTGCACTGTTTCCCGTTAACGTGCAGCTCGTGCTGGTATATCTTAAGGAGCTCTAGATTCTCGGCGTTATCCTCGACGCACCAGAACACCAAATGTTGCTTTGTACACTTGGCTGCAAAGTGCCCGACACCACTGCAGTTGTAGCAACGAAATGGCCTACAAGACTCAAACTCTTTTTTTCGCGGCTTTGTCGGCTCCCTGTCTCTTTGCCTGTTCATCACGCTTTTCTGGCGCTACCTTTGTTGCCTCCGATTGCTCCGAACTTCTAGCACTTCGCGTCTTTCTGCTAGGCCCTTTATCTCGCATCGCGTTTCGAGCGTGTGACGCACCCTCTTCAGTGCTCAACCTTCTGCGCGAAACGTACTCCTCTGCTAGCTCAGCGGCCCTTTCAACTGTCGACTTTTTCCCTTGAACCCACAGTTTCATCACTTGGGGAATGCTTCGGTAAAATTGCTGAAGGCAAAAACACTCGAAGATTTTGTCTCGGCTTTCATAAACCTCGGCTCCTTTTAGCCACTCTAGCAGATTCGTCTTTAGGCCATACGCGAAATCCGGATAGCCCTCGCTATCGTTTTTCTTTGTGTTCCTGAAGCGCTGTCGGAAAGCTTCGGCTGACAACCGGCACCTTTTTAGCAGGCTAGCTTTGACTTTTTTACAGTCAGCTGCGTCTTGTGTGCTGAATCTCGCTATCGCTTCAGCTGCTTCACATGGCAAGAGTGTCAGAAGCCGTTGCGGCCATGTACTGCGAGCAAATTTCTCCCTTTCGCAAGTTCTCTCAAAGTTTCTCAGGTACAATCCTATGTCCCTTCCACTTTCATAGGGCTGCATGAATATGTTCATTCTATGTGATTTTACATCGCTTGCTCTTTCAGGAGACTCGGCTCTCGTGCTGTCTCCTTTTTTTTCGACTTTTGCTTTCAAGCTGCAACCGTTTTAGATTTCTTTCTTCTTTTTCAGCTTCCCACTTTTGGCGTTCTTTCTCTTTTTCTCATTCCGCTTCCCTTTTTCTTTTTTCCTCCTGTACCAAATTCCACGTATCTACCAGCTGATCGTCCTCTACGTATTTTTGAATTGTCTTGCATATTTCCGGTTTTGTAATTTGCCCTGTAATTATAATGACGGTTCCTCGCATAACAACAGCAAGTCCGACATTGACAATTTCATAAGGTCCATGACAACGCTTTCTCCGCTTGGGCAATGCTATCTGCAAAATGTCGTGAGATTACTCTTTCTCAATTGACATACACTTCCCAGTGATTCTAGATTATTCTCCCAAAATCTGAAGCCTGGCGAATCCTATAGCAAAATGCCGAAACGCTTACCGGTTGAGAAAACACGATGTCCCACGGTCCATCCCAGCTGCTGCCAACCAGTTGTGGGAGATGAGAGGTCCTTGAGTGAACTGACTCTTTCAGCGCAGCAGGTTCCTTCTCCGAATGACGTTGTCGGACTTGGTTATGAAGGAAACTGTACAGGGGGTTTATTTTACATTATTTACAAGATTTTGGAACCCATTGAAGGGTGATGGTGGAAGGTCGGAGGATCTGAGAAGATCTGAGGGTGATCGAGGATTCCTTCTCATGGCACTCGTTGTCTGGCTTTAAAAAGGTGGGGTCCCTAGGATTCCCCAGGTTCGAGGAGGTCTTCGCCAGGTTGGGCGTGGCCTAACTTGCGCTGTCGTACACACACACACACACCACTTCACATAGGGACACACCCCCGTCACATGCCTCGCCGGAGAGAGAGGGTGCCGCTGGACCATCTCCCCCACCAGAGAAAGCGTTGTCTACGCGTCCGAACGACCGTTCTTACGCTGTCAAGCAAGCCGAACACGTCTTCCGGGAAGTCCGAATGGACGAGGCGCCGGCGAGCGGGCACAGTTGAAGGGGTGAACAACCCCTACTCGGTTTTGGCGGTCCCTAACTGCCTCCGTACCGCACGGTAGATCTTCCGGGAACAATGTTGTTTACAAACGGCAGCAGAATCCTCCGTCTCGAATCCAATAACCCACGCGGGGACCAGCCCTGAGAACCAAGATCCCTGTCGCCGTGCAGAGACCCCAGCTGCAGGTGTCCCGGGCCGACTGCGCAGCTGAACCAGACGGGCTGTCGCCAGAAACCTTACAGTAGTTACACAGAGCTTGTTAGATTGGTGAGGACGTTAATACTGGGTTTTTGAAAAACGGCGGTGATGGGTAGAAAAGACATTGTCTGCCATGAAAAAGTCGTGGCCGGATGACACACGTGCTTGAGAAAAATTGTGATTATAGGCATGTGCTTGCAGCTGGCCTAGACAGCCGTGTCACCGAGTGCTTGGCCCACGACGGTTCCCGCCAGATGGAGCAGGAGCTGACTGATAAGAGCGGGTGAGTGAACGCGCTTAAATGGAGGACGAAGTAACGGAGCTTGTTCTACCGAGACGCTACTCTAAAACACATGGATACTATAACCATTTCTGTTACAGCGTATTCGTCACAACGATTGGAGGGAGTGTTATCTTTCAATGGCGTTGTAGGGATGGCATCGATAGCCATTTGCAAAGCGCAAGATGACACAATGAGAGCGGCCCACTAAGGTTAACGCCATGTGCACTTGCAAAAACGTACTGTCACCTTAATATCGAATGGTTACTAAAGACATCAAGGTAGGGGCGAGTTTGTCAGACCGGATTCAAGAAAATTAGTTCAGCAGAGAATGACACTCCTGTGAAAAGTAGCCCTAGGTGGGCGCCGTCTTCCGCTCCGTTAATGTTCGTTTCTGTCGTGCTCGTGTCCATACCGTTGCCTAGTTTTCGTTGCATTACGAGTACGTATCTGTGAGATGAGCGGGATATGGCTGCGAGTCAGGATTAGAGATATGACAGTTTTAAGGGTTCTCTTCAGAGGAAAACCCGCCCTCGTCATTTTCAATATGGCGTGAAGAAAAGATACCCAGAGAAATCGCTACAGGTGGCCTTGGAATCTCACCACAACCTTCCCACCGAGGAAGAGGTCAACCTTCCCACCGGACTGTAAACAAACTGCCCAACGTGTCAGGTGGCAAGTATAGTAATAATTGGTCTCTAGGGGTTTCACGGAATAAAGTAACCTGGATCTCACAAGCCACAGCGGTGGCTTTGTTCTAAACAGCCACCTGCCGGGGCAGGGATGCGTCGCTTAACCGCTGCACCACTGCGCCAGATGTGGTATGAGGCTCCCAACGTTTTATGAATGTAGAATAGAGGTCGACCAATTCCACATATATGGGTACTATCCTATTAATGTTATCACTTCATACCCTTAAGCGGAGCTTAAGTTCTTTTGTTCCCGCCCTTTTGTACCACTGTTGCTTTTGTTGTTTTGCTCCACAGTTGCTCCAGTTGATCGGTTCCTTTGTCAACATCTCTCAGGCAGAAGCACAGTGCCTGAGAGTCGTGCGTAGTCGCACTAGCCAGTCGGTCCACAAATTATACACACCTCTGTTTTCCTTAGGGCGCTTAGAACACCGTTCCGATACTAAACTATTTACAAGGGACATGCGCTCATCGCGAGGAAGCATGTATAACCTGATAAATTTAAAATGTAAGAGAATGGAGACGGGTCTGGAATGAGAAACTCAAACCAGCGTAATGTTCCGTATGTACTATACACTGTGAATAGATTTTACGCACCTAGCAAAGACAAATTGCCGATCTCTTGATATTTTTCATCGCATATGTAGTCTCTCTCTTCTTGTGTAATCATCATTATTACCAGCACTACGATCCCTGTAGGAAAAATGGCCCTTACCACTTTTACCCCCCCCCCCCCCCCAATAATCTTCTCCTGCGCTGGCTCGCTATCCGTGTAAAGCTTCCTATTTCCATCCGCCCACCTGAAATTGTTTCCTCTCTTGGTACTTTTTGAAAAATGTGAGCCGCTTCACGAGTCTACGTGTGGTGTTTGATTCTGTAAATCGCCCTAACGCCCATTGCAGATGCTCACTGGACCCCAGCATAATGCCAGACCTTCAGGAGCAACCCGCTGCAAAGACGGGCCTCAAAGTGGTGTTCAGCAGTTTCGCGGCCTTCAAGTTTCCCGACCGCGACAGCCTCCACTTGCAGTGCAAGGTCGTTGTGTGCAACAAAGTCTGTCCCTTTGTGAGTGGTACTTATTCCCTGGTGGTTATCAGCAATGTCACCGAAAGTGAAATTCCTTTCAGATCGCTTGTAACCATCCCGATAATGTATATCAATTGGTGTGGTGATTCTCAGTAAATATGAGTATAATATTGGTAGAATTACCACTGCCTTGACGCACAAGGTAAAAAATGCTATGCTTATTCGATATCTGAAAGGAAAAACCGACGCGATCTGTGAAAGCAGACTTCTTCCACTGTGTAGCCCACGGGTCAGTGAGCATAGACTGGATATGTTAAATTGTTTTTCCCCCCAATTTCAAACACCAATGAAGCCATTCGGTAAAAACTAAAGGGAAGAACGAATGTCTACAGAGAGAGAACAATGCATATCCTCAAAGCATTTTTATTCCAATGTTTTCTTTCATTCCATCAATACATATAATTTCTCTTCGGTGCTGGAATCATGCTGAATGATTTTGCACAATACCGATGGCACCATGTGTATCACGAGGGTGAGGGGCTTGTACAGATCACTTCATTTCGATTTTAAGCGATGCTAACGAACCTTTCCTTCCAGGAATCCTGCGGAGAAGGCTCGCGCCACGTCCGCCGACATGTCCGTGGCATGTACAGCGGTGAAGTCGAAGGAGGCTACGTTTTGCAAGATCTCCAGGTTTACAATTCAATCCAGGTCAAAGCTTCATCCATAGACGTCGACATACAGGGCCTACCATTAGTAGGTACGGCCACAGTTTGGCACAATGGAACCTTTTCTGCGTGCATGTGTGGAGCACAACAGCATTATCCACGTGATATAACTGGTTTTGCGAGCCATGCAGATATTGCACTCACTGTGGAGGTAGCAGCGTGGTGAGCATTAGGCAGATCTTTAATGGTGGGCGTTGTTTAAGCTAAGCTATGAACAGGGACGAGGCTCACGAAAGTTGCCTCGCCAAAGTACGCTGCCTGACTACTATTCTCTTTCTCGAGTTCGCTGTAGCCTCAGGTGTCCGCTACCTTCTCGAGGACTGCTACGTATGGGCCGGCGTGTTCGTCCAGGGTACTTGGGTGTGAAGTGTTCGAAGTTAATAAATAAATGCAAAATAGCCGACATTAAGAAGTTTATTTTGGAGAGAATCGAGCATGCTCTAAAGAACGGAAGTAGCCTAAAAGCGGATAACAGCAAACTAGGCATAGGAAAAACCGGATGTATGCGTTAAAAAACAATGAGGGCAATGTCAATAGCAATACGAATAAGATATAGCAAGAAAACAGCAGTACACAATGGGCAGAAAGGGGCTGGAAGGGGTAAAGTACTTAGGGCACGTAAATATATTTATATATATATATATATATATATATATATATATAAGCAGACAAGTTAAAGGAAATGAGGGGCCCGTCTGACAAATTTTATTAAGGGAGCCAACAGTCACCGAAACCAAGGTGCATAGGGGAACGGTATTTTTTTAATGTGTTATGCTTATTAGTGGGATAATAATACTTAGATTAATAAATCGCTTAAAGAAAATCACTTATAAACCAGCAGAAAAAAACAACCATGCCGCTGGTGGGATCCGAACCAACGACCTCCGCATATCGCGTCCGGTGCTCTAACCAACTGAGCTACGGCGACGGCTGTCCAATCTTCTGCTCTCGCGGGTATTTATGTTTACTGGGTGTAAGCGAGCCTTGAGAGGGTTCACCAGCGCCACCCTCGACCATAGCGGCGGACGTAGCACGTCCTGTCATACCGCGAGCGTGACGTAGAACGTCATCTAACGGCGAGGGCGGAAACTGTGCGAGAGCCCTCTTATGCTACCTATGGCATCAAGACTGCCAGAACCGAGACCCTCTTTAAGCTATTAGCAGACAAGTTAAAGGAAATGAGGGGCCCGTTTGACAAATTTTATGAAGGCAGCCAACAGTCACCGAAAACCAAGGTGCATAGGGGAACGTTATTTTTTTTATTGTTTTATGCTTATTAGTGGGATAATAATACTTAGATTAATAAATCGCTTAAAGAAAATCACTTATAAAGCAGCTTTATAAGTAGTTTACTTTAAGCGATTTATTAATCTAAGTATTATTATCCCACTAATAAATCGCTTAAAGAAAATCACTTATAAAGCAGCTCTATAAGTGATTTTCTATAAGCGATTTATTAATCTAAGTATTATTATCCCACTAATAAGCATAACACATTAAAAAAAATAACGTTCCCCTATGCACCTTGGTTTCGGTGACTTTTGGCTCCCTTCATAAAATTTGTCAGACGGGCCCCTCATTTCCTTTAACTTGTCTGCTAATAGCTTAAAGAGGGTCTCGGTTCTGGCAGTCTTGATGCCATAAGTAGCATAAGAGGGCTCTCGCACAGTTTCCGCCCTCGCCGTTAGATGACATTCTACGTCACGCTCGCGGTATTACAGGACGTGCTACGTCCGCCGCTATGGTCGAGGGTGGCGCTGGTGAACACTCTCAAGGCTCGCGTACACCTAGTAAACATAAACACCCACGAGAGCAGCAGATTGGACAGCCGTCGCCGTAGTTCAGTTGGTAAGAGCACCGGACGCGATATTCGGAGGTCGTGGGTTCGGATCCCACCGGCGGCATGGTTGTTTTTTCTGCTGCTTTACAAGTGATTTTCTTTAAGCGATTTATTAATCTAAGTATTATTATCCCACTAGTAAGCATAACACATAAAAAAATATAACGTTCCCCTATGCACCTTGGTTTCGGTGACTGTTGGCTCCCTTCATAAAATTTGTCAAACGGGCCCCTCATTTCCTTTAACTTGTCTGCTAATAGCTTAAAGAGGGTCTCGGTTCTGGCAGTCTTGATGCCATAGGTAGCATAAGAGGGCTCTCGCACAGTTTCCGCCCTCGCCGTTAGATGAGGTTCTACGTCACGCTCGCGGTATTACAGGACGTGCTACGTCCGCCGCTATGGTCGAGGGTGGCGCTGGTGAACACTCTCAAGGCTCGCTTACACCCAGTAAACATAAATACCTACGAGAGCAGCAGATTGGACAGCCGTCGCTGTAGCTCAGTTGGTAAGAGCACCGGACGCGATATTCGGAGGTCGTGGGTTCGGATCCCACCGGCGGCATGGTTGTTTTTCTGCTGCTTTATAAGTGATTTTCTTTAAGCGATTTATTAATCTAAGTATTATTATCCCACTAATAAGCATAACACATTAAAAAAAACGTTCCCCTATGCACCTTGGTTTCGGTGACTGTTGGCTCCCTTCATAATATATATATATATATATATATATATATATATATATATATATATATATATATATATATATATATATATACTACGTGACAGCGCCCTCCGTGCGCCCGAATGCGCCGCGATTACAGCGCTCTCATCCGGGATTAGTAAAAAACATCGCCAGCGCTGTGCCTTCTCTTCGCTTACCAGAAAGGGCTTCAACCTTTGCTCGGCTCTTACATTATACCGACAGCGGCTGGTGACGGCGCTCCGAAAAAGCGCTTCGTCAGCAGCCGCTCGCGCCTGCCGCGGAAGAATGCGCCGTAATTAGCCGGTTATATTCCAGTACGATGAAAAGAGCCCTTTGTTTTTCAGCGTTCAAGTCGACGCAGAATGGCACAAATACACACAAAATACGCATGATATATCTGAAACGTGTGCGAGAGAGGGCGTCATTTGTCATAATCCCGCTTTCTTTCTAAGCTGTGCCAACGGCTAGATGCATGTGAGCTCAACTGTCTATTACTGTCATGCCGCGTGAAACCGCTTCGAAGAATTTTTTAGCAGTGCCTGAAGAATGCCGTACTCACATGAGCAGAAGGCGAACATGGTCTTGGCCTTGAGAGCAGCACGGGGCGATAAGAGGAAAGCTGCCAAGGTGTACGGAAATTGGCAGTGTGGGGGAAGACCTAGCGCAAACACAATTATGAGGAGTTACTTGACGCTTAAAGAAACAGGTAGCTTCAAGAAGACGTGGCACAGAAAGGGTGCCATCACTGGAGAGGCTGAAGGAGACATTTTGGCTTTCATGGCTGCCAACCCTCACGCCAGCGTGCGTGATGTGAGTGCTGAGGTTGACATTTCAAAGACTTCTGTGTCAAGAATTCTTAGCAAGGCTGAAATGCATCCGTATCACCACCAACAGCATCAAAAGCTAGAAGAGACTTTCAATCTCGGCTTGACTTCGCAAAACGGGATCCTGTTGAGCAGTGACGAAATAACGGATTTTGTTGACAAAGTGCTCTGGACAGATGAGGCAACCTTCTCCAGAAATGCTCAAGTCAACATCCATAATGCCCATTACTGTAGCGATACGAACCCACACTGGGTGGCGCAGACCAAACACCAGTACCAATGGTCATTCAGTGTATGTTGTGGTATCTTTGACGGAAGAATAATTGGCCCCATATTTTTTGACCACATGCTCACTGCTCAGCGATACCTGAACGACATATTGAAAGGCTCGGTCGAAGATTTTTGTTGTGATCTTCCTCTCGCGCTTTTGAAGTGGACTTGGTATCAGCACGACGGTGCCCCAGCTCAAAGCAGCAGAGTTGCCCGAGCCTGGCTTGACGAAGCCTTCAAATGCCAGTGAGTCGGGTGGCATGGACCTGTGGCCTGGCCTGCAAAGTCACCGGACCTGACTCCTCTTGACTTCTTGTGGGGTTATGTGAAAGACCGCGCGTACCGCAAACCCACAACTACACCAGAAGCGCTAAAGGCAGAGATTGCTGAGGCCTGCAGTGAAATACCGTCTTGCGTAATCAAGAAAGCTACATCGGACGTGCTGAAAAGGTGCCAATGCTGCATTATGGCAGAGGGCGACTTGTTTGAACACTTTCCTTAGACATCACAGCGAATGATTCTCTGCAACCGTTATCCATGAAAAGAGTCATCTGTGCAAAACTGTTGTACGACGTGGAAAAGGCACGTAAGTACTATGAAATTACAAATTTCCTGCCTAGAAGGAATGGTAAAAAAACTAAAATGCAACCTTCTGAAGCCACTTACAACTGTTTTTGTGAAAAGACCGTAATTCACACCAAGCTATCCAGCTTGCTATAATGCGTCTACTTTTGTGGTCTTGCTCCCAAACTGGAACTCTTGAGATTGTCACTATTCCTCCGCATGCATTCTGCTAGCGTGACAGCGCAATTATCGCCGCAGAAACGGGAGCTGCGCTTCCTTTCAACTGCCGCCCGAGCCCCCTCGCGCTTATCTTGGAACCAAGCACAACACGAAGCCCTGTCGTGGGCAGCGCGAAAGGCGCGAAGCCAGCGATGTTTTATAGCAATCACGGATGAGAGCGCTGTAATCGGGGCGCATTCTGGCGCACGGAGCGCGCGGTCACGTGGTATTTTTTAAACTCCGTGGGCTATCGTTTTTCCCGAATAAAAACGGCGATAATAAGGCTGCCCCGATGGAAGTGCCTGGGTTTGAAAATATTTGTGGTGTTCCACAAATTTTCTATTGACGCTTAAGCATTTCAAGCTATATCTAAAAAGTAATTAAATTTATCTCGACTAATTATTTAAGTAGGACGATCACAAAAATGGTGCTGTAACTTTAGATAATCCTTAACAACAGCCACGCGATTTCATTTCTGGAGAACGCTTAGGTTTTTTTCATAATCTTGGTCCAAGTTAGCTGGGGCACCCTGTATATTAGTCTGCTCCAGTTATCGTGGCAAATTCCCACATTTAGATTATATATATATATATATATATATATATATATATATATATATATATATATATATATATATATATATATATATATATATATATATATATATATATATATATAATCTAAATGTGGGAATTTGCCACGATAACTGGAGCAGACTAATATACAGGGTGCCCCAGCTAACTTGGACCAAGATTATGAAAAAAACCTAAGCGTTCTCCAGAAATGAAATCGCGTGGCTGTTGTTAAGGATTATCTAAAGTTACAGCACCATTTTATATATATATATATATATATATATATATATATATATATATATATATAATCTAAATGTGGGAATTTGCCACGATAACTGGAGCAGACTAATATACAGGGTGCCCCAGCTAACTTGGACTTTACCCTGATGAAGGACGGTCCACCGTCCGAAACCGTTGGTGAATAAACCTAGATAATCGAACCAGTTGTGACCTTTTCACTGTGCATATATATATATATATATATATATATATATATATATTTATATATATATAAGCTAAATATATGCCGTCGCCGTAGCTCAGTTGGTAAGAGCACCGGACGCGATATTCGGAGGTCGCGGGTTCGGATCGCACCGGCGGCATGGTTGTTTTTTTCTGCTGCTTTATAAGTAATTTTCTTCAAACACCGATTAATTGCCACACTACAAATTATTAAAAAAAACAGATTAGAAACATTCCCTTATGTGCCTTAGTTTCGTTGACTGTTAGCTTCCTAATATATATATATATATATATATATATATATATATATATATATATATATATATATATATATATATATATATATATATATATATATATATAATGGTCCACTCCAATTATAGTTTCCAGTCCCTACATTCAGCCGTCACATGTTTGTGAGAATACTTCAAGCAAACACACAACGGCTAAATGCGGGGAGTGGCCATTGTATGCAAGCCAGTATGCAAGCCCATACTGCATCGTGGGGCGCCATCTGCCTCTCAGGGAAATCTAGCACCACACATGCCATCATGCGCTGACGTAACTCCGGGTCCTCCCTCCCTCTCCCATCAGAACTGCCACCGACATCTTTACAGGAAACAACTGCAGAAAGAGCACAAACAAGCACTCAAAGAACCAAGACTGAACTGAAGAATATTGGCGTGCATCATCTGAAGCGCTGTGACACAAAGCTGCAAACGCTATAAGACCTATCTGCGTGCACTGACAAGCACACGCGAATAACAAACGCTCTCCTTTGCACTGTCCACACCTCCAAGCCAGTAAACACAACACCCTCAAATGCACGCATTCAGGTTCCACAAACTGGGCTTACCGCATGAGCTGCTACCGATATATCCCTGCTGCCCCTTGGCTGAGAACGTCCGGGATGGCTGTGCTAGGAATGGCAGCGTGTGTTCAGGTGATAAGGTCGTCGAGGTTCCATGGTCAGTTTTTCTTCCCATTAAAAGTTTTTATGTGCTTGCCAAAAGTATTCACGGGAAAAATGCTCGCAATTTTTCTAGAAACCCTGTATTTTCTTTGAAAAAAATTGTAAATAATAGAAGGCGAGCAAGTAAATTTCGCACATTTGTGCATTTCCAGCCGTCCTGAAGAATTTCGTCAAATATTAATATTTTTTCGGCACATATATGCAATGTTTCCTGCCGGAACGATTAGCAACAAATTTCCTCCGAGCTGTCGATTGGTCAGAAAAAGTATTACAAACACCGCTGCCAAACCCGTGCGTTACAAAGATGGCACTTTTCAGCACGGTCATGGCACATTAAGGAAAAGCGGAACTGTAAGGCAGTAAATTTTTGTTCTTAATGTTGGGCTGTTTCTAGTTATGTTATGTGTGGTTTAGTGTCCGAAAGCTATATGTAGAACGTGTGTCTTAACGCTGCACATAGCCTACGTGCAGCTTTCTGACGTTAAACTCTGAAGAACAGAATCATAATTAACAAAATACAACCTTATAATGCCATCAGGGAAAATTCGTGCTTCTACGCAGGTGAACAAAAATTTATAGTAAAGCAATTGCGGTGTAAGGACGTATAATTATATTCTGGTCAGATCGGAGGAAAATTTGGGCCTGTGCGAACTAATCCAAATAGATATGTCAAACCTCAGCGGCCCAGTGAATGTAAACAGAAAATATTGCAGGCGTAGGTCCAGTAGTTCTCTTATGAGTTTTCCGCATGCTCTGGATGCAATAGTGTTTTATGGCGTATACTTAGTTAAATACATGCATGACAGAAGGCGCATTTACATCAAAATTAGGAGAAATGTCATGGGCAACAAGGAGAAACTTGGAAGCTGTTTAAGCGCTGTGACCAGAAATCTGGATCATAAAAATCAACCGAGTTGGAAAACTACTCAGAGCTTGCCTATCGTTTCACGCTTGTTGAACAGCTAGTACTCTCTGCATTCCAATGGCGCTTAGGCTACGGCAGTGGTGCGTTTTTTTAAGAATACTGTCACAGACAAAGATTACAAGGTCAAGACAAAGGCCAAGATTATAATGGCCGCGTCGTCTGGCGAGGATGCAAGACCGTTTCTCTTGAACCAAAGAGTTAGGCTCAGTGTCAGAGAAGTCAAGTCAGAGCACACAAGATGGGGAAGTAGAGGCACACAGCACGTGGCAGAGCTCTCCCATTTGCTCTTCAACGTAGCCCTATGAGGACTACCGAGTAAGCTGGACAGCATACAGGATGTAAAACAGGTGCTGTATGCTGACGACATTGAGATCGGAACTTCCAGAGGGTGATTGGGAGCATGTAGGAGAGACTACAATGTTACAATGTGGGGCGGACATCGTGCAAGGAATACGCTAGCCTTATCTTTTTTTTTAATTTCAAAAATTACTTACCCTCGCCGCTCTGGCGCAACGAAATTGAGCCACTTCTCGCGCCATTCCAAAAATACGCTAGCCTGCGGGAGGCGCGAAGCGACGTCAGTCGAACCGTTTCACTGCTTGGCGCATGCGCCCGGCGACAATCACTGCTTCCCAACTCATGCGCTACAGCAGAGTCAGGCGAGATTGTCGCGTGGGATGTGCGTCAGAGTGAGGAGATTTAATTGAGGTTGGTTTGCGCCTCCCGTAGGCGCGCGATTACCCTCGCCACTTAGGAGAGGGTAATCGTGTTTTCGAAATTCTAAACACTGATATGGCTATGTGCTAACGACCGTCTAGAGGTATCTAATTGCAGACAGGCTGTATATGTAATAGTCAAAAAGTTCACTATGACAATTTGGTTCATCACTTTACATTCCCCTGTTTTTAACGTTCGCACATAGAGGTATTACTATGAAGCAAGAACTTCTCTTTACACTGAAAACAGTATTTTTAAAAATTAGTGCAGGGCTTCCCCGAAACACATTGTATATCTAGAGTAAGGCCGAGCTTTACTGAACCGCATCAGTGTCAAACGTTTATATGGAATAATTGACAGTTTTAACAAATATTTTCTAACAACCGCAATACGAGAGTGCAGCACGCTTCCCTGCTTTAGTGTCGTCGGATGTAATCCCTCAAAATTTACAGAATATCTATTGTTTCATTTTATTTAAAAACTCGTGCTAGGTCTTCCTTGTCAAGACACCGCAACGTTTATTTAGTCTATAGCTTTCTGATTGAGACTTTTTTATTGATTATTGCTTTCGTTTGGGCACGTACCCGTATTAATGTGTTATTAATTTTATGTACCGCATCTCCTCTCATGCAGTGCCCCACTTGTCACCTTTGAGGGCCTAATAAATGATGATGGCGGTGTTTTTCAGTTGGGCTTATAAAACCAACATTTGTGAAAAAAGGGAGGTCCCTGCGGATACAAAGGAGCGGACACAAGAAAAGAAGGGGCAGACAAGACGGACGCTGGACTTTCAGCTGTGCATCATACGTTTACTCGAACATAAATACTGCCTAGGAGGAAGTGAGCCGGGTAGGCATTTGAATCTTCATTGCAACGGCTAGAACAAGTGCAAAAAATACGTGCCGTTCTTTCAGCGCGTCACCCTTTTGCGGAGAAGAACTAGATGCGAGCTGAAAACCTTGACAGCTTTTCAGATCAGCAATCAGAAAGATAATTGTGTAAGCGACATTTGGCTGTGTATAACGCACAAGGAACGTGTCTACCTGGAGGGCAGAAAAAGTTGATCCACAGTGTTATCAATGCCCCCGTCATTTGAATGTCTGAGAATGCGTATGTGTGGAATCTTTTGGCGGCAATAGGGTGTTTTAATAAAGCACAGTTGCAAGTCAAGCGCCCGTCCGCGTCTAACTTTTTCTTTACTTTTGTGCGCGTCTTTGTATCCGCTGGTGCCACCCATTTCAAGATGAACCAACTAGCCCAAGAGCAGGTCCTGTTGCACCAAGATTTGTCTTTCCGGACGCAGTACCGCCACATCCTTGAGAAAAAAAAGTCACTGTTTTGACTTGGATTACCATATCTAAAAGCTAAACACGACACCCCCCACCCTCTCTGAAGTCAGCACAGGTTGCCCTCCTCTGTACAAAATCAAGGCGCACGTTAACGATAACGTGCCCATCTGTACTTTGTCGAATTCTGTCAGTGACAGCTATCACTCACTGAAATTAATATCGTTATCACGCCGTTCAACGAGAAAAAAGTCAAGAGGCAAATATGCCGTTTTGCCGCAGCACGCGAAAAAATTTCATGCCAAGGCATTTGTGGGTAGTCGTGCGAAGAAACACTGCACAAACTTCTCTTGCCTGGAAAGGAGGGCATGCAATCAAGCACTGGCTTGAAATGCAAACTTGAAAGAAAGGCAAACGCTCTCCATCTCGCGCACAGCCAGCTTGCCAATCTGAACTGAAATAAGCAAAAGCAGAAACGGTAAAAGAAAGTCTATGATATCCTTAGTTCTACTTCTCAACACACCCGCCTAAGATCAGAAGTAGCTCGGGAATCGTTTCCGGCTTTGTGCGGGACGATTTGAAGTGTGAACGGCAATATAAACTTTTGACTTTTATTTAATATTAGTGCTTACGATATCGTAAAAGATGACTCACGCGACCGACTCTTGGCACGCGCACCAGGCATCACATAACGTTCCACTTCCACTCCGTTTGGTCCACGCAAGGAGAAAGGCAGCGCGCATGTCTAACCTTCACAATTTGCTTGCAGCTGGCGACAACTGGAGAAGGTACGCCCGCCTTCTTTGCTCATGTTGTGGTCACAACATCGCGGGCCTGTCGCGAACCTCATGGAGCGGGCTTGGGGCATCGCGTAACACCTGGACCACGGCCCAGTGGTCTGTCGTGTAAATCTACCTTAGTCCGTATTACGGACTAAAAGAGAGCAATCAGAGATATATGACTACAGACGAGCTTTCTCTTAAACGGTGCCGCAGTGGAAGAGGACGGTATTGGCCTGCATGTGCGCCTCCATTCAGCGTCCTCTGTAAACTAACTCCAGCAAGTATTTGGCTAGTTTTGCTTGGGTATGGTACGGCGTCCACTCGGCTTAACCGAATTTCTCGCTTAAGATGTCTCTTCGCACTAAAGCCTTGATTAACTTTACGTAGAAGGCAGGGTTCAAAAGCGCTAAGCAATCATTCCACACCGAGTCAGTTGTACTGAGAACTTACATAAGGGTTCATTAAATTAATACACATTAATACTACACATTACCAGTGATCGGCAAACCCAAAAAATAATTGGCGGTAGTTTAGCTCTGGTTAAACCTGGCCTGACGCACTACCTACAGCTGGCCGAGTGGAATTTGGTCCCGTGACCAACCACGCGATCAGCCACGGCGCCGCACCGCCTACAGCTGCTGCGAACTACGTGACCAACCACGTGGCAGCGCAGCTACCGGGTGGCGGCGGCGCCACGCTGAAGGCTCCAAATGCTACCGTTTTGTAGCTAAACACATCTGGTGACACCGGACGACAACATCGACGCACGCAAGACCACTCGCACCGGCTCTGCACTCCTGCCCGTCCTGTCCCTCCACTTGGCCTTGCCGCTGCACGCCCGCTGTTCGCACCCGGCTTTCGGCAGCTTTTCATCCCCATGTGCGCACCCACCATCACATGCGGTGAGCTCCTTCAGCCGTATCAGCGCCCCTTCCTTCCTCGGCTGCCCGGCCTGCCCGCATTTTATGCCAGGGACACCGTTTTGTGGCTGGCGCTGCTGGACTCGCACGTTCAGGTCAACAACGTGTCCAGCCAGTTGCTGCGCTATGAGCACGCCAGCCGCGAACTCCAATCCAGCCCCCTGCAAAGCTGCGGCTGCCGCCTCCTGGCCCCGACTTCTACGCCGACTTCAAGAAGGTCCTGGCGGCGTATTTTGGCTTGGAGCTCCCGCCAACTCTCTGCGCTCCGGTTCCCGACTCAGCAGTTGCGGCGCCACTCGGCCTACCACCCCTGGCCGCATTCCCTACTCGAGCTGTTTCGGCTTTCTCTCCGCCCGCTCCTACGTCGGCGGCCCACCCCCCACCGGTCTCTCCACTATCGTCGCGACCGTATGTGCCCCCACCCACTGTTCGGCAGGTGCCATGCGAGGACGCATCAGTCTCTTGCCAACCTTCTCAACAAGCTGGCTCAAACTACACCCCGGTCTCTCACAAGTTTGCTTCACCGGCCCCTATGGACGACCATCCACCTGTGATCTCCCGTCCCGCGACGCCTCCTGCCCAGCCCTGCTTCTCAGCTGTGGCTCCCGCCCTTGAGCCTTCACCGGCAGCACCCTCTCTCGACCCGGGCCTGGACTCGCTTCTAGTCCCATGTTCGCCTGCTCCCTCAAGCCCAACCACAGTGAGCACAATAGTCATTCCTGTAGTGAGGCACGCATACACGTCTCCCTCAGGGCCTTGCCGCGCCTAACGCGCCACCCGAAACGCCTTCCACGCATCCCTGCCCACCTGGCGCCTTCACCACTGCTTGTGCCTCCGCAACAGACGAGACAGCCTCAGCAGGTGGGAGCACGTTTGCGACGCCTTATAGCGTTCCCTTACAAACCCACCAATGGCCTCCGCTCTACCGCTTCCTTCCTATTCTGGCCCCTATGCCAAGGAGTTGTGCCCTCTGTTATCAGCACGCGGCCCCAACGCCACAGTGGGATTGTTGTTGCCGACAGCTGGTCCACCCCGTCACCCCTTTCGACTGCTTCCTGACGAGACCGCCCGTGCCCACGCAACAGATCTCAAGCACACTGCCGTCCGCCGTCGTTGCACCGTCGCTAGCGGTGGAGGCATCGCCTTCATTTCTACGGCTGTGGTTTCTCCACGCCATATCTTCGTCCGCACCGACTGGGCCAGCGCACATCGCCTACCTCCCGTACATCCCCATGCGGCTGCCTTTTCTGTATCGGCCTTTCCGGGCCCACTTCAACCCAACTACCCCCCCCCCCCCCACCCGTCGGCCGTACGACTGAAGCACGCCTCGCTCGCCTCCCATTTCTAGATCACTTTTTCCGCATGTTGCTTCTGTCACTTTTGGCTCCCCTCGCCTTTTGCGAAGCAGCCAAGCTCGACCGCCCGAGCTGGTTTCTTCCCCCGACAGCCTTCCCGAGCTCTGACCCGACCTTCACTGACATGAAGAATCTTGTACAAACCGTTTTTATTTTTTATTTTATCGCGCATCGCACGAGGGGGGGGGGGGGGGGCATCTGTAGCGGCGCTGATAAAGAAGATGAAGCTGGGAGCGCGACCTGGCTTGCGCAGTTCTAGAACGCTTTCGGCAACCGGCCTGGCCAGTAATTTCGACAGCCCGCCCCACCGGCTCACCAGCCACGGCTACTGGGACCTCCTATAAATGTGGGTCACCTTCCACAAATGCCGCTCAGGAAGGACGGTAGACGGCATTTGCTGACATTAGCCCGACATTGAAAACACTGGCGGCAATAAACACGAGTATAAACTTTAAACGTACTGCGTAACTGGGGTAATGATAGTGTTAAAGCAAAAAGGCGTTTAAAAGTATGTTCAGCACACCACGTACTAAGTCGGTATACGCTGGCCCTGAACGACTCTGAGTGCAGCCAGTACCATCTCTCTCAGTCGTCTTGAAACGTACCTTCTGCTCTCGGCGACCTTAGTAACCTCAAGTTTTAACGCTGCAGCGTTGAGCGGAGGTCGGAGTTCGCCGTGCACGTTGTCACAGTAATTTAGGATTTGCGAGAGGGCTGTGAAGTCACACTTCGAGCTGTGGAGTGCAAATCATTAAAAATCGAAACAAATTAGAACAGCGAGGTCGAGCATGACCGAACTGTCATAGTGACATACAAGCATGTATAGTAAAGAACGCAAGAAAGAAAATTGAGGTAATTAGTCCGAAATCGAAACCATAACCCTTGGGTTGCCGGCAAGCTATCCGTGGGCTAATGAAGCACGTTTGTACGACTTGGTTAAAGGGAAACTTTGTGTACCTTGTGGTGTATCAGGGGTCTGTTATGCCTACTGACGTATGCTGATGAGTGCGTGTAATTATGTACAGCTACTAATTAAGAAAGAATGCATAAAATAGCCATAAACGCTGTCGCGTCATACCGTTGAAGCGGAGCTAAAGTGGCCCCTTAATATATATTTTTTTCATTTTACCGCTCTTACGCTGAAATTTTACAGCCTCGAATTGGTCGTCGTCTTCGCTCCGCACCCATTTGTCGAATTCCTTTTTTCCCCATAGGTAAATATTTGCTCCTTATAAGATCAAACGTGCCAGAGAAGTCTGCTGCAAAGACGTCATGTTCAACGATGAGATGAAAAGAATAGAATCTGACTTTCGAAGAAACGGCTATCACCTTTCATTCATCCGGAACACTGGAAGAAGGATGGTAGCACCAAATTTGCCAGCTTCCGAGCAAAGCGGAAGCAATGAATAAGCGGCATCGAAACGGGACCTTTTCCTATATGTAGCAGGAATCAGCGAGGCGCTTTCGCGTATTTTTCGGAAACATGGTGTTAATAGCGCGCATTTTCTTACGAGGCAGATACGAACTGAGGTTGTTAACGTTAAAGAGCAGCTCGCTCGAGGCAACTTTCCTGGCGTCATTTACGAAATTGACTAAGCCGGTTGTTGATCAGTGTACACAGGCGAAACAAAAAAACTTCACTACATACTCGAAAGAACAACGTAACGACGCGCAACCCGAGAAAGTAACAACGAACTCAATCGCCAAGCATGCCAACAAAATTGATCGCGAGATGCAGCGCAGTTACTGACAACGCAAGAGAATGTATCAGCCCGAGAAAACCTCGAGTCACTCATCATCCAGGCAACGCCTTGCACATTTAACAAGAGCGACGGCACCTCGCGTCCTATCTATGCTAAATCACTTAAAACACTTCTAAGTGCTGCAAAAACTAGGATGCGTCCGCCTCATTGGAGAGAGTGAAAGCATAACGCGATCCGTGATGCCCTTCCGCGCGGCGCCACTGCAAGCGCGCAGAATGCCCCGAGGGCGCCAGGCCGTGCCACTTGCTCGTCAGCTGCATGCGCGTGTCGGGACCAATCAGCTTGTACGCAGTGGTGCCCCGCGGAAGCAGAGCATGTTAGCGGATCGCGCTCTGCTATATATATTGATACGGGAATAAAAGAAGAGGCGGAGAGCGAGCGCGAGCGGCGAGCGCGCGGCTCTAGCACGAGGGAGATAGAACGAGAAAGCTTGGCCGCCGCCGGTCGTGCTTCGCCGGCTCTCCTCCGTACTGCTGCTATATTTCTCTGGGCGGGCCCGTGGCCACCCCGTGGCATCCCACACCGTAACATTTTGGTGGCAGCGGTGGGATCATGCCGCTCACCCGCTCCCAGAATCAAGCACCCGACGTGCCAGACGACAGGAGTCCACCACCAGCCGATAGCGCCGACGACGCGGCGGCCGGCGCCGCTAGACCTAGGCGCTCGGAGAGGCTCGGCTCTTCGCAGCAGCCGGACGCCGGTGTTGAGCGCCTCCTGGATACAGTCACCCAACGGATGGACGCATGGGAGGCCCGTCTGACTGCCCAGGCTGGGGAGATGGAAGCTCTCCGGCGCGAACTCCGTCGCCTGGTGCCAGCCGAGCCGAGCACAGGTCAGGTGCCTTTGGGCGTCCCCGCCGCCGCTGTTTACGGCTCTGCCGTCGCTGGGCCTGCGGTCGTGGCCGCCAATGGCGTGCTCGGCGCGGGTGCGTCCTCGCCGCAGTGTTCGTTTACGTTGTGGAATTGCCCACATTTGACGGCACCATCTCGTGGGATGCTTACCGCATCCAGCTGGACGGTATTGCGGCGGCGAGAGGCTGGGACGAGCAAATGAAGGCATGGATGCTCGTTGCAAAACTGAGGGGCCGCGCCACCGAGCTGCTGCAGAACGTGCCGCACGACCAGCTGGGCTCTTACACTGTTCTGGCGGGCCTCCTCGCCGACCACTATGGTGCCTCAGGTCAACCCCGTGTGCAGTACCACCGCCTGCGAGCCCGCCGTCAAGAGCCCGGGGAGACGTACCAGGACCTCGCCGCCGCCATTGAGCGCCTGGCTCTGCAGTCGCTGCCGGGAGCGCCTCAGAACACCGTGGCCCTGGTCGGCACCGAGGCGTTTGTCGACGCCATCCGACTCCCCGACGTGCAGCGCTTGGTCCGCTCTGGCCGTCCTGATTCCGTCCGCGCCGCCATGGCGCTCGCCATCGAGGCGGAATTGACTTTGCTGGCCACGCGGGGGTCGCCACCGTCTGCCGAGCGCAGCGTCCGGGTGCAGGCTCCTCGGTCCGCAGCCCCAACTGCGGCCTCTATCCGACGCCTGCGTAACGACGTCCGCATGACCTGCTTCCGCTGCGGCCTGCGGGGACACTACGCGAGGGACTGTGCCGGCCCTCCAACGTCGGGAAACGATTCGGCGGAACTCCGGGGGCACCGTTCCGCCGAATAAAGTCCGTCCCCACACTCCTTCGTTCTCCGCGTCCCCTCCTTTCGTCGGCTCCGATTACCACTGATGCTCCTTACGTGCTCGTCGACGTCGCCCTGCTTGACCGGCACGTAAAGGCCTTGGTTGACACTGGAGCGGCTGTCAATGTACTGCACAAATCGTTTGTTGCTAACGCGCCCCACCTGCTTCTGCCAGCCGCCAAAACCCGGCTCTTAGCTTTTAACGGCACCCCTGTGGAGCAAGTCGGACGTGTCGTCGTCAACCTGACAGCACTCGGAAATACCATCTCCACCGAGTTTGTTGTCGCAGACAGCCCTATTTGGCCAGTGGTCCTCGGGTGCGGGTGGTGCCAGCAAGCCGGAGTCGTCCTTAATTTTACTAGAACCAAACCACGGGCGAGCCGAACTCTCTGTGGGCCGGGCTGGCTTAGCCGGGTTTCCAGCCTCGGTGTCGCCCTGTGGCAGTCCCTGGTGTCGGCGACCAAGCGTGCCTCAGCATCTCTCGAGTCAAGCCGTTCGACGTCACTACCGTGACTGTGGCGTCCGCCGTGACCCTGCCACCGGGTGCGGCAACGTGGGTGTATGCCAAGCTTGAGAGTCCGGTCACAGCAGACGTGCTGTTCGAACCCATCCGGTGTTCAGCTCCAGCCCGTCAGATGACCTCCCCTCGAAGCCTTCTGCCTGTGCTCAAAGGAGAGGCCCACGTATTTATACTCAACATCAGCAGCGTACCTCTCGCGCTGACTCCCGGTACGCAATTGGGTACAGCCTCAGTTTTGGACCCCGGGTCACCAGTGGCGTCTCTGCAACCTGAAGCCCCGCCTCGCCACCCTCCAGCGCCGGCGATCCTATCATGGGAAGAATTTAACTTTGGACCCAGCCTGACCTGCGCGGAGCTCGCCTCTCTGAAGACCTTGCTGCTCGAGCATCGCAGTTGCCTTGCTCTCAGCGCCGGTGAACTCGGGTGCACTTCCTGGGCTCAACACCGGATCAGCACCGAAAACCGCGGGCCGGTTCATCACCAACCTCGCCGTGTAGCGCCAGCCGAACGGAGAGTCATCCAGCAGCACGTGTGCGACATGCTTGACCAGGGAATCATTGCCCCTTCTTGTAGCCCTTGGTCCTCCCCTGTCGTACTTGTGCGCAAGAAGGATGGAACACTCCGCTTCTGCGTTGACTGTCGGAAGCTAAATGCTATTACTAATTGCGACGTGTACCCGCTGCCTCGCCTCGACGATGCGCTTGACCGCCTGAAGGGGGCCCGTTATTTTTCCATGCTAGATCTGCTCTCGGGCTACTGGCAGGTGCCTGTTCACCCCGATGATGCGGAAAAGACGGCTTTCGTGACTCCCGACGGCCTTTACCCGTTCAACCGTATGCCCTTCGGTCTCTCGAACGCTCCAGCCACCTTCCAGCGTCTCATGGACCGAGTCTTAGGCCATTTGAAGTGGACTATGGCGTTGGTCTACCTGGATGACGTAATTGTCTACGCGGCTACATTTGAAGAACACCAGAGACGCCTCAAACTCGTCCTCGAAGCCCTTACCTCTGCTGGGCTTCGCTTAAAACCAAAAAAATGTTTCTTCGGTTTCGCAGAGGTGACGTACTTGGGTCACGTTGTGAGCCGGCATGGCATCCGTCCCGACCCTGAAAAGCTAAAAGCGCTTACAGCTTACGAAGCTCCCACCACCGCCAAGGAGCTCAAAAGTTTCCTTGGATTTGCTTCGTATTCCCGTCGTTTCATTCCGGACTTTGCCAAGCGCAGCGCTCCATTGACCGCCCTGCTGAAGAAGAATGCACCGTGGAGATGTACGCAGGCCCAACAGCTCGCGTTTCTTGACGTCAAGCACGCCCTCCTCGAGCCTCCTACATTGGCCCATTACGACGAATCGGCCCCCATCGTCCTCCACACGGATGCCAGCCAAGATGGGCTCGGCGCTGTCCTCCTGCAAGAAGACGAGTCTGGTGACCACAAAGTCCTAGCTTATGCCAGCCGCCAGCTTTCCGACGTTGAGCGCCGCCGCCACTCTTCAGAACTCGAGTGCCTCGCCGTTGTCTGGGCCGTCGAGAAGTTCCGTCCCTACCTGTACGGCCGTCACTTCACCATAGTCGCGGACAATAGCGCTCTCACTTGGCTGCAGTCCGCCAAACATTTGAATGCCAAGATTGCACGCTGGTCCCTGCAACTTCAAGAGTACAATTTCACAATAGTGCATCGGCGCGGCTCTGCCCATCAAGATGCCGATTTCCTTTCTCGCCACCCTTGTTCCGTGACGGCTTTGACGGACCTGAGGACTGCACAAAACGCAAGATCCCGCCATTGCTGCCATAATCCACTCCCTTGGCACCGCCGCCGGCGCAGGCCTCCGCCAACTACGCCGGGTCTATCGAATGAAGGACGACCTCTTGTCTCATGTGAAGCGGCTCCGTGGTCGACCACCCGTCTGGTTGCCAGTTGTGCCGGCGACACTGCGGTCGCAAATCTTGCGCGGCTTACACGACGCTCCCACGGCTGGTCACCTTGGTCGCGGCAAGACCTACGCACGAGTGTCGGAGCGGTTTTGGTGGCCTAATATGTCCAGAGATGTCAAGGAACACGTGGCGTCCTGCCAGACATGCCAGTACAGAAAACCGTCCACAGGTGTAACCAAGCCACCCCCGCAGGCTTTTTCGCCACCAAGTTCACCTTTCGAGCTGGTTGGACTGGATCATTTGGGCCCGTTTCCGAAGACGCGTGCCGGCAACCGGTATGTTCTGGTTGCGATCGACTACTTCTCCAAGTGGGTCGAAGCACTGCCCGTTCCAGACATGTCGTCCGCTCATGCCGTCGCGTTTGTGGAACAGCATCTCGTTCTTCGGCACGGTGTTCCCCGGCGCCTCATCACGGACCGTGGGAGCAGCTTTATGTCCCATGAATTCGAGCGAGCCCTCCGCTCCTTCGGCATTGCGCATTCCACTACATCCGTCAATCATCCGCAGTGCAATGGCCTCGTGGAGCGTGTTAACCGTACCCTCACGGATATACTCGCATCCTACGTCGCTCCGTCCCACACAAACTGGGATCGTTTTGTTTCTGCTGCAGCTTTTGCAGTCAACACTGCAGCGCAAGAAACAACGCATGTGACGCCGTTCTCAGTCGTCTATGGCAGAACGCCCTCCATCCCTCTCGACGCGCAGTTGGGCCTTCCCCATCCTACTGCGTCACCAACTGAACCTGCTCAACGACTTCATTCCGCCCGCCTCCACGCCCAGCGCAACCTCCTCACGGCTCACGCGCGTGTGCAAGCGGCCAACGCGCCAGCACCACCACATCCCCCCTTCCTGCCCGGTGACTTGGTCCTCGTTCGCCGCACCATCCGTGCGACTGGCCGTGCCGCAAAGCTCTTGCCCCGATACCGCGGCCCTTACCGTGTCGTTGCCCGACTCGGCCCCGTGACATACCGCCTCGAAGACCTGCCAGAGCATCGACCATGCGGTGTGCACCACATTTTCCCAGAGCATGTTTCAAACATGAAGCGATATGTCTACGGCGCCTGCGGTGACTCCGACTTAGCTACCGGGTCCTCATCAGTGCCGTCGTCGCCTGCTGGCTCCATGCCTTCCCCACGCAATGCAGTCCCATAAACGGATCGCCGCTCAATATGCATAAAACTCCCTGAAGTTAGCCTAACCGGTGTGGGACCTTCTTCGGCGACTGCAGACACCTTCGCCCAGCTCACACACTTCGAATTCAACGAAGAGTGTGACCGTTTCCTATCTGCGAGCCCACATTGCATCGCCCCAGGAAACCCTGCATCAAAGCACGGCCTGACTTCTTCGCCCCCCCCCCCCCCCCCCCGGTGGAAAGGTGATACGGGAATAAAAGAAGAGGCGGAGAGCGAGCGCGAGCGGCGAGCGCGCGGCTCTAGCACGAGGGAGATAGAACGAGAAAGCTTGGCCGCCGCCGGTCGTGCTTCGCCGGCTCTCCTCCGTACTGCTGCTATATTTCTCTGGGCGGGCCCGTGGCCACCCCGTGGCATCCCACACCGTAACAATCTCTCTGTGTTGAGGAAGCTGTAGGGCTTCCGAAATGTAATACTTTTTTTTTAAACCATGGTCAGTGACAAGACGCTATGGCGTCAAACCATGGCGTCAAAAAATGCTACCCGGATAAATGCGATTGGGGCAGACCAAGAAGGGTTGTCAAAAAAAATTAGGGAGAGATACAAGATCCGGATAAGGGTATGACACGAAGAGTTAATGGTTATTTGCCATTTTCAGTTCAAGCTGTAACTATTTAGAACTGCACACACTGATTAGCATACATAACTAGGCATACACCGCAAGACGCACAAGCTCTTTTTTACCCACCACGAACGGACGCTCCTTAGTGGCCTAGGGGTAGCGTGTCTCCTTCACAACCCAAAAGCCATGGGTTGCCATATCCCTCATGAGAAAAGTACACAACAGCTGTATCTTACCGGTACTCACATACGGGGCAGAAAACTGGAGGCTAGCGGAAACAGTACAGCTTACGTTAAAGGCGACGCAGCGAGCGATGGAAAGGGACCTGATAGGTGTAACGTTAAGAGACCGGAACTGGGAGAATGGCTGAGGGAACAAACACGGTTTACTGACATTGTAGTCGAAATCAAGAGGAAGAAATGGGCTTGCGCAGGGCATGCAATGCGAAGGCAAGATAACAGCTGGCCCTTACGTGCAACGGTGTGGATTTCAAGCGAAGGCAAGCGTAGCAGGGGGTGGCAGCAGGTTAGGTGGGCGGATGAAATTAAGAATTTTGAAAAGATACGGTGCTCACAGTTGACAAAGGACAGGGTCAATTAGAGAGACATGGGATGGGCCTTTGCCCTGCAGTGGGCGTAGTCAGGCTGATGATAATGATGAAATCGATACACATAATATTGACATATCACTGCTTCTACGACCTGTCACAATCTATTCTCTAATCATTTTCATTCCCCAGCTGAACAGGTGACGTAGCAGCCCTCTGGACCAATCCTGGATTAGTGTTACAACGCGCACGACTTTTCTTCCGAACATGCGCTATAACGCTGTAGGAATAAATTTAATTGGAATTCGCCAATCACCAGTTTAGCCGGAATACTTTTCAGGCTTTGTACTCAACATAATTTCAAAGGACTGGCAGATCACCTAAGTTTCGCAGTCCGGTCCGCGACGTGTTTACCAAGAGCTTAATTTTAATTTCACAGTCAAAAATTTGGAGCCACTTCTGACCATTAAGAAGAATAACCGGATGGCATTGTGGTATCCAATGTCTGAAAAAAAAAATGGCTAGCGGTTTGCATTGCTAACTACGAAATATAGCGCGGAAGCACATTTTTTTTTTTGCTAGTTGACACCTCCGCCACGTACCTGAAAGCACGATTGAGGTGTCCTCTGACTTAGTGAGCCAGTTTTGCGCGCCTTCAACATTTTCATCGTCATTGCGAACTTACTCAATGTACACCGGCGACCTATGCTCCAGTGCTGCGTTTCTTATGCAATATTGTCAACGCCGACGCCTGTTGATCTAGTGCCATGCTTTTCACGCAACATAGTTCACGCCAACGCATGCAGCACACATTTTTCTGTCACCACCGTCACATAGCACAAAGAGCGAATATTAGTTTGATAATACTATCATTTGACGAATATCACGATGTGCATTGCACAGTGCGAGAGAGTGTTGTAGTTTAACACGAGGCTTGTGTGCCTGAGGATGATTGTTCATATAGAGGAATTCTATGCCCGGATCGTGTTTGAACTGCAGTTGCAACCACTTCTAGTGCTGTAGTTTTCATTGCCCTTTTTCTAGTGGGCCGTTGCTTAGATGTGCTGTATTGTGATGTAGTAGTGACGTTCCTTATGTTACGTATTTTTTCGTGCTTGGTTCTCTACGTGTGTCGTATTATGCATTGTGATGAGTTGCGATTGTTTTCTTCATGGTCTGTGCATGGTTCATGTACAGTTTTGTCAAATTTGTACAGCCCAAGGGGTTTGCTTCCAAGCCGTGTAGCGGGGTTCCATTTCACATTTGACAGTCCTAAGCTTGGGAGGATTGACGCAAGTTGCTCCCGCTTTCGTAAGATTTGTGTCCTCGATTATGAAAAAGGACCCGCAGTGTAGGGCTCAGAAGCAGACCCCTTGTGCTGAATATTTTTGGCGAAGAGTGTACTTAGAACATTGCCTAGCTGTAATAAATATCATTTTTTAAAAATAAGCTACCATAGCCTAGTGCTATGGTAGCTTATTTCACCAGCGAAGGTGATCACCAGCGAAGGTGATCTGTTTGCCAATACCAGTTGTTGGGCGAGTTGGTGCTGACGATGATCCATAACAGCGCGACAGACGGGACAAAGGAGAGGAGACACAACACACAGCGCTGACTCACAACTAAAGCCAAGTCAGCGCTGTGTGTTGTGTCTCCTCTTCTTTGTCCCGTCTGTCGCGCTGTTATGGATCATGATCTGTTTGCACCGCCGCGGGTTCGAATCCCAGTCGCGGACATATATTTGATGTGTTTTTATTTAATTTGACATAAATCCACAAACAACGCAAACATAGAAACATCGCAAGATCTTTCTCGGTGTTTACCCATCAGAATAGCGCCTTAGCGCTAATAAACGGTCTATCACTACAAGAGGTACAGCTGACATCAGTTGAGAAAGCCCATTTCTAAAATTCACTACTACCAGCGGCCACCTTCCGGGTGCTTACGGAGGGCGGCGCTATCCGGAAGCGGCCAATAAAAGCTTCTGCCGTATGTTGCCATTTTTTCGTGAAAATCGTTTTTTTCTTCTTCTATCTGAATGTATCTCTCACTCTGTCATATGTATAGATTTCTGGTAGTGCGTCTGTTTCACGAACATTATAAAACGATTTTAGCGCCAAGGCTACACACAAGAAAGGATACAACATGTGAGCCCATGTTGTATTCTTTCTTGTGTGTACTCTTGGTGCTAAAATGCTTTTATGATGTCTGACAACCGATTAACTCAGATGTTAACGCTTTACTGCCTCACTCACTTTCTTGCGGCGTGGTCGTGCGTTTTCAATGAGTCTCAAAGTATGCACGTGAACACAGCTTGGGTTATGGACCACGAGCGGCGCAGCAATCTGTAAACACCCAAATGTTGGCCGGCTCGGACAGCCGGTTTTAATACGTCTCGCGCTAGTATATCAGACTTCTGCTCACTGCCAATACCTTGGCTTACCGGGAACTGTAACGTAAATGTTCGAGAAATACATATGCACGCACAGAGGCGCCGGACAAATTGGGTGCTCAGAAGTGATGCAAGCCCAGGTCACGCTTATTTTTATACTTTTGCAAGTGCCTTTGCAGATCTTGCGACCATAATCCAGCCTAATCACCACCTTTAATGCTGTTCGAGCTTGCTCTTTTTTTTTTCATTTTTCCTTAAGCCTCCGATTCGTGGTTTCTTCTCCTAGTTTCAGCCCTCGTGTCGCCGCGTTAAAGACACACCAAAGACCACTCCACTTACTTTTGGTTCAGAGTAAAAATCTATTCATAGCCCTTGCTCGCAATGTTTATGCGTGTTCGGTAGCAAAATGCGCAATCATCGCTGGCAAAATCGAACCTCCATTTTTGGGTGGCGCTGAACCCTGACCTCAGAGATTCGCATAAGGAATCTTTCTCGGTGTCGCCGTATATCCGCAAAGCGGCCGATGTCGGCAACAGTTGTACTTCATTTTCTATTGCCCTGTAAACCTCCGCTCTCGGCGCGGATAGCGTCCTTGTAACGAAAATGCGGTGATCTATCAATGAACAGTTATCAATTTGTTTCCTGAAAGCCCCTAAGCATTCTAATCAAAATAACTGTTTTTTTTTCGTTAACGACAATTATTTGCTTACTTGCAGTGGACAATCATAAAGCAGACAGCACTCCGCTTGTCTGCCTGAGCTCGTACAAGATGGCCGCGGTGGTGATCCTGCTGTCGGTGGTCCTTTTGGCATCCGCGGCCACTGGGGTGTGCATTTGCCTCCGTGCCCGTCAGCGCCGTCGTGACAGCTTCATCGGCACCGAGTGCTAGGTGCATTGTAGCTCTTACTCCGGCCATTTCATAAGTACAGACTTTGCCAAAAGTAGCCAGGCTGCATGGTTTGCTTCCCCCTCATATAATGGAGCCCCTGCGGCTTTCCTAAAAGCCAAAAGGAATTGGAAGATGCCTTACCTGGCAGTGATTTACAGTTTTATGGGTGCGATGGCTGGTCCGATACACAACTGAGAAGCAAACCGGGCAGTCTGGTTACTTTTGGCAAAGGGGGTACGTTTTCTTCGCCTATGTTTAACCCATCATTTCGTGTACATGTAATGAGAGGTCGAAAAGTCCAAATAAAAACAATGTTCTGGCCACGTCCTGCGAGGTGTGAATCTTGTGCAGCAAAGCAGTGCCTTGTTGAGAGAAATTAGGGCTAATCCCACGCGCATCTTGCAACAACCTCAACAAAACTAAGAAGTACTTGCTGTTTGGCTAGTTGGTTCATAATAAATTTGAATAGTGCGAAGCAACAAAGAGAAAGACAAGGGCACATACAGAGCGCCTGCTACCAACTAAGTGTATAGCAGAAATCACCACCTTCATACCCCAGTACATCATCATTATCAGTTCATTATAGCAGCCAGAATAAACAAAGAGGGAAAAAATTAACATAATTAAGACCATAGTTTTTTTTTACAAGAACACGAGTTCATTACTGCTCCCACAGCTACGTATGGAAAAATTAGGAAACACGATAACAAGATCCAATAACATGACCTCCACATGACCTTCTAAAAAATTCAATACCCTGCCACTGATTTTAACCGACGAAGCGCTTATGCACCTGGGCCCACCTTTCCGTATGTGATATGCCTCGATGACTTCTGTTTGAACTCGCTGTCTGCCTTTGCCGATATACTTTGCCCCTGCCGTGAAGCCCCGGTTCGTAATCTTCAGAATCTCTGCAGTGATCAGGGAGGTTGCCCGTTGTATTGTCTTTCATTGTCCATTTGTGCTCGCTCACTCTCTCCTTGAAACAGCGGCTGGTCTTGCCAATGTACACACTTTTCTCTTGCTCTTGGCTTGTTCTGACTGTGATAATGAACTGGCAAAGATAATGTACTGCCGTATAAATGTGGTGTTTTCCGCAATAAACTTAGTTTGCAGAAGGCGCTCTTTCTGCCTCCTTGTCGCCCTGTGTTTTTTTTTTTTTCCTTTTCGCCATTCAAATTTATTATAAACTGTTTGGGCTCTTACCACTGTTTACGCATTTTGACTTCCAGTGTGATGTTTATTACACAAATTGGTGACCTTCTCGTGACATCCTACACAAACAGAATGCTCAGCAGCGCTGGCTTTTGGAAATCCTCTCCAGACGTGGTCTTTGTAATCAGTCTCGGACACGTATTGAGGCAGCGCCTGCTCCAGTCTCTTCTTCCGCCTTACCATATAGACGCTTCAGCCTCTTTGCCGGAGTCGCATGCTGCCAGAAATATAAAGCTGCCGTTTTCGAGAAGTTGAGCGCTTCTTCTGCGTGAAACTCGGGCCGTATGCCTCATCCTGAACATGCCTGCTGTCGCTGCCTACACGGACGGCGCTCATGCTTTCGGATGCTGGTGAGGCGTAAATTCCGCTGCTATTGTCGGAGGGTCGAATGCGTCCACAAAGTTGTCTATTCGTTCCGCGCCGCCGTGTTTTGAATCCCTTTCAGAATGCGCACTGTCTGGCCTCGTACATAAAAGCTCACCTGCCGCGGTGGCTCCATGATTGAGGCGCTAGTCTATTCAGCCGAAGTACCCGGGTTCGAACCCGACTGCGGCGGCCGCGTTTCGATGGAGGCAAAGCGCAAATGGCGCCCGTGTGCTGTGCGGTGTCAGTGCACGTTAAAACATCCCCAGGTAGTCGGAATTATTGCCGAGCCCTCCACTACTGCACCTCTTTGTTCCTTTCTTTTTTCACTAACTCCGTTATCGCTTCTCTTACAGCGCAGTTGGGGGTCCATCGAGATAAGTGCGACACTTACTGCGTCACTTCCTTTCCTCAAGACGAATTTTCAGTTTCGTAGCGAAAGCTACACCGGCCACGAACTCGCAGTTTCGCAGTGTTCGCAGTCCCAATGTGGTTGCACCGTACCACGTGACCAACCACGTGACTGGTCACGTGACGAACCACGTGGTTAATCAAGATTAACCAAGGCTAATCAAGCTATGCCTTAGCTTTCGCTACCTATACCCTGGCATAGCCGAGCTAAGCCACTGCCATTTTTTATAGTAGAGCCCATCGTTTCCTTTCCTCTCCCTTAAAAGCAGGCGGCTTCGCCATAACTGTGCTGGGATCGTCAGTTCCTGCTTGACGTGTGAAGTCAGCAGCCATCGGCAGCTGCGAATGTGATAATGGATCTGCGGACATATGACGCGAATAATAAAAGCGCAGTACGATAATAAAGGGGACTTCTTTCATCACCTAGGAACATGGTGTCTGGACCACTTCCTCAGACAGCGCTCAGGCGAGCGTTCGGCTACGTTCCCCGGCCTAACACGACAATGACGTCATTGCCATTTGCGGTGAAATAGTGTATTATGACTCCATGCTTCAGCACTACTTTCTCTTCTCTTCGTCGCCACTATTTCTTTTTATTGTGTTTCGCGCCGCGCTCACTACAATACGTTGTGCTTGTGCGTCCAGCAACGCTGCCCGTAATCACATTCGCTGTTCATGATTTGCGTAGCGAGCACAGAGAAAGGTGAGCAGATGATACTATCTCGAAGAAATTAGCCGGATTAGTTGGAGAGCAGCGGCTGTCGGATTCTACGTATGCTCGCATTTTTTATGCATTTTATGTATGCTTTTACACGATGGCCAAAATTTACAGGCTTGGGTAATATTTGTGAAGCTGAAGACTCTCTAGCCTTCGTCTTTAGCGCGATTAACTCCGCGTTGATAAAATCATCACTCAAACTCATGACGGGCTTAAAAATTCGTTGGAGGCACTGAGATATCCCTTAACTGCGGGAAGGCGAAAGCCGTTTGCGACTCATTGCACTGATATGAACTTGACGCGCTTGAATTAATTTCACGACAGAGAAGAGCAGTGTAGTGACTGGCCTATTCGTTAATGCTCAGGCGCGCAAAACGAATTAAAGGCGTGCTCCGCAACCTGCGCGCGGGCTTATCTCGACCAGCCACGCACCGAAGAACATGTGGCAATAAACGTCACTTCGCCCCAGGAAACTGGTCTGCTCCTTCGCATGAATCACGCAACAACAACAACCATTGGGCGACGCGGATGGGACTTGAAAACGTCGTTCTTCAGTTTGGAAGGCAAGTGTTTCCGAAATTCACTTGGTGAAGAAGACTGTCTTTTTGCAGTGTGCGGAGCCTGTGACCATCGTCATGACTGGGGCCGAGGCAGCAGTGACGCACTCTGCTGGGCGACTGGGCCATCTGGAGCCCTTTCGACGAGTCCGCCAGCGATAAGGTTTCGTACGAAGAACGGCTTACGTCGTTCCTGATTGTCAACCGAGTACCCGACGGATACAAGGTACATGCATTCTTGAGCACTATCGATCAGAGACTTACTGGTTGTTGAAGTCATTAACTGCTCCAGAACTGCCTTCTACGAAGTTTCGAAAACCTCAAGAAAATTTTGAGCGACCACCTGTACCCGAAGCCGTCCGTCATTGGAGAACGGGCCATGTTTCACCGGAGGTGTCAACGAGAAGGCGAGTTCTTTGCTAGTTATGTTGCCGAGCTTCGTCAACTGTCGCAAACGTGCGAGTTTGGAAGCGCCCTTCACGAGACCCTTCGGGACCGCTTCGTGTGCGGCCTGCTAGGAGAAGACATTCAGCGAGTGCTTTTCACGGAAGATGGCAAGCTTACGCTCCAGACAGTGGTGGTGCGGGATCTTGCAATCGAAGCGGCTAAGAAGTGTGCTGCTGAGGCACGCGGCACCGACGCCGAAGTCGGAGGTGTGCACAAGGTGCAAACTGAGGCGCAGAAAACATGCAAAATCTGTTTTCGCTGATCCCCCAAAACTCACGGTTGAAACATGCCCTTTCTTGGACGCTACCGGTTTCAGTTGCAACAAAAAAGGGCATATCCAGAAAGCCTGCCGAAGCAGTGGTAAGACATTGTCTAAGAAAAAGCAAATGAAGAAGAATGTGAAAATGCTGACGGTTGTGTCGCGGAAAGCTTCGACCCTCAGTCTAAACGGTGTGTCGGCAGCTCAGAGCGACCCTGTCACTGTACAGATGACCGTCGGCGGCGCCTTGATGAACATGGAGCTAGACACGGGTGCGGCTGTTTCCGCTCTTTCCTTCTGCCGTACGGGAGCCTACTACAGTTAAACTTCGTACCTACGCAGGGGCACTGGTACGACCCCAGGGGGTCTCTTCGGTCAACGTGCTGCACGGTGACCATTCTGCAATTCTTCCAGTCTACGTCGTAGACCACAAGGGACCACCTCTACTTGGCCGGTAGTGGCTTCACGCCGTCCGGCTGGAGTGGGCTAAAATCTGGAACGTGAACAACATTGCAAGGTAAGACACTCCTACTCACATCAGCGTAAAAAAGAGGCTTGACGCATTGCTGGCGAAGTACCAACCCCTTTTCAAAGACGATTTAGGCACGATAGCGGAAGAGCGCGCCGAACTTTTTCTTAAACCTGATATGAAGCCGAGATTCCCAAAAGCCAGTAATGTTTAGTTCGCGTTGCAAAAAGCTTTCGACGCTGAACTGTCTAAAATGGAACAACTGAGAATTATATCGCCGGTTACGAAGTCAGAATACGCTACGCCTGCGGTACAAGTAATAAAGCAAGATGATAGCATACGGATTTGCGCGACTACAAGACGACCGTTAACCCGTGTCTTGGTGTCGACCGCTACCCATTACCGGAGGTGGACGACTTGTTCACAACCTTGTCGGGAGGTAAGCATTTTTCGAAGATTGATCTCAACCGGGCCTAGCAGCAAGGGGTCATGTCTGAGTCGTCAAAACAATACCTCACGGTGAATACGCAGAAAGGATTGTTTGCTGTTAATCGAATCGCGTTTGGAATTTCGTCCGCAACTGGGATTTTCCAAAGAATTATTGACATCATGCTGAAGGGCTTACACGAGGTTTGCTGCTACCTTGAGGACATTCTGGTGACTGGTAAAAATGACGAAGAACATTTCATAAATCTGGAAGCTGTGTTAAAACGACTTCTTGAAACAGGCGTTAGAGTCACGAAAGAGATGTGTTCGTTTTTCCAAGAGAACCTTCGCTGCCTCGGGCACAGAATGAGCGCGCAAGGCATCTCGGCAACGACGGAGAAGGTTGGCGCACTCCTCAAGGCTCCAGCCACTAAAGACAGGCAACAGCTGCAGCCGTTCCTGGGAGTCGTTAATTTCTACAAGTTCCTGCCTAACCAAGCAACGGCGGCGCAACTATTTTTCAGGTTGCTACGTAAAAACGGCCCGTGGTGCTGGGATGGGCGTTGCCAGGAAGCGTTCACGAAAATAAAGAGCTTGCTAGCCTCTCCGCCGACTTTGGCGACTACGACCCGTGCAAACTGTTGCAGCTATCATACGACGCATCGCACTATGGTTTCGGCGTGGTTCTTTCTCCTGTTTTAGATAATGGCAGCACAAAGCCAACCGCTTTCGCATCGCGCACCTTGACCGATGCGGAAAAGGAATGCAGCTAGCTTGAGAAAGAGGCCCTTGCAATAATATTTGGTATTAGAAGCTTCATTTCTACGTTTAGGGGCGTTCATTCACATTAGGAAATGACCATAAACCACTTCAAATAATATTGGGCCCAAAATCCGGCGTTCCGACTATCGCAGCAGCGCCTTTGCAGCGCTGGGCTGTCACATTGTCAGCTTACCGGTATTCGCTTATCTGCAGAAAATCAAGGGAGAATGCCGAAGCCCATTTCTTGTCGCGCCTGCCGCTATCAATGGTGAAAGACGAAACACAAGAGGAAACCTTTTATTCATTGCGGTTGCAATTAATGCCAGTTTCAAGCCAGCTAGGACATTGCTCGAACAACAGCTCGGAACCTCTTGCTTCGTAAAGTGATAGATCCCATAAATGTGGGGTGACCGGCGTCTATGACTGAAAGATTTGAAGCCTTTTTTTTGATAGACGAAACGAGCTCACAGTTCACCAAGGCTGCATCGTATTCCGGATGCGAGTGATCGCGCAGGCAAAGTTGCGCAACTTGCTGCTGGACGAACTCCACAAAGGGCACCCAGGCATCGTGCGCAGCAACTGGCGCGCAGCTACATTTGGTGCCAGTCCATCGAGGCGGACATCGAGCATCGTGTGAAGCAAGTTGTCAAGAACAACGTCGCGAGCCGTGCAAAGCACCCCTTCATCTTTGGTCTTGGCCCACAGCACCATGGCAGCGCGTACATATAGATTTTACCGGCCCCTTTTTGCACGCAGTGTTTCTTGTAGTCGTGAACGTTCACTCCAAGTGGAAGGAAGTGTTTGTTATGGAAAATTGTCTGTTCCTTCGCATGAACCACGCAACACAGCAAGCAGCTCGCGCGAGCGTGGCACCACGTGACCTAGGTGGCGGTGTAACGGACGGAGGGTCACCGCGACTTAGGTGGCGACGCAACGGACGGACGATCACCACGAGTATAAGCCATTAAAGACTATCGCCTTAAAATACAAAGAAATCAGATACCGAGGGCAGCAGAACACAGATATGCCTGAACGAAGGCTAGTTATACATTGTAAAGCATGAAAAGACCACCAGGCCAAAAGGCCGAAGAGATTCAGCGGTTATGGTGCATACAGCATCAATGTGGTACAACAGGCACCATGTGTTTAGAGGTATTTCGAAAGTAATAATGGTTCCAGTATTTACTTTTGGAAATTCCAGTTTTGTGCCTACGTTTGTCGGGTCTACACACTTGCAAGTGAAAAAGTGTTACGAACACCGTTCGTAGGAGTAACCTCCTGTGCAATATTCCTTATCTTTTTACAGAATCTGCGCACTCCTCTTGAGCCATAGTGAAGCCACACTCTGTACAAGAGTGCATCTACTCCTTGTGTTACGAAATTAAAAAAGACAGGGAGCCGAACCAGGGAAGTTTCAGTTGGAATCCTAGCGCGGTACAGCTCTGCCACCGTTTCGTAGTGCGGTAGCACCACTAGGCACATTTTCCAATTCAATTTCAGGAACCCGTGCAGACACAGAGTAGTCTGGGCAGAATAAATAATAAAAAATAAAGTTCTCTACGTACAGTCGCTTCGAAAAAAAAAATGGCTGTGGATTAGCTTTGGCTAATCCTTGAGAGACGCGATAGCTACAGCTGCCCGAGTGGAACTCGCTCAGTCGAAATGCAAAGTCAGTGTTTCGCCGCTGCCTTTCGCTGGGCGTTCCTTCTACATCTTCGTCCCTGGACGTGGATTCACTCTCCCTTAACCCCTATCCTCCTCTCCACTCCTTCCCCACTCGGTTTCGCCGGCGGTGCCATGGAGGCCACGGCGCCACCACGCTGAAGGCTCGAAATGCTAGCTTAATGGGCCTCTTCGATTAACCGGGCTCGGGCAGCCCGCTGGCTGCCTGCAAGTTCGCCCCTGACCGGAAACTGCGTCATGGTCTGGCGGTCACCGGAACCAGCCATTGGCAATCACGGCGGCAAGCTCTGCACGGATCACGGAGGGAGGGCATATGCTCTCCGTAGCTTCGCGTCCTGCTGCATCTCGTTGCTGCGCACGCGTACGGCAGAAATAGGCCGCTTGAGATCGAAAACAACGACCTGAAGTTATTGAGGGCTGCCGCAGACTGCAGTACAAACAGCTGATCGCGCTTGCACTAGGATCAGACGACACGTTATACTCTCGGATTATCGCGTGTTTGTTTGCTACGCAGTAAGTATGACCGCGGACGATCGACTCTGCGTGGTGATTGACTCTGCGTTGTGGTCATGGCGATTTCTACGTTCGTGAATTCCTGAGGGTTGCAATATTAAAGGAAATGGGAGACGTCCTGGTCTGTCGGCCGCCGGCTTTTCCTGCCGGCAAGGAATGCACGCATAATCTCGACCAAATTTAGGCGATCAGCTGATTGAACGTTCATCTAGAATAAGCGAATATCCTGTACAAGTTTAGCAGCGTATCGTATCTTTAATGCTGCAGGTTTAGAGCAGAGGACGGGCACTCGAAAAAAGCTTGACGCTACAATCCGGCCTTGCGCGTCGGCACCTCGCGTACCGCGTGTGCATGCATGATAATCCGCGCTAGGAAATTCTTTTTGTCTCTTTAATGAGCCAAATGGGAGATTTATGCTTACGGTTCTTCTGAGATAGTTGAAGCATTTGTGGCAGAAGGCCCGAGCATCAAGCCGTACGACAGTTGTCGAGTACAGATTCAGCACTAGCTAAATCGGCTGCCGTAAGTGACAACTGTGTGGCCTCATATATGCGCGCGCAGAGAGCCATCGAGCAATATGCTCGTGAAGGCTTTTAATAAAGGACATGCTTCAATCAGTCAAGCGTTTCTCAAACCATATCCGCCTCTGTATTGTGCAGAACGCAATGAAGTGAGTTGAGTTGAGTTGAGTGGTTGTAAACTACCGGTGGGATTTGCCTTGCGGTTGCTGCCGGCAATTGCTCCACCGTAGCGAAACTTAAATAGAAATCACAGAAACATTGTCCGCAAAAACCCAGATAGACACTCCTGAGGTCACCATGCGGAGGCCAAATCCGTGTCCTGCAGGTAAAGTAGAAGAAGGCGAGAAGCATCCCTTCTACTCGACTGGCTCCCGTGCGGGAAAACAATGTCCTGAAGAGAACTGTGAGGAACTCCTGCCTTCTTGAGGGATCCGAATAACACAGCCCGTTCCGCGTTGTACAAAGTACAGCACAAGAGGTAATGTTCTATGTCACCACACACACCACACGTTCAACACAATGGTGACAACGCTAGGCCAGTCTTATACATCCACGCCGGCGTACGAGCAGAATCCGTGCGAACGCGGTGCAGCAAAGTGGCTTGGTAGCTTTTGAGACCCTTGGTCACACATGGCTGATGAGGAGAGCTCCACAAAGAACTGAAGTGGCACAACACCACATCTCTGAACATTTTCTTGACTTCATGAGGGACTCCATGTACTGGAATCCCGGAGAGAGCTGTATGGGCGAGGTTGTCTGCTATCTCGTTTTCTAAGACACCTATGTGCGAGGGCACCCATTGAAAACGTATAGAGAAGCCTTTGCTATGTAGATTCTGCACCAAACGTAGGGATCTAAGACTCAAGGCATCAGTGGGGATCCCGCACTCTAACCTTTGAAGGGCAGATTTTGAATTCGTAATTATGACAGTAGGTTGAGGCGTGCAACACCATAGCTTCTTTAGAGCTGCCTCAATGGCAACGCTTTCGGCCATTGTGGAAGACACGACTTTAGTAAAACGAACAGACCATTCATACTTCAAAGACGGAATATGAAAAGCAGCTGCACTAGATCCTCTGACCTTGTCCACACAGCCGCCTGTAAAAATTTGAAGATGACTAGCATATTCGGTCTCAAGATGTTCCAGTACGAGCGAACGCATTGCCGCTAAAGGAGAATTCCGCTTAGCGCGAACGTGGGGAATTGTCAAGGAACAATCGAGGCTCGGAAAGGACCAAGGTGGCTTCAACCTCTTAGGTCGATCTCGAAGGTCGAGACCCAGAGAACGAAGAGTATTTAAAGCCAAGTACGCCCGGGACTCAGATCTCTTTCGAAGGCGCTGTAGAAGCGCTCTCCCGGCAACAGTCTCTCTGAGGCGGCCAATTTGCAGCAAAAGTCTTTGTGAAGCGGCTAGCCGAAGATGTTTCGATTGAAACTCATACAGTACTGCATTGTTTGGAGCAGCCTGCGGAACGCCGAGAGCCCTCCTTATTCCCATTCTGTGCAAAACCTCAAGGCGTTCCAGCTGCGATACCGAGGGGGAAATTAAAGGGAGCTGGTACATAATGCGACTTGTCACCAGGGCATCGTGAAGCCTGATCATTGAAGCAGGATGGTTTCCCCATTGCTCACTAGCAACTCTACGAAGCACATTGAGACGCGAAGATAGTGAAGCCACAATCGAGTCCACAGCTCGTCGCCACTGTAGACGTGAGTCAATAGTGACGCCCAAAAAACGTATGTGGTTAACCTGACGAAGGCAAGACTGATCAAGGTCTATGCTCAGCCGCGCATACCGTCGTCCCCTACCTGGAAACAGGACGAAGCCAGATTTTTCCACCGAGAGAGTCAACCCAACACCTTGAACGTAACTTTGAACTGAAAGCACGGCTTGTCGCGCTAATAGAGCTAAGCGTTTGTGTTGATATCCGGTTAACCAAAGACAAATGTCGTCTACATATATCGACATATGGACATGCCTACAATGTTTTTGCACTTTTGCGGGAAGACCAGCCATGACAACATTAAAGAGCGTTGGGGATAGGACACTACCCTGAGGTATCCTTTGCGATACCGCCCTTTCGGAGCTCATTGTACTACCTAACCGCACTCGAAATTTACGATCACTGAGAAATGAGTGAATGAATCGCAGAAGATAGCCCTGTACGCCTATGACCTGCAGACTATTCAGTATTGAGCTCTGGAGGACGCTATCATAAGCCTATGATACGTCTAGGAAAATAGCTGGTGTTGAAAGTCCAAAAGCACTCTGATGTTCAATGTGGCTTATCAAGTCCAGGACGCTATCTTGCGCGCTTAAACCTGTGCGGAATCCAGTCATGCATGTTGGTAGTGCCCTTCTATCCTCAAGCCACCAAGACAAACGCTTACTTGCCATCTTCTCTATGAGCTTAGCCACACACGACGTCAGCGATACAGGACGATACGAGGCCGCGTCTGTCATCTCTTTGCTGGCCTTCAGCAGTGGGACTACACAAGCCACCTTCCATGAAGGGGGAACGTCACAAGACTCACACACTCGATTGAGATAGGTTAGGAGAGAGGATTGAGAGAGGCAGGTTCTGTAACATTTGCTTGGTAATGCCGTCAGGACCTGGTGCACAGCGACGCCGCAGGCTGCGGAGCGCTGTCTGTAGTTCTCGAAGTGTGAACGGGGCGTCCATAACAGACGGAGACGTAGCAGGCAGAGCGCAGGGATGAATGCCTGGTCTGGAATTTACAAATGCATCCGCAAATTCCTCTGCCAAGCACACGAGATGTTTCTGCGTGCGCAATGCAAGCGCCTCGAAAGGTTTACTCGGACGAGAGCCACCAGCAAGACTGCCAACGACACGCCAAATTCTCTTTATCGGTGAGAAAACAGTCAAACTAGCGCAAAAGGATGCCCACTGGGACCTACAGAGCTTGTTCGCATGACGTCTAATGGCAGAGCTGAGCCTGTTGAAAGTTGTCTTCAAGGCTCTGTCGTCCTTCTTCCGCAACAGTTGTCGCTCCGCCCTTCTGCGCGCTGCGCAGAGGTTCCTGAGTTTTAAATCCGGAGTCGGAAAATGATCAGGTAGCTTGAGCGCCGTAGTAGCAGCCATCTTAGCATAAATCATTTTGTCTCTCACATCACCGGAAACACAGGCTAAGTGCTCCCTGTATTTGTCCCAATTAACAACATGGCAAATTTTAGGACCACGCAGATGGAAGTCGGCAGTAAACACAAATATCGGGTAGTGATCACTTCACATTCGGTCAGTTCTAGTTGACCACTGCACACGGACGTCAGGTGAATGTAAGGTCAGGTCTATAGATGTGGGTGAGGTTGGAGGCCGAAAGAAAGTGGGACTTCCGTCATTGGCCACGCACAGGTCCAAACAGTCAAAACAAGCGCCTGCATCGCGCAAATTATCGCATGAAGAACCGCGGTCCTTCTCGTCCATATAAAAATGGCCGCGCGTGCTTCCCGCTACCATACCACCTCTCCGTCCTCAGCTAGTAGCCCGAGTGCTGCCAGCACAAAATCGTGCTGGCGAGTCTGGCTGTTCGCTGGCAGCCCGAAACCGCCAAGCCAGAGAAAAACGAACGCGTTCTGGGCAGCCACCGGAATAGCACAAAGCAGCCCGAGGAAATCGAGCGCCTGGATGCGCGCTCTGGCAGCCCCGCAGGCAGCCCGCGGCCTGCCAGAGGCAGATAATCGAAGATGCCCAATGTAGGCGCGCGGCGCGCAAGAAGCGTTTGCGGGTCGGTAGGCTAGAAACGCCGATTGGTCGGTGGGATGCGTGTCTGCGTGACGTTTTTTCGCTTCGCCCTAGTTCTCAACCGGATGTGGGGTCGCCGCGCCTATCTCGGCCTGTCCCTAGAGTGCCTCGGAAATCGCTAGGGCCGGCCGGCCGGCCACCGGGCGTGCGTGGTCTGCGGGCATTCTCTTCGTGTGCGTAGGCGGCGACGCCCGCGTTTCGGGAGCTGTCCAGGTATGGCTTTTTTTGCGTGGTGCGCTCGTCGGCGACAGCCAGCTGAAATTTCTGTACAGTTGTTGCTTCCACGACATTGCGACAACCCCCAAAAGGCGCTGACCCGCGAGAAATCGCCAGCGACATAAAGGTACGCATTTTATCTCAAATTTCGCTACATGAAGTGCTGTACCGCTTACTTACATGCCTTGAGCATTCCAGGACCTCGTTTTCCTGCTGCAGGAGCACGTGGCTAGTGTCGTGCTGGTGTTCAAATTTTTTCAACTCCATTACGACGACCCACATAAGGTGCGGTTTGAGGACCGCTGGCGTCGCCATCTGAACCGCCGTCTGACAGCCACGATGAAGCGCTTGTCGCGCGTGCACGTTCTCAATCACGAGGTAATAATAATAATTAATTGGTTTTTTTGGGGAAAGGAAATGGCGCAGTATCTGTCTCATATATCTTTGGACACCTGAACCGCGCCGTAAGGGAAGGGATAAAGGAGGGAGTGAAAGAAGAAAGGAAGAATAGGTGCCGTAGTGGAGGGCTCCGGCATAATTTAGACCACCTGGGGATCTTTAACGTGCACTGACATCGCACAGCACACGGGCGCCTTATCACGAGGTAGAATTGAAAAACGTTTTCGCAAGTTTTCTCGTGCAGAACTCGCCAAATTGCGGCGCTTGTAACGTAACTTTTTTTGCAGCATCGTTTCCTGGATGCTTCTGGCGAGCCGATGCTGTCCTTATTTGCCGCGGACCGATACCACGTGGCGAGACGCCAGGGCATCGACCCCAGTGCGCCTTTGTTTCTTTGCAGCGGCAAGACCAGGGTAAAAGTGGCCACGATAATTCTGCCACTACAATCTGCCCTTTAGGATCGCTATCAGCTGCAACGGTCAGTCCAGAAGTTCCGACTCGCGCATTGTGGAAATCGCGCCTGGCCTAAGTGTCCAGCATTCACCCAGTGCAGTGCAGCTTTGTTTAATTCCTTAGAGACTTCTCGCGCTTTGTCGAAATCGACGGCAGCGGTGAAAATTTACATATTAGACCTCGCTACGGCATTATCCCAGCGAAGCGCGCCTTTGTTTCTTTGCGTCGGCAAGCGTTAGAAGCACGCGCCGTCTCGCGCTTTGTCCAAGTCGGCTCTAAAACTCGCGCTAGGCCTCGTTGCCTGGTTGACAAAGTGCACGGCTTTGTTCCTTTCAATGGCAAGCCTCTGTCACTACAGTCGGCGGCCTTAATTTTTATGATCGCTGTCAGCTTCAACAGCAAGTCCAAGAAAAGTTATGACGATCGCGCGGTGTGGAAATCGGCGGTAGAGACAAAAAACTCCTGCTGGTAGCTGCAGACTTACCCAGCTCCAGTGCGCCTTTGTTTATTTCCGTAGCGACTACCCGCGCTTTGTAGAAATCGACGCCAGCCGTGAAAATTTACATATTAGACCTCGCTACAGCATTAGCGCAGAGCGCCTTCGTTTCTTTGCGTTCTAACTTGTTTGCTCGTTACTTTTGTTCTTTTCAGTCGTTTCCTGAATCTGTCCAAAGAGCCGGGCTAGGTGGATGATTGTTCGCCGTCAGTGGAACCACATGGCGATCGCACTGCATACAGCACGACTTTGGTCCATGTGTTTTTTAAATAAAAACATCAGATTTCGAAGGCCGTGCCCGAGGATTGCTTCGACAGCTGGGGCAAAACCATGGGGACCGCACACGCTGTGTCGTCGCTGCCAAGTGAAGAGACACAAAACGGCTGTCAACATTAATAAAGGCCCATCTCGGGACCGCCTCAGTGTTTCGTGGCAGATCACACGCTTTCCACCCTGTGCACGTGTTCTCCTCATTTCCAATTAAATAGGTCCATCAAACCCTGCAGAAGGCTTGAATTAGGAACTGCTATTATCAAGATGGTACTTGAGAAACAATAGCGGCTACAATAACAAAGAAGAAGAGGGGCTGGACTTACACGCAAATAAAAAAGGTTGGAGGTACCCAGATAAGCTGAAATGGTTTTGGGCGGGAGTCCTAGTTATTCTATATAAGTCTCAAATAATGCATATTCAGCGTTTATCAAGGTTTTTGAAGAAATATATAAAGAACATTAAGCAGTCTCAACGAATAAGAGAACCATGGATCACGCCAGAGCACAGAAGAATGATAAAGACCAAAAACAAGTACCATGCCTTTTTAAATAATCCCTCTCTTGAATCTCTTATTAAAAAAAAACAATAAATAATCTAAATGCTGAGCTTAAGCGTGCTAAGACTGTGTATCATCAAAAACTGTTCTCTGATGTTAGAATGAAAAATTCAGACACTGTGTGGAAAGTTGTAGATAGCTTGTTACGTCGCAATACGAAAAATGGCCAGCTCAACGAATAATCTATAAGGGCTCTGAATTATCCGCTCAGGCTCTTGCTGGCCATTTAAACAGCAATTTTTTAACCACCCATTTACCCATGATGCATCTACCTGAAGTTCCTTCATCTTGTAGCCCTTTCGAAAGCCTTTTCCTTGAGCCCACCAATGAGACCTTTATGAATTTGAATAATAGCAAAGCCTTAGATGTTGACAATATTCAGATAAAACCAGTCAAATATGCACTATTATATATTGCACCTGTGCTTGCATACATCTTCAATTTGTTAATTGAAACTGGAGATAACCCGGAAGAAATGAAGAAAGCATGTGTGACAGTTGTGTTTAAAGGGGGAGATAAAGATGTAGTGTCCAGTTATAGACCAATATCTGTGATCCCAGTCTTTTCAAAGGGTTTGGAAAAAGTAATCTTTTCCCGTGTAGTGAACTTTTTTAATGCAAAACAAATCCTGTCTGATGCTCAATTTGGCTTCCGAGGGGGAAAGTCGACGGAAACGGCTTTGTTATCACTTAAGAAATGTATCCTGCAAAACACTGAAGCAGGTATTCTCACTGTCGGACTCTTCATTGATTTTAGTAAGGCTTTCGATTCCCTAAACCATCAAATTTTAACGCATAAACTTTCTCAAGACGGAGTTCGTGGAACACCTTTAGACCTCATGAAATCATACCTGCAAAATCGAAAACAATCTGTCTATATCCACAACCATCAGTCTTCTTTCCTGGCGGCACGAAATGGTGTGCCTCAAGGCAGCATTCTGGGCCCGATGCTTTTTAACGTCTATATAAATGACATTGTGCATATTTATGACAAAGCGAAATTTATTATATACGCCGATGATAGCAGTTTACTAATCCCTGGTCACGCCATAAACAAGTTAATTGAAGAGTGCAACGTAATCCTTACGAAACTAGAGAACTCGTCCTCTTCTAATTGCCTCCAAATAAACCCTACAAAGACACAAGCGATTGCGGGTCGGTAGGCTGGAAACGCTGATTGGCCCAAAAAAAAGTGACGTCACGCCTCTAACGTCATGGTCACGTGGCTTTTAATGACGTCATGTCCGGTTTAGGGAAAGACATTTTCCCTAGAGTTTTCTCAGCATTCCCCACGTTTGTGGCAGCGTGCGCGGGATAAAGAAGCGCATCTTTACCTCCACCCCACCCAGTTCGACCACTTTGCCGAGCGGGGTGCAGTTGAAGAACCCTTGCCTAAATGCTCCCGCCATTCACGTTTACTTCCCGCATCCCCCCCCCCCCCCCCCCCACGACACTTTCCCGAACCCGGATGTTTTGTCGCCTTTTTTATTTTTATTTTTTGTGTTTGCATGCACAGTGCACATGTCTCTACTTAAGCAAACTGCGCCGCTGATTCCACATTGACTATTCCTGCCGAAGAGGCTTCAGGGAAGTGTCCTGCCATGTCTGCGCTTTATTCTGTTCTTTTTTACTCGTTTTGGCCAGGGGCACGCGAGTACACGCATCTCCGCGAATCCGCCACCGTCTGTTTCTGTACTCGCCGCCGCTCTGCCTTGAGGGGCGACCATTCTTCTTCTTCTTCTTCTTCTGGTCAAGTAATATGGCACATACCCACGTGGGGGGGATTGACCAAGGTATAGAGTAGAATGCCAATGAAGCATTTGCGCGGGGAAGGAAACGTCAGAAGACTGAATCAAGATTTAAAAAAAAAATTGGAAAAAATTCTCTCCTCCCGCTCCTCGTTTTCCTTTAATTCTTTCTCTTTTTTTTTCTGCACGCTCCCAGCGGCTTTTCGGTGGACAGGGTGCGACAGCGCGTTTCCTTTTTCTATTTATTACTCTTTCTCTCTTTTCTAGTATTTTTCTTTTCTGTCCATCTTCTTTCCAGCACCCGATTGCTTGTTGCTATTTTCATGTGGCGGACATGTGTGCCAATTACAACTCCTCAAGAACGGGAGGAAGATCGCTGTAACTTCCGTCTTGAGAAAGGACAGGCTCTGTCCGAAATGTCGACTCCAAATAAATCTGTCTAAATGAAGCGTCTCTCAACTTTGCATATATATATTTAGTTACCCTTGATGTAGTGTCTCTGTACACAAACATACCGCATGATGATGGCATCCGATTCTGGTCGCATCCTATGGAAAACACAAAAACGATGATGCTTCTAGCCAAATTAAGTACCAACGCTGCACTTACTGATCTGGTCCTCAAGCTCCACTTTTTTGAATTCAACAACTCCTTTTACCTACAAACGAGTGGTACCGCTATGGGAACGAAAATGGCCCCAAACTATGCCAACATATATATGCATAGCATTGAATCGGAGTTTATCCGCTCATACCCAACAAAAACGGCTTTTAACAAACGCTTTCTAGACAACATATTCATGGTATGGACGAAAACAGAGGACCAATTCATCCAGTTTATTTCAGCATTTAACAACGTACATCCAAACATCTGTTTCACACACCCTTACTCCACCAGTCAAATTAATTTCTTGGACGTCTCAATTCGAATGGAGAAGGGTACCTTAATCACCAGTGTCTATAGAAAGCCCACGGATAGGCAACAGTACCTTCATTAGAAGAGCTGCCACCCACGCCACTGCAAAACTTCAATTCCATATTCCCAAGCCATCAGATTCAAACGGATCTGCTCACGACCAGAAGACTTCGAAAAAAATTCTAGCCGTATGCGGGAGGTTCTGAGGGACCAATGCTATCCGGCCTCCATTATTGATGATGCCGTTACGAAAGCGGAAGCAACAGATCGTAATGAAATGTTTGGGGATCCCCCATTAGCAACCGCAAATGAACACCGCTCTAATCTCGTCTTAACCTTCGCAAACAACCTTCCTAATGTTAACAAAACTCTAAAAAAAAACATTTCAACATAATCGAACAAAACGATCGACTGTCAAAAATTTTTCCAACAGTTCTGCAGGTTACCTACAGACTACCAAAAAACATGCAGATTTATGTAGTTCACTCTACTGTCAATAAGTAAAACCCTGTGGTTTGCCTACCTTGCAGGAAGAATCGCTGTCAAGTTTGCCAGCACATGCGGACAACAACACTAGCTCAAAGCACACACTCTAACTTCAAACACTCCATCCGTGAAAACTTGAACTGTGACAGTAGTAACGTAGTATGCATGCTCGAGTGTGGCGATTGTCAGATGCAATACATTGGCCAAACAGAGAATTCCCTCCGAATTAGATTCAACAACCACCGCGCGCACATCAGATCTCTTTCTCTCCTCCCCCTGTCGAAACATCTTTCCCAGGAAGGTCACGAGTTTCACAAACTAAAAGTTACGCTGCTACAGAGCGGCTTCCAAAATGCCCGTGAGCGTGAGCAACGAGAGTCATACTTTATATATCAGTTTAATACTGTGCAGGCCGGTATAGATGAAAACCCTGGTACTCTCTCCACACTTCAGAGATCATAGTCCTAGCCCTACTGAAATTCATAGCACCCGGACTGCATCGCCTGAGGTCATGCCAATTTGCGTGCTTGCTTCCACATGCCGCCCTTCTCCTCCCCCTGCCAGTCTTTCTTGCTCATGACCAGAGAAAACAGTTATGAGAGCAAAGCATACTGCCTATTCCCCCCCTCAACTTTTTATATTTTTTATATATTTTATTTATTTCTTTTTTCCTGCTTTGCAGATAATAGAGCGTGATGCTCCATATAGGGCAGTAACCCATTGCAATAACGCACACTTTTGCGATTTCGCGCCTTCGTTCCCCATATTCTTTCTGTTACTCTCCCCTCTCTTTCAGTTTTTAGGAAGGAGCCCTCTTTTTGTCTCCGCGACGGAAGGCGGGCGGAGGCACCTTCGACGCATCTTCGCGTTTCGTAACTTCACTTAATTGAGGTCTCCTTCGTTTTAAAATTGCGCTCGTGGCGGGAGGCGTTCCGGAACGACGCTGACCTCCGACGCCGCGCGATTGCAGAAGCAGCTATAGCTTTGCGCCGGGATGCAGGAAACTCAGGTGCCAGACGCCTTTAAGTAGGTAGAAAACAGTGCCTTCTACTGGTTCCATCGTATTGGTGGCTGATCCGGGGTTTTCAGGAATGTACGAGGGGGCGTAAGATCCCGTGAAACTCATAGTAAAGATTTACCTCGTCGGCACGTTGTTGTATTGTAGATGCAAGATCGAACGACACACCGGAGCGAGCGATGTCATGCTGACGCCAAGTTTCCTCCGACCCCCCCCCCCCCTCTACTTTTCCTGCGTCACGTATACGCGGTGTCAAGCAACATGCATGTGACTGAAACTGAAACTCTGAAGAAGAGAAACTGAAAGTAAGAGAATTGAATTTGAAAATAAGAGAAGAGAAACTGAAACTGCCGCACAGTTCATTACCTGATGGACACAACAGTATCACGTATAGCTTAACGTCTTCATAAAACCACTGTTTGTTCGTCTATAACATTAGCAGCATTAGCATATGTTTCCTATTAATGACACCCAGGTAATGAACATGATTTACCAACCTAAGTAGTGTTGGTTCTGGTGTAACGCCCGAATAATTTATAAACATGCCTTTGTGTATACGCCAGAAATTAAATTGTGAAGCAAGCCTTGAAACTGCCTGTGCATTTCTCATAAAAAAGGAAAAAAAATTATCTTGCTTTCATAGCATGCGTGTAATTTATATCAGATGTGATTGTAATCTTGAGCTATAACTTGAAATGACCCATGCTGGCTGCCATGAAATATCACTTTTTTAATTGTTCAACAAACCTCATAGCTCGTTTATGTCACGAAAGGAATGAAATGCTTCACTTATGTCTGATTGCTTTGGTACAGTCATGGTTCATTATGCAATGTAAAATCTGATTTAGGAATATTTTGCTACTTGTTGCATGGTTTGTTCCTGAAATTCAGCACATCTGCCAGTGTTGCGTTCCCGCGTTGTTTTGTTTTTTGTTAATTGAGTACAGATTAATAGCCACCGGCATCTTCGCCGATCGCCCAGTGTGGGTATGTGCGATCTTTTGATAGGCTAACAACAACAGCAACATTGGCCAGACTATCAGCTTCCGCAAGTTAGGTTCGCGCAAGCTCCGCTTCAGGTTGATCTGATCTCCCTGCAACGAGTTGCTGATACGCAGGCTGACCCCGTCTTCTATTACGACCATATTTACCCGTTCCATGCGAAACATATGCTCGCAAATATCCTAAATGGTCTTCTTTCTCAACACCTACACAATTTTCCTCATCATACTGTTCTCTCCACTGATGCCTCCGGCAGCTGTCAGAAGGCGGCGATTGGGATATATTCGCAGGATCTGGCTTGGAGCTATTCCGTTCGTATCCCTGATTATACTTCTAAACTCTTCGTAGAGTTTTGGCTATTGGTTTGGTTCTTCTCAAAATTCCCAGACATGTAGCACGGGTTCTTATTCTTGCAGACTGCCTTTCAGTTTTAGGCTCTCTCCAAAACTCCGGAAAATCTTTATTGAATCGGCCGCTTAGGTTTTTTGTTCCGTGCACAGTGCGTGAGATCCGCTTTGTCCGGGTACCTGCAGGCATTCGGGTGTCTATTTTAACGAGGTGGCTGATTTATTGGCAAGGTCAGCTCTCAGCGCTCCTGTAATCTTAATCTATCCCGTCCCTCACCTCATTCTGTTGGAAACTTCACGTTTCCAGTGGTTCCAACATATTTCAGCCAGCTTGAGTGATCCGTTGCTCAATACCGTGGATTTTCACCACTTAAAGTACCCATGGGATGTCCGGTGGTGTAAATCAAGGCGTTTTGAGGTGTCAATGACGCTTCTGCGATGCAGAATCCCTCACTTAAATTTGTACTTACGCAGATACGGGTTCCCTGCGACAAACATTTGTGTCTCATGTGGGCAAGTTGAAACATTAGACCATTTTCTCCTCTCTTGCCGGCGGTTGTTCAAGGAAATCAGTATTTGGAGGTCCCTCTTTCAGTCTCTTCCAGTTCTTCTCTCGTTCGGTGCGAGCGCCAAGGATTTCCCGTTAAGCAGTATTTGTGGCTACCTTCATGATTACATAAGTGCAACTGAGCGGTTACCTCGTTAGCTGTATGCAAAATTCTGTCTCATGTCCGAAATGCTTGGTTCTATTCCTGGTAATTGATATTTCTTAAATTTAATTGAATTTTCCTATCTTTATCTTGATTCAGACTTCTACGCCGCCGCCTCACGTCTTTTTTCCCGTGCAAATACTTCATTCGCAAATCTCCACTGTACCTTGGCCAATCCCCCCGCGTGGGTATGTGCCATATTTACTGAGGTGAAGAAGAAGAGTGTGGACTACAAACACTACCTGTACTTGTGCTCTATGTGTTTTTTTTGTATGTTTGCATTGTAAGCCATTACTAGGTGGAAAGGCATGCACGTAATGGGCATACCCTGTGCACATGAATGCGGAAAGCTGGCCATGGTTGTCCAAGCATTGCCAACAAAGCAACGGGACCTTCAAGAAACAGGATAGGGTTGTGACCACTCACATGCAATGATTTTCATACAATTTGAAAATGGGGCAATTTACAGCAGTCCCGTGGTTATATTGTTGCAAAACAAGCCAGCTCATTTAGGCGGAAACATTTTTAGAGGCTGCCAAAAAGGAACATGTCAAAAAGTTACACATAGCATCCTGTTTCATTGATGATGTTTATATGTGTGGTAAACGATATGAACAAGCATCTCTTTGTTGGTTAACTGCTTTGCTATCCACGCACTGTCATGCAGTACATACACAATCACAGTCCAGTGACTGCAGAGCGGTCTGCAATTAGTAACTTGCAACTATACTATGCAGCAAGCTTCTTTGCACGGTATTTGTTACATTTATCGAACGATGACATGGAATTGGTATGGCTATTTCTACACAGTGCATTTCCTAAAGACTCCTTTCTCCCATACTGTACTTTTTGCCCAAAAAGCTTGCTACAGAGTCATTTAAATTGGTACGTATAAAGATGTTTGTAGCAGGTGTGTGAGCCCGAACAAAAAAAATGTTTTAATTT